>NC_057716.1:31984364-32007944 GCF_004010195.1 Chiloscyllium plagiosum | reverse complement strand
TGCGTTGGAGGGCATCTTTGACCACGTGGGAAGGGAAATTGCGGTCTCTAAAGAAGGTGGCCATCTGGTGTGTTCTGTGGTGGAACTGCTCCTCCTGGGAGCAGATACGGCGGAGGCGGAGGAATTGGGAATACGGGATGGCATTTTTGCAAGAGGTAGGGTGGGAAGAGGTGTAATCCAGGTAGCTGTGGGAGTTGGTGGGTTTGTAGAAGATGTCAGTGTCAAGTCGGTCGTCACTGATGGAGTTGGAGAGGTCCAGGAAGGGGAGGGAGGTGTCAGAGATGGTCCAGGTAAATTTAAGGTCAGGGTGGAATGTGTTGATGAAGTTGATGAATTGCTCAACCTCCTCGCGGGAGCACGAGGTGGCGCCAATGCAGTCATCAATGTAGCGGAGGAAGAGGTGGGGAGTGGTGCCGGTGCAATTAAGGAAGATCAACTGCTCTACGTAGCCAACAAGGAGACAGGCATAGCCCCCTCGACCATGACCCCACCCCCCATCACCAAACCATCATCTCCCAGACCATACAGAACCTCATCACCTCAGGAGATCTCCCACCCACAGCTTCCAACCTCATAGTCCGGGAACCCCGCACTGCCCGGTTCTACCTCCTTCCCAAGATCCACAAGCCTGACCACCCTGGCCGACCCATTGTCTTAGCAAGCTCCTGCCCCACTGAACTCATCTCTACCTACCTCGACACTGTCCTATCCTCCCGAGTCCAGGAACTCCCCACATATGTTCGAGACACCACCCACGCACTCCACCTCCTCCAAGACTTCTGTTTCCCCGGTCCCTAACGCCTCAACTTCACCATGGATATCCAATCCCTCTACACCTCCATCCGCCATGACCAGGGCCTCCAAGCCCCTCATTTTTTCCTCTCCAGACGTCCCCAACAGTACCCTTCCACCGACATTCTCATTCGTTTGGCCGAACTGGTCCTCACCCTTAACAATTTCTCCTTTGAATCCTCCCACTTCCTCCAGACCAAGGGGGTAGCCATGGGCACACGTATGGGCCCCAGCTGTCGATTTCGAAGCTCCTTGGATTCTGCCTGAACTGCTGTGCTCTTCCAGCACCACTGATCCAGAATCTGGTTTCCAGCATCTGCAGTCATTGTTTTTACCTAGGGAAAAGACTTTGCCTATTTATCCTATCCATGCCCCTAATGTAAACCTCTATAAGGTCACCCCTCAGCCTCCGATGCCCCAGGGAAAACAGCCCCAGCCTGGTTAGCCTCTCCCTGAAGCTCAGATCCTCCAACCCTGGCAACATCCTTGTAAATCTTTTCTGAACCCTTTCAAGTTTGACAACATCTTTCCGATAGGAAGGAAACTAGAATTGCATGCAATATTCCAACAGTGGCCTAACCAATATCCTGTACAGCTGCAACATGACCTCCCAACTCCTGTAGTCTTTACTCTGACCAATAAAGGAAAGCATACCGAACACCTTCTTCACTATCCTATCTATCTGCGACTCCACTTTCAAGGAGCTATGAACCTGCTCTCCAAGGTCTCTTTCTTCAGCAACACTCCACAGGACCTTACCATTAAGTGTATAAGTCCTGTTAAGATTTGCTTTCCCAAAATGCAGCACCTCGCATTTATCTGAATTAACCTCTTCTCCCTGTATTCCATGAGATCTAACCTTGCTAATCAGTCTCCCCATGGGGAACTTTGTCGAACGCCTTACTAAAGTCCACATAGATCACATCTACTGCTCTGCCCATATCAGTCTTCTTTGTTACTTGTTCAAAACACTTAATCAAGTTTGTGAGGCATGATTTCCCACGCACAAAGCCATGTTGACTATCCCGAATCAGTCCTTGCCTTTCCAAATACATGTATGTCCTGTCCCTCAGGATTCCCTCCAACAACTTGCCCACCACCGAGGTCAGGCTCACCGGTCTATGGTTCTCTGGCTTCTTAAACAGTGGCACCACATTTGCCAACCTCCAGTCTTCTGGCACCTCACCTGTGACTATCAATGATACAAATATCCCAGCAAGAGACTCAGCAATCTCTTGTCTAGCTTCCCACAGAGTTCTCGGGTACAGCTGATAGGTCCTGGGGATTTATCCACTTTTAACTGTTTCAAGACATCCAGCACTTCCTCCTCTGTAATCTGGACATTTTGCAAGATGTCACCATCTATTTCCCTACAGTCTATATCTTCCATATCCTTTTCCACAGTAAATACTGATGCAAAATATTCATTTAGTATCTCCCCCATTTTCTGTGGCTCCACACAAAGGCCACCTTGCTGATCTTTGAGGGTCCCTGTTCTCTCCCTAGTTACCCTTTTTTCATTAATCTATTTGTAAAAACCCTTTCGATTCTCCTTAATTCTATTTGCCAAGGCTTCCCATTTTCCAGCCGTCCCTTTACCTGCGAACATCTGCCTCCAATCAGATTTCAAAAGTTCTTGCCTAATCCCGTCAAAATTGGCCTTTCTCCAATTTAGAACTTCAACTTTTAGATCTGGTCTATCCTTTTCCATCACTATTTTAAAACGAATAGAATTATGGTCGCTGGCCCCAAAGTGCTCCTCCACTGACACGTCAGTCACCTGCCCTGCCTTATTTCCCAAGAGTAGGTCAAGTTTTGCACCTTCTCTGCCACGTACATCCACATACTGAATCAGAAAATTGTCTTGTACACTCTTAAGAAATTCCTCTACATGTAACCTTTTAACACTATGGCAGTACCAGTCGATGTTTGGAAAGTTAAAATCCCCTTCCATAACTACTCTATTATTCTTACTGATAGCTGAGATCTCCTTACAAGTTAGTTTCTCAATTTCCCTCTGGCTATTGGGTGGTCTATAATACAATCCCGATAAGGTGATCATCCCTTTCTTATTTCTCAGTTCCACCCAAATAACTTCCCTGGATGTATTTATGGGAATATCCTCCCTCAGCACAGCTGTAATGCTATCCCTTATCAAAAATGCCACTCCCCCTCCTCTCTTGCCTCCCTTTCTATCCTTCCTGTAGCATTTGCAGTTCTGGTCACCACATTATAGGAAGGATGTGGAAGGTTTGGAAATGGTGCAGAGGAGATTTGCTAGGATGTTGCCTGATATGGAGAGAAAGTCTTATGGGGAATGGCTGAGGGAATTGAGGCTGTTTTCGTTAGAGAGAAGGTTAAGAGGTGATTTAATTGAGACATATAGCAGGGGGATTGAGTTTAAGAGCCGCGAGATTTTGCTGCAGCTCTATAGAGCCCTGGTTAGACCACACTTGGAATATTGTGTTCCGTTCTGGTCGCCTGATTTTTGGAAAGATGTGGAAGCTTTTGAGAAGGTACAGAGGAGATTTACCAGGATGCCGCCTGGACTGGAGAGCATGTCTTATGAAGAAAGATTGAGAGAGCTGGGGCTTTTCTCATTGTAAAGAAGAAGGATTAGAGGTGACTTGATAGAAGTGTACAAGATGTTGAGAGGCATAGATAGAATAGGTAACTAAAGACTTTTCCCATGGGGGAAATGGCTATCATGAGGGGGCATAATTTTAAGATAATTGGAGGAAGATTTACGGGCAATGTCAGAGATAGGTTCTTTACACAGAGAGTGGTGAGTGCATGGAATGTACTGCCAGCAGTGATAGTAGAGTCATATACATTAGGCACATTTAAGCGACTCTTGGATAGGCACATGGAAGTTGGGACAATGAAGGGTTTCAGGAAAAAGACAGGATGAGGGTTATCAGATCAGCTATGATCTCATGGAATTGTGGAGCAGATTAAGTGGACTGAATGGCCTATTTCTGCTCCAACATCTTATGGTATTTTAGTCTTAGAGTATCTGAGCTGGTGATTGAAAATGTCAGATTATTTGACAAGTCCTTTTCATTCATTCTGTGCTGTTAATCTCCCTTTCACCTTAGACTGTTGTAATTGGGCAGGTATCAGTTTTTGGGTGTCTGAAAGTAAAAAATTAGAATGGAAAGATTGCTTTGTTGGAAGTGGGAAGGAATAGCATGATCACATGATCAGTAGCTTGTTCACTTATCATGCCAGAAAGCAAGGAATTCAGAAGGGCTGCAATGCAGGAGCATACCATTGTCATCAATATTCTCAATAATGCCAGATATCATGGCTCTGTTACAACTGATTTCATGATGCAGAGAGCCATAGTTTCCATAGGGCTTAGGTGTTACTCTTTGTCCCCTTCCAGTTCAACACTACTTTGTGGGCTATCTCCGTAGACTGATAATGATTGTGTATGGATGATGTTCTGGTCAACAGATTTAATTCCAGAAAGGATGTAATTGCTATAGGGAGATTTTCAAGAATGTTGCACGGTCTTGAGGTATCAGAGGTATGAGGAAAGGTTGGATATGTTAGGTTGTTTGCTCTTGGAGAGAGGAGATTGAGTGTTGACTAAATTGAAGTGTACAAAGTAATGAAGGACTCAGATAAAGTGGATAGGGAGGAGCTGTTTCTCCCAGCAGAGTGGCCATTAACCAAGGGGCATAGATTTGAGGTAGTTAGTAGAAGGATTAGAGAGCACTTGTGAAGGTTTTTCAATTCATGGAGAAGGTTCCAGGATGTGTGCCTCACATTATTTAGCTGACAAGGACTGGGTGTTGGAAAATAGGATTCGAATAAGTGGCTAGTTTATGCAGCCAGAACAGTCGCACAGGTTGAATGCTCTGTTCTGTGCTGTAATTTTTCTATGGTTCTGGTGGTATATGGTGTATTAGCTTTGATGGATATATGAAGGTTAAGTGCAGCATCTGAATGATTGGGACTTAAGTCTTTAGTGAATAGGGATATTGTTAGGTAAGTGATGTGGATGTGAGTTGAAAATGTCTTGTGAAGATACCTTTATTTACTCAATAGACTGCTTGTAACACAGCTGCTGGGCCTTTTATATTCCTTTATTCATTCACAGGATGAGGATGTCGCTGGCCAGGCAGCATTTATTGCCCATCCCTAATTGCCCAGAGGGCAGTTAAATTTCAACCACATTGCTGCTCTGGTGCATATGTAGGCCATACCAGGTAAGAGTGGCAGTGTTCTTCCCTAAAAGGCATCAGTGAACTAAATGACAATCGACAATGGATTCATGGTCATCATTAGACTCTTAATTCCAGATATTTTCATTGAATTCAAATTCCACCATTTGAACCCGAGTCCCCAGACATTATCTGAGTCTCTGAGTTGACAATCCGGTGATAATATCATTAGGCCATCGCCTCCCCTGGGGGAATAACAATAGAAATGAAGTGGGAGTATTAAATTTATGTGCTGTCTATATCTATCAGAAGCCATGTTCATAGGTCATGAATCACGACTCCTATGTTCAGAATTGGGGCAGATGAAATCTTAGCAGAGGGGATCTGAAAATAAAAAAAACATGTCTAATAAAAAGATACATGTCCACTCAGAAGAAGCATAACTTTAAGTTTTTCATCTTGAAATGATCATGAGAAATGCAAGAAAACCAATTTAGAAAGAAAGCAGCAATTTGTACAACATGAGCAGAGGGCGGTTGCTCAAACCCTTGAGATATCTTTCTCTTTGCAAGGTAGATTGGGCCCCTGTTAGGGTTAAAGCCTTAGACCAGTTTTAAATGGACACAGGGTGTATAAAAACAATGCTGTATGTTAATGGCTACCCTGGTTTAATCATTGTTCGTAGTATATCACACAAATTCATGGAAGTGCTAATGGCAACAAAAGCAACATTCATTTACTTAGGAGTTTCAATGCAGTAAAACATAACAAGGTCCCTCACTAGAGCATAAAGCAGACAAAATTTGACACCATTTCAGCTAATGTGCCAGCATCTGAAGAGTCAAAAATATGGAGTCTTGATGCTTGGTAAGACAACCTTTCAAAACAGAATACAGTCTAAAAGTGGAGGATAGTTGGAAACTATCTGAATCTAAGAAAAACATCATTTGAGTCAGTCTCCATGCATTTTCTTAGCTATACAATGGTCAAATGGTCAGATCTCTGTCTGCTGTTATTCTTCAAAATGACCAGGTCACTACACCTGATACTGGGTATGTCTAATTGAAAATGATGGGCAGCCACCTATGCATGATTATGATATACATTGATTAGTGCATGCACAATTGGATTAGTTTTAATCAATTCCGGATAGAGAGTATGGTTCACTGACTTTAAATAGATAGAATTAACTTGAAGTCAATAAGCATGTCACGTGATAGATTATACTGCAGCCATAGTATAATGATATCATTTACGGGGGTTTGCAATTGGTTAATGATTGTAAATTATTAATAATGTATTGTGATCATCAATCTGCTTATATTTAAATTCCCACATTACTTTCAATGTCACCCAACATCACCTTCTGAAAGAAGCCAAGATTTTCCTTTTTATATTTATTATTTCAGAGGTGGTGAGCATAACATGAAAATAGACAGGAATCCATATACAGAGTGGTTCGTTATTTTTCCATGTATTGCATTTCATTCAAAAGTGATACCTCAATTTCTTAGCCAGTGTTTTCTTGGAATTGTACATTGCATCATAGTTAGCAAATTATAATTCTGTTCTGTTTGGGGAAAAAAGGAATGAATAAAATATAGGATTAGATTTTATTGTCCCTTAGGGGATTAGCTGATGTTAGGTAAGGCTAGCAAGATGCTATTTGATAATGGCAGTGGTGTGCCTTTATTCTTTTCATTGCCATGCCACCTCGTCAATGAGAGAGAAGTTCAAGATGGGCTTATCCACCTAAACCCCAACTGAGCCAATTAAGTTATGAATAAGGACTCTTCACACCAACAACCACCCCCACACCCCTCCAAACACACACACACACTCCCCTACCAGCAGCCCCAGTGTTGTATAGCAAGACTGCAGTTTAAACTCCTGCCAGATTCCCAGTAAGCTTTGGAGAATTTCCTTTTACAGCAGTCCTTGACCCACAGAGGGTCTTCCCAGTGATAGTCTGATTTGAGGATAAACATCACTAATAGAACCTAGATCCACCCAGTTGGCTATGATGTTGCAGGGCCATTGATGGAACCCACCCTTCCTGTTTCGCCTTATAAATGACTACTTTTCCTGGTGGTGCTACTGAGCTGTTTCCTTATACCGTAATTGCTTGACACTTCCTGTGGTAAGTAGCAATCCTTAATTGGGATGGCAGTCCCAGTGGAACCTATTTGCCTGACACTAATAAGATATGATGCCTGGTCACACAGGGAACCTAAACAAGCTAACCACCACCACCACAACCTTGATGGCAGGAATTTGTGGGGCTAAGTTTCTAGGTGCTCGATAACAATGGAGCCTTTTTCTACTGGAAAATCTATAGGGAAAGCACAGGAACTCTACCCATGTTCCTTTGTTCATAAAACACATCAAGATTTCTTGTTATAGACTATTATGGGGCAAGGCATTGACCATTCACAAAATCGGTAATTTTACTAATAAAAACAGATTGAGGAAAAACCAATACTCTACTTCTGTAGCACTGCCTTTTTCAGGGCAGGAACTGGCAACAGTAAGAAGTAACTATGATACCAAGTGGAAAACGTATAGTGCATCTTACAAATTTTTACTTTAGAAAATAGTAGTTAAAGTACACCAGAAACAAGTGACTGTATTGTGTTATAAATTCACAAGAAACATAAGAATTCAGTGTGAGTTTGTTCTTAAATAGGGATTGCAGAACTTGTCAGTGGTCAGATAAATCGATAGGTAACAGGATTTGACACAATAAATTTTTGAAAGTAGGCTATTTGTTGGCATCTGTCAAATATGAACCGTCTTCTGCATGATATGTGTGATCTTTAAAAAGGTATTTATTAAAGAATAGGAAGGTCCAAATCAATATGCTGTTAGTGGCCTACATGAAAGGAAAGACAAATTAAATGTCACAGCTCATAGATAGGAAGGTTTTCAAGGTTTGACAGGGTCAAGGCTAATATGAAACCTAATAGAATCTGTTTAGTCTTGATCACGTTATGTTTTTATGTACATTAGATTAGATTACATTACAGTGTGGAAACAGGCCCTTCGGCCCAACAAGTCCACACCGCCCCGCCGAAGCGCAACCCACCCATACCCCTACATCTACCCCTTACCTAACACTACAGGCAATTTAGCATGGCCAATTCACCTGACCTGTTTTTTTTTGGACTGTGGGACGAAACCGGAGCACCCGGAGGAAACCCACGCAGACACGGGGAGAATGTACAAACTCCACAAATTCCCTGAGGCGGGAATTGAACCCAGGTCTCTGGCGCTGTGAGGCAGCAGTGCTAACCACTGTGCCACCGTGCCGCCCATATTGCATGTATGTTTCAACAGTCTTTGAATTTTTTTTACTTCAAGCAATTGAGCCCACTATGAAATAAATATTGACTAATGACTTGTGTCCTATGCTGTTTTAGCAGAGTGGGTTACTGCTTGTGTTAAAATAGAGAACAGTAATATGCTTAATAAAAAGGCATTGATCTCTTTATCACCAAAAATAGTTTCTAGATTTATAATCAAATTTATTTCTCATAGGAATTTGCTCACCAGATACTCAGAAAGCTGTGAGATCTTTACATCTATTATTATTCCTCATGTGCCTATTCCTGTTTACTAACTGCCATTTTGACCTTGTTCATGGGGATTCTGCTGTTTTTCACTTTGTTCCTGGTGACTAGCTAAGGATCCCCCCTCAAATGAACTGTTAGATCAGGAGAGACCATGAAACAATAGGATTAAAGAAGGCATGAGGTAGTAATTACTCCCATCTACTTTAGGTTATTTACTGTGTTCATTCTGTACCTGAAAGCAGATAACATATTGGTCAAAGTCACAGTTCATTACCTCTCAATGCGTCCAGTTCAGTCTTAACCCTGTAGTCAGACTTTCTTTGAATTCATACATATCTATTTTTAAACAGAAAATTTGCTTCACTGTGCAGATTTCCCCTGTCACACATCATTACCTCAGCAGCACCTGAACCCAGGCTTTAGTCTTGTTCCTTTGTAAAAATACTAATGATTATGCAAGGACAGCCTGGACAGAATGACCAGTCGCTATCCTAACCTTTTGAGTATTAGATTGGAGTGTTCTTGTACAGCTGCTAATTCTTCAAGATTGTCCTGCAGTTTCCAAAAATTTACAAATAATTTCCTTGCACACTGCAACTAGCCATCCAGGAAATAAATAATTAAGGGTGCTATTTTTAGAGATCTTTGGACAATTTTGTTTTTTGCATACAACTATTGGAGGTGAGAACAAGAACTGTTTGATTGATACTTAGGATCACATATATAATAAAGAAGAGTCCGATCCCTTTCTAAATTATTTCAGAATGGTTGTTCCAAGTGACAAATGGTGGGTGTATAGAATAGGGTGATTGGATGTGGAAGACTCATCCAACTAAATTTAGCAATCCCTTTGTGGCACCTTCATCAATTATATGCCTGAGGTTGGGAATTTACAGTGTGTTAGCCTATTTTCATTCATAATGGCAAAAGCTTTGCACTGGAATGGGGAAATAAAGTGATTTTCAAATGCTGGTAAATATTAGGAAGCTAATAAAACTGAATTTTAACCTACTTTGAGTCTGTTAAGTTGGAAGTTTTCTTTTCCCTTTAGTAACTCAAGTTTATTATAGTTAATTCATAAAAGTAGGTTATAACTTCTATACCCCATGTGGGGTGGGATGGTATTGAGCTTACAAATGTGGGAATTTTTGATTTCCTGACAGGGAGCTGAGATGCAGAGATAAACTCAGCAGCATGTTTGCATTATGCCAGCTTGTGGCAGGTTTCTTCTCATAAAACATATGCATGCCATGAATACTCATTAACGTGAAACGGTTTTCATTAAAGCCTGACTCTTAGAATAAAGTTAACAATGCATGAGAATCTTGTGACACCAGGTCCATAATCATTTAAAGCGGCACTGCTAGCTTTGTGAAGTTGTCACTGAGGCAAGCAAATATGCTGAAAGGTTTTGAAAGGCACAAGTTTTTGAAAGGATGCTGCTTGTGTGCAGGGAGATGTGGAATGGCCTAGCATCCTGAGTGTGGTGCAGGTTTCAAGAGAAGAGATTAAAACAAGGCAGGGATTGAAAGATGGATGATGAGCCTAAGGAGTGGGATTATTGCTATTAATATAGGAGTCCTGAGGGCTGAAATAATGAAGCTGGATAGAGAACGGAACAGAGACAGTCAGTGGACATCCTCAGGATGGGGGTAGGTCCACAGTCAGGTTTGGATATTGGAAGATCTCATGGACTGGATCACAGGAATGGGGCAAGAGCATGGATGATGATAATGGAGGATTCAAAAACATAATCAATATTGGGATGATCACAGGATGGGAGGTGGAGTCTGCAGGAAAATGTTAATACAGTCCAGAGTAAGCAGCACAAGTTCATAAATAATGAAGGGAGAGGAAACATTATGTTGAGTGGGTCAAGGATGGAAGGGGAACATATCAGGGTGACATGAGGAGCATTGAAAGTACAGGATTAGGTTTAAATGCAACATGCACCATCGTCTGTAGCTGGTTGAAAACACAAATTTGGATGCAAGGAAAGCAGAGGGGGAGGAAGATTGTTTTGAGTGGATGCATTTCACTTTGCATGCAATTGACCCACTAAAGGAACTACCTAATAATTAATTTTATGGATTAACATCATGGACAATCACACAAAATATGTATATCTACTCTCTTCATACTGTGCAATTGCTGTCATAACCAAGGGTTCCATTCATCCAATATTTCTTCAATTTCAAAAGCAGAAGAAGAGGGCAGCATGGTTGCTCCGTGGTTAGCACTGCTGCCTCACAGTGCCAGGCACTCAGGTTCGATTCCACATTCAGACAACTGTCTGTGTGGAGTTTGCAAATTCTCCTCGTGTCTGTGTGGGTTTCCTCTGGGTGCTCCAGTTTCCTCCCATAATCCAAAGATGTGCAGGTTAGGTGAATTAGCTGTGCTAAATTGCCCGTAGTGTTCAGGGATATGTTGATTAGGTGCATTATTTAGGGGTAAATGTAGGGTAATAGGTTAGGGGAATATTTCTGGGTGGGTTACTCGTTGGAGGGTTGGTGTGAACTTGTTGTGCCAAATGGTCTGATCCACTCTGTCGGGATTCTATGATATTCTATGATGATGAAGCTCTTGTGGTACAGGGGTAGTGTTCCTATTGCTGGACTAAGAGGTGTAGGTTCAAGTCCTGCCTACTCCAGAAGTGTGTTATAGCATCTCTAACAGGTTCATTGAAAATAAAGATTTAAAAAAGGAGAAATTTTGCTATCCAACAATAGAGGTTACAAGGCCAACAAAACACAGCACTGGTGATTAAGGTTGGTATGGATTGAAATATCTAGGGAAAGTTCTGGTGTAAATGGGCACTGGCGATGCATCCAGAGAACGAGAACAAATTATCTCCAGATGTAAGAGAGATGACAACAGTGATATCTGAGGGTGTCCTGTCCATCTACCAGTGATGGAAAAGCCAGCTTTGTTCGCTGTCATCATTGTTTTTCCCGAGAGCCTGGTTTCATCAACTGCATTTGTGTGGCAATAGATCTCCACAGAAATAGTCAACTGCATTTTACATCACAAAGTTTTCTACTCACTGATGGTATGTCTAGTGTTGAACCACAAAATATGAATTATGCAAATCTGTGTTCATTTCCCATGGCGCTGTCGTAATGCATGTACTATTTCTATAAACTGTTTGAAGTCTCAACCTGTTATATGCTATGTTTGTGACCTCCGATAATATCCAAGATACCATGGGTAGATGGGATCTACTCAACCATCTTCAAGTGCTTCATCAATGACATTCTCTCCATTATAAGGGGAGAGGTAGGGATGATTATAGAATGTTCAGCACCATTCACAACTCCTAAATACTGAAGTAACTCATGTTCAAATGTGTCAAGATTCGGAGAATACTTAGGTTTGGGCTGACAAGTGGAAAGTAGCATTTGCACCAAGCAAATGCCAGGCAAAGACTATCTCTAATGTGCAATCTGACAACTTCCATTTGATATTCAATGGTGTCACTGAATCCCCAACTATCAACATCCTAGTTGTTACCATTAATCAGAAATGCAACTGGACTCCCTATATAAATACCGTGACTAAAAGAGCAGGTCAGACACTAGGAATGCTGCAGGGAGTAAGTCATCTTCTGACTACCAAAGCCTTTCCATCGTCTATAAGGCACAGGTCAGGAGTGTGATGGAATGCTCCCTCCTTGCCTGAATGGGTGCAGCTTCAAGAACACTCAAGAAGCTTCATGCCATCCAAGATCAAGCAATGCACTTTACTGGCACCACATCCACAAACATCCATTCCTTTCACCACCACCACTTAGTAGAGGCAGTATGTATGATCTACAAGATGCTTTGCAGAAATTCTGCGAAGATCCTCAGATAGTACTTCCAAACTCACAACCACTTCCATCTAGAGAGTCAATTGCATGGCAACACCATCACCTTCAAGTTCCTCACCAAGTCACCATCCTGCTTTGGGAATAGCTTGTCATTTCTTTCACTGTCGTTGGGTCAAAATCCTGGAATTCCCTCCCTGAAGGCATTATGCATCAACCCACAGCAGGTGGACTGCAGCAGTTTAAGAAGGCAGCTCACCATCACCTTTTCAAGGCAACTTGGGATGGGAAATAAATGCTGGCCAGTCAGCAATGCCCACTACCCATAAATGAAAAAAAAAATCCACTGCCACAAATCTTTCCTCTTTGTATTCGTGAAAGTTATTGACACTAAGTGTGTAACAACTCTAGTGGTGGTATGGCATGGGTTGGAAGGCCCAGAATGGGACTCTGGTGGCAGCGTGGTGTGGGCTGGTGTAACACAGAGTTGGCTGGTGTAGCAGCTGAGAAGCAAAAGTTGGATTTTCTTTAACTTGAAATTTGAAAAAAGATAATGTGAATGGCTCTTATGCATAGCAATGGTGCACACTTTTCACTGTATTTTATATTGAATACATGTTATAATAAATGAATCAATTCAATTCAATTCACTGTCTTTGAGAGAAGGGAGACTTCATCTTTATAAATAAAGCACGTTTATTATATAGTACTTAATACCTAGTTAATTACACGAGGATTTATTGTGAGACCTCATGCTACACATAAGAGCAAGCAAGTACAGTTTACTGTTTAGCTGGACAAAATTTAGCATTGAACTTGTTATGAACTTGTTAACCAGCTACCAGTTAGAGCTTGCTCCTGCCAGGAACAGTTTTTAATATCCTGATGGGTGAAGCTTAACATGTGATGTCAGTTAGTCACTTCACGTACTAACTGTCCTATGCAACAGAGTCCAAGTTGCTGAATAGATCCTCAGTGGCAAAGCCTGTCCCCTGAGTACATAGCTGATGATGCAAGTAGGTCAGTGGAGCACTGAGTCAGCTCATGGATCCAGTGGAGCGATCTGGAGGACATGCTGTGCCTTCATTTTAAGCCTCGTTCCACAGAATGGCCATTGCAGAACTAACACTTCACAAGCACATTCAATAAAGAATGCATGAAAATGCAGCAGATCCCATTCAGCAATAACACCTGTGTAGGTGAAAGTGAGTACTGCAGATGCTGGAGATTAGAGTCAAGAGTGTGGTGCTGGAAAAGCACAGCAGATCTGGCAGCATCCGAGGAGCAGGTAAAATCGATGTTTCGGGCAAAATCCCTTCATCAAGAATCCTGATGAAGAGCTTTTGCCTGAAACATTGATCTTCCTGCTCCTCAGATGCTGCCTGACCTGCTGTGCTTTTCCAATAACACCTATGTCTCTACCTCTCCTTTAGCCGACATATTATGAGACACATGGAGTATCATTTCTGATACCATGACAGGTGCCATCAATTCTCAAGAATTGTGAATGATTATAGGAAACAAATTATATTATACATATTTTAACAAGTGAGAAAGACTTGGAAAAATAACCTGAGCCATCTGAATGCGCTATGTTTTCCAATTTTCTTTCTCCAACACCATGACTAGGTGTTGCCATAATAGCAGTTGAGTTCTATGAGAAGGAGGCAGTATGCTTAATGTCATACTCTGTTGCCCATGCCCAGTTGCTTTGGATGAATATGATGGTGTCTTCTGAAAGCATGTTGCTATGAGGGCTCCAGCTTACTGGTGGCTTCCTGCTTTGGTGCAGATAGGGAATATGGAGAGTTGCCCCTTGGCCATGCCTACCGGAGCTAATAGAGTTAATTGTTGAAGGTAGCCACCTCTAATCCTGGAGTTCTTCAATGACGAAGGGCCTTGGGTAGCTGGCATGAGCTACTCCTACACTGCATTTGATATGGCACACTCTTACAGGGTTTCTTAGGGGCTGGAGTGAACTCTACAGCTTATGAAAGCTCGACATAATATTAGAATCACTGCCATTTTATGCCCTAGCCTTGGCTGTGTGTTCAGGCAGGCTTATTTTTGTTTTGACTAGAGTCCCTTCTGTTAATCTAGTAAACACTTATCCAGTAATAAAGGTTGCAAGAGTCACCCTGCCTTCCATGTATGTTTATTTACACTTGCCAATCAAATGTAAATGCAGGTGGTTATTCTCTTTTACAAGTAAATTCCTTCTTCTTGGTGAAAAACAGTTTTATGCGCTTGAGTAACATCAGCTCTCAATCATATCTGGAGCATGCACACATCTACACTCAATTAGTTCAGCGTTTGCAATATTAGCACCATCATCAGTATGGGATTCATCAGAGGCTTGATACCATCCCTCCCCCACCCCCAGTCCCCTGATCTTCTGGGCATCTGGCTATCACATCCTCCTCCTTCTGCTAGGATATACTAGATTGTGCTCCCAAATCTACTTGCAACCTTTCCACAGTCTGAGAATGTGTAGCTGCTGGTAGAGGTGCGTGATGAAACTGATGAGAGTGCATCCTCCAGAGGATTGTCTTCTTAGTCTCCAGAAGGTGAGTCCAACAAGTTATTCCTGTGTCTGTGGCCTGGTTTTGGATGGTGATGAACTGTAATGGAGAGTTTAAATGTCTCACTTTCATTGCATCTATCCTGTGTATCATTCATTTCTCCTCATTCCAAATCTCACTGTTTGCCTTTCCCTGATAGGCTGAAGAGGAACATGCAGGGAGGCAACCCTATGCTATTGATAGGTGTTACTTGGCAGTCACTCATCTCTCCAATGGATGTAACACCCTCAAATGTGAAATATCCTAGCAACAATGCATAACCTCAATTTGAAAAGGAGATTCTTTAATAGGTCTCATAAAGATGCAGCACTGTCATATGGTGACAGGTTTCACTTAGGAAAAGCTGCCTACGCTGCTAAATAACATTTTTATGCACACCGCTGGCACTTAATATTTATGTTCCAATCATGTGAGAAACAGCAAAAAGAGAAAAAATGGAAGTAATGCAATGTTTTTGGTTACAATTTTGGAATGTCAAACTGCTGGCAAAATAAGTAATTGAACTTAATAAACTAAAGAAATTTAGGGAACCATAATGATGTTGAAGTAATCATTTTAGCCCCCCAAAACTCATGTCAGTGTTTTATAGATCTTCCAATACTCCCTTTCAAGCATGGAAAATGGAAATGCAAGCAATGATATATTTTGAAGGTGCTTTGAAGATGTCCTTCAGCTCATTGTGAATAACACAGGCAAAGCCAAAGTGCTTTTTGTACAGTCATAGAGTTGTACAGATTGGAAACAGGCCCTTCAGTCTATGCCGTCCAAATATTGTAAATTAATCTTGTTCCATTTGCCAGCATTTGGCCCATATCTGTTCAAATCCTTCTTGTTCATGTACCAATCCAGATGCCTTTTAAATGTTGTAAATGTAACAGCCATATCACTTCCTGGCAGCACATTCCATACACACACCATCCTCTGCGTGAAAAAGTTGCCCCTTAGATCCCCTTTGTATCTCCCTGTCACCTTAAATCTAAGCTGTCTAGTTTTGGACTCCCCCACCTTGGAGAAAAGACCATGGAAATTCACCCTATCCGTGCTCCTAATAATTTTATAGACCTTTATAAGGTTTGCCCTCAGCCTCTGATGCTCCAGGAAAGATAGTCCCAGCCTACTCAGCCTCTCCTGATAACTCAAACCCTCCAGCCCCAGCAACAAGCTTGTAAATCTTTCCTCTACATTTTCATGTTTAACAATATCTTTCCTATAGCAGGGAAGTCAGAATTGAACGCAGTATTCCAAAAGTGGCCTGATCAATGTGCTGTCCAATCACAACATGACCTCCCAATACCTATGCAATGCACTAACCAATAAAGACCAGTGTAACAAATGCCTTCTTCACTACCTTGTCCACCTATGATTCCATCTTCAAGGAACTATGATCTTGCACCCAAAGGTCTCTCTGTTCGGCAACACTCCCGAGGACTCTACCATTAAGTGTATGAGTCCTGATATGATTTGCCGTTTCCAAAATGCAACACTTCATCTAAATTAAACTCCATCTACCACTTCTTGGCCCATTGGATCAAGGTCCCATTGTACTTGTTCTCCAATGTTCTGCAGAGAGCCCACAAAAACTTGCTGGAGGATTAATATTGGTCTTTCTATCTCCTCCTTTGTTACAGTTCTAGGTCCCAAAAACATTTTCCAGTGATACAATGATGTATGTATACTTCTTTCAAACTAGTTACTGTATCTGCTGCTCTTACTGTAATTTCCTTTACGGTGGGGAGACCAAATGCAGATTGGTGGTTGTTTTATGGAACGGCTCCATCAGGATCCCAGTGTATGCACCCAACTTTCAGATGCTTTCCATTTCAATACACCTTCTTGGTATTGCTTACATTTCTATCTTAAACCTGCTGCAGCATTCCAGTGAGTCCTAATACAAGCTAGAGAAACATCACTTCATTTTCCAATTAGGTACTTCGCATTCTTTTCGACCTAACAACCTGTGGCACCTTATCAGCCTTATAGTCTGAAAAAGACCCTTTTAGACCTATTTGCTACTTTTTAGCCAGCTAACCTTCTATCCATGCCAAAATATAATCTCTCAACACTGCACTCCCAAACCATAAGATTTTATTTTCTGCAGCAACCTTTCATGTGGCAAATGCCTTCTGGATATCTAAGTATTATACACCCACTGGCTCCTCAATATCCACAGCACATATTTCCTCCTCAACGAACTCCAATAGATTGGTCAAATATGATTTCTATCTCAGATCATTTTGTCTCTGCTTGATTACTTTGAACTTATCCAAATACTCTTGTAATTTTTAATAATAGGTTCCCCATGATAGACTCATTCAGAAAGTAAAAAGGCATGAGACACAAGAAAATTTGACTGTCTGGATACAGAATTGGCTGGCCCCATTAGAAGACACAGGGTGGTAGTAGATGGACAGTATTCAACGTGGAGCTCGGTGACCAGCGGTGTTCCATAGGGATCTGTTTGGGACCTCTGTTCTTTGTGATTTTTATAAATGACTTGGATGAGGAAGTGGAAGGGTAGGTTAGTAATTTTGCCGAAGACAGAAAGGTTGGTGGATTTGTGGATAGCGTGGAGGGCTGTTGTGCATTGCAACAGGACATTGACAGGATGCAGAGCTGGGATGAGAAGTGACAAATGGAGTTCAAACTGGAAAAATGTGAAGTTATTTATTTTGGAAAGTTGAATTTGTATGCAGATTACAGGATTAAAGGCAGGATTCTTGGAAGTGTGGAGGTACAGAGGGATCTTGGGGTCCATGTCCATTGTTTCCTCAAAGTTGCCACCTAAGCTGAAAGCTGTTAAGGTGCATAGAGTGTTGGCTTTCATTAGCAGTGGGATTGAGTTTAAGAACTGTGAGGTTATGCGGCAGCTCTATAAAGCCCTGGTTAGACCACACTTGGAATATTGTGTTCAGCTCTGGTTGTCTCATTATAGGATGTGGAAGCTTTAGAGTGGGTGCAGAGAAGATTTACCAGGATGCTGCCTGGATAGAGGGCATGTCTTATGAAGAAAGATTGAGGGAGCTAGGGCTTTTCTCATTGGAGCGAAGAAGGATGAGAGGTGATTTGATAGAGGTGTACAAGATGATGTGAGGCACAGTTAGAGTGGATAGCCAGAGATTTTTTCCCAGGGCAGAAATGGCTATCATAAGGGGGCATAATTTTAACGTGATTGAAGGAAGGTTTAGGGCAGATATCAGAGGTAGGTTCTTTACACAGAGAGTAGTGGATGCGTAGAATGCACTGCTGGCAGTGGTAGTAGAGTCAGACACATTAGGAACATTTACATGACTCTAGGATAGGCACATGGATAATAGTAAAATGTAGGGTATGTCGGTTAGTTTGATCTTTGAGTAGGATAAAAGGTCGGCACAACATCAAGGGCTGAAGGGCCTGTACTGTGTTCTACTGTTCTATGTTCTAATAGCTTCTGATTTTTCTCCATGACAGATGTTAAACTAACTGCTCTGTAGTTTCCTGTCTTTTTGAATAAAA
Organism: Chiloscyllium plagiosum; assembly: GCF_004010195.1. NCBI lineage: Eukaryota > Metazoa > Chordata > Chondrichthyes > Orectolobiformes > Hemiscylliidae > Chiloscyllium > Chiloscyllium plagiosum. Next base: position 31,989,529 of record NC_057716.1, on the reverse strand, counting down.
GAGCTAATTCTGTAATCTTTCAAGCTAATAGGTCTTTCAGTGAATGAAAGGAGTTTTGGAAAATGAAAATCAATTCATCAACTATATCACTAGTCATGACTTTTAACACCCTAGGATGACATCCACCAGGACCAGGGCACTTGTCCTCCTGCAGCTTTGACAATTTACTCAATACTGCTTCTCTGGTGAAAGTGATTTTCCCGAGTTCCTCCTTCCTATTTTCTGATTTGTCTCTGCTTCTGAGATATTACTTCTATTCTCCACATTGAAGACAGATGAAAAATACCTGTTCAATTCATGTGCCATTCCTTATTTTGCATTATTAATTCTCCAGTTTCACTTTCGATAGGACCAATGCTCATTTTTAAATTGGCTTACTTTCTCTTGTATTCTAACATTCCTTTTTTAATTAATTCATGGTCATTCTTGTCTTTTTTATATTTTGCCCAATTTTATGACCTGTCACTTTTTTTTGCACAATTACATGCTTTTTCTTTCAGTTTCTAGTTTACTGTGATTTTTTTTGCATGTTGAAATCCTGGTACAGCATCTGTACTGGCCTTTGGAATCATAGAGTCATACAGCACAGAAAGAGACTCTTTGGTCTAAATGATTCATGCTGAGTAGGTTTCCTAAACTGAACTAGTCCCATTCGCCTGCATTTGGCCCATATCCCTCTAAACCTTTCTGATCTGTGTATCTGTCCAAGTGCCTTTTAAATGTTGTAATTGTACCCACCTCTACCACTTGCTCTGGCAGCTTGTTCCATAGATGCACCACCCTCTGTGTGAAAATCTCAAATTCCTGACCTGCAGACCGCAATCAGTAAGGATAGGTGACAACATCTCCTCCACAATAATCCCCAACACTGCTGCCCCACAGGGCTGCATAATCAGTCCCATGCTATACTCCTTGTACACTCATGACTCTGAGGCCAAATTCAGCTCTAACTCCATTTACAAATTTGCTGATTATACTACTATAGTGGGTCAGGTCTCAAAGAACGACAAAACTGAGTACAGAAAGGAGACAGACAACTTAGTGGCATGGTGTAAAGGCAACAGTCTCTCCCTCAGCAAAATGAAGGAGCTGGTCATCGACTTCAGGAAGCGGAGTGGAGGACATGCTGTGCTGAGGTGGAATTGGTTGAGAGCTTCAAGTTCCTAGAAATAAATGTCACCAACGATCCATCCAGGTCAATCCATGTCAATGCTACAGTCAAGATAGCACACCAGTACCTCTACCTCCTTAGAAGGCTAAGGAAATTTGGCATGTCCACAATGACTCTTATCAATTTTTATAAATGCACCATAGAAAACATCTTATCCGAGTGGATCACAATTTGGTATGGCAAGTGCTGTGCCCAAGATGGCAAGAAATTGCAGAGAGTTGTGAACGCAGCCTAGTTCATCACAAAAACTAGTCTTCCTTCCATTGACTCTGTCTGCACTTCCTGCTGCCTTGGGAAAGCAACCAACATAATCAAAGACCCCTCCCACCCTGGTTATATTGTCTTCTATCAGGCAGAAGATACAAAACAGATATATGACCAGCTTCCTCTTCACATGCTTGGACCTATGAATAGACCTCTCATACAAATTGATCTTTCTTTGCATCTTCTCTGTAGCTGTCACACTGTATTCTGCATTCTATTCTATTACTCTGATGTACTTATGTAAAGTATGATTTGTCTGGTTAGCATGCAAAACAATATTTTTCACTGTGTTTCTGTTCATGTGACAATAATAAATCAAATCAAAATTTGCCCCTAGGGCTCCTTTTAAATCTTTCCCCTCTCACCTTAATTTATGGCCTTTTTGCTGCAGAACCCAATTTGCCAATTCACTTTAGCTACCTCTGCTTTCACGCACTCATAAATGCTCTTTTTTAAATTTTTAAATATAGTCTGGGACAAATTTCTCACTCTCTCGAACTGAATGTAAAATTCAGTTCTATTATGATCGGTGTTACCTATACAGACCATTAGTTTGAGATCATTCATTAAGCCCATCTCGTTGCACAATAACAGGTCTCATATAGCTTGAATAAAGATCGAAAGAACTGTGGATATTGTAAATCAGAAACAGAAATTGCTGGAAAAGCTCATCAGATCTGGCAGCATCTATGGAGAAAGATCAGACTTAACTTTTCGGTTTGAGTCACGATAACTCTCATTTCTCTCTACAGATGTTGCCAGACCTGATGAGCTTTTACAGCAGTTTATGTTTCATTTCTGATCTATGTTCATCTCCAGAATCTGCTGTTCTAAGTAACTATTCTGCAAACATTCAATGATCTCATCTAGGCTACCATTGTCTATCCAACTTTTCCGGCTGATATGTAGATTAAAATCTCCCAAAAGTATCACCTTGTCTTTCTGACAAGATCTCATTATTTCTTCCTTTATATTTTCCTGACTATATGATTACTGTCTGGGCCAGTGCACCACTCACACAAGTGACTTCTTTGCTTTATCATTTCACTTTTCTACACAAGCTGTTGCCACTTCTTGAGTTCCTGGATTTAGGACATTCTTCTCTATTATGCTAATACCACACCTTCACAAAGTTGTGTTCAATTCATAAATTCTCTGTATTTCCCCAGTTATGCTGTTGGGAAGAAGACTGGCCCCAGCACCTTTCATATGGAAACTGTCCCATCTGTACAGATTCTACTTACTCCAGTATGAGTGCCTGTATCCCACAAAGCAGAATTCACTTCTCCCATACCAGTCCTTAAGTCATGTATTTACTTCTAAATTTTCCTATACCAACATGTACTTTGAATAATAAAATCAAAGAAATTAACAGTCCAGAAGGAAACCATTCCACCCATTATGTCCGTACCGGCTCCTGTAAAAGCTATCTAGCTAGTCCCATTCTCCCACCTTATTTCCATAACCCTCTTTCAAATTTAGATCCAGCTCTCTTTTGAAACCTCCTATAGAATCCACTTCCACTATTCTCCCATATATTCTGTCCCACTCGTGCACACTCACACTCTCTCCCACACCCACACAGACACGTGCACAGAAACACACATATATGTTTATGGGGTGAACTTGCATTTGCAGGTTTGTATTTGCAGAAACATTCTATTTTGTTCAAAAAGTGCACAATCTGTTGGCAGTCAGTCAATGTGACATTTTATAAATTCCTACTTTGAAAATAGAATCTATCTAATTCAAGGTTGGGATACAGACAGACTCTAACCTCACACTTCTAATGCATTGTCTGAGCTGAGTTTTTCTTTTGTACTGATAAAACCTTAAATTATCTCGGGAGTGTGACTTGAAAGAAGTTCTTGGTTTTACATATGAATCAATCAAAACCTGCATCCCCATTCTAAGTGATTAAAGACTTAACAGCAATTTAGGTTTGGTCAATACATCTCATCAGTTGTTTGACAATATGATCTTTTACTATAAATTCTGTGTCCTATGATCCTGCCCCACTAACTACTTGACAAAGGAGCAGCACTCCAAAAGCATGTACTTTCAAATAAACATGTTGGACTATACCCAGGTATTGTGTGATTTTTTTTTAAACTTTGTCCACCCTAGTCCAACACCTGCACTTTAATGTCATCAGTTTCCCAAGCAGCGCTATCCAAATCCTAACAACTCTGAGTAAAGAAGTTTCTTCTCATCTCACTCTTAGCTCTCTTTCTGACAGTCTTGAAGCTATGACCCCTAGTTACTAACAGATCAACTAGTGGGAACAGAATATCCTCCTTCACCCTGTCAAACTTGTTTAAAATTTTGAATGCCTTAATTAAGGTCACCTCTTAATTTTCTCTGCTCCAAAGAGAATAAGCATAATTTGTCTAATCTTTTCTTGTATCTAAAATCCCTCATTCCTGGTACCACTCTAGTAAATCTCCTTTGAACTCTGTTGTGAACTTTAACGTCCTATCTTAAATAAGTTGACTAGAACTGAACACAATACTCCAAATGTGGTTTGACCAATGATTTGTAGATATTTATCATCACTTCCTTGCCTCTATTTATAAACCCAAGGATCCTATAAGTTTCAACTTGCCTGGCCACCTTCAGAAAGTCATGCACATGAATCCTGAGGTCCCTCTGCTCCTGTGCTCTCTTCAAAGTTGTACCATTGGCTTGTATTGTCTTTCTGTATTTCTTCTACCAAAATACAATACCTCCAGTTTCACTGCATTGAAATTCATCTGCCAGGTGTCTATCTTTTTGGACAACTTGTCAGTTGTCTCTGAAGTTGCTCAGCATCATTCTCACAATTCACTATGCTCCCTAGATTAGTTTCTGCTAATTCAGAGATTTTTATCCTCAACACCCACCTCCAAATCATTTATATCAATCAGAAAAAAAACAGGGTCCCAATACCAATACCTGGGAAACACCACATTCAACTCATCCCCAATCTGAGAACTGCCCATCTATATCTCCCCTTTGATTCCTATATTTTAGCTAATTTCTAAACCATGCAGCCAATCCCAAACATTTCTAATTTGATAACCAACCTGCCATGTGGCACCATATCAATTGCTTTCTGAAAGTCCAAATATACAACATCCACAGCAGTACTGTCATCCACTGCCTGTGTCACCTCATCAATGAACTCAATTAGATTTGCACCAAGTGACCTTCCCTTGACAAAGCCATGGCAACTTTCTGGTGTTATTTTTCTCGCAGTGTAAATTTACCTTATCCCACATTATGGCCTCTATCAGAATGCCTACTATTGGTGTCAATCTGACAGGTCTGTAGTTTCCTGAGTTACCTTTTGCCCCTTCCTTAATCAACTGTCACATTTGCAATCCTCCGGTCCTCTGGCACTAATTCTGTGTTTAGAGAGGCCCAGAAAATTTCTGTCAATGGCTTTGTGATTTTCTTTGTAAGAATAGCAGAGAGTGTTCAGCAGGAGAAGATAAAAGGTGGGAGGAGGGACTTGGAGGAGGGGAGTTGGAAATGTGATAGGTGGAAAGAGGTCAAGGTGAGGGTGATAGGTCGGAGTAGGGTGGAGGCGGAGAGGTCAAGAAGAAGACTGCAGGTCAGGAAGGCGGTGCCGGGCTGGAAGGACTCCACCGCATCTCCTCCACTTCCCGCTCCTCCGCCCTTGAGCCCCGCCCCTCCAACCGCCACCAGGACAGAACCCCACTGGCCCCCACCTACCACCCCACCAACC
>NC_057716.1:31886675-31984208 GCF_004010195.1 Chiloscyllium plagiosum | reverse complement strand
CTGACGAGGGAGTCGCGGAGGGAGTGGTCTCTACGGACAGCTGATAGGGGAGGGGAGGGAAATATATCCTTGGTGCTGGGGTCTGTTTGGAGGTGGCGGAAGTGACGGCGGATGATGCGCTGTACATGGAGATTGGTGGGGTGGTAGGTGAGGACCAGTGGGGTTCTGTCCTGATGGCTGTTGGAGGGGCGGGGCTCAAGGGCGGAGGGGCGGGAAGTGGAGGAGATGCGGTGGAGGGCACCGTCGACCACGTCGGGGGGGGTAATTGCGGTCCTTGAAGAAGGAGGCCATCTGTGTTGTACGTATTTTGAACTGGTCCTCCTGGGAGCAGATGCGGCGGAGACGAAGGAATTGGGAGAATGGGATGGCGTTTTTACAGGGGGCAGGATGGGAGGAGGTGTAGTCCAGTTAGCTGTGGGAGTCGGTTGGTTTGTAGTAGATGTCCGTGTTGATTCGGTCGCCTGAGATAGAAACGGAAAGGTCTAGGAAGGGGAGGGAGGAGTCCGAGACTGTCCAGGTGAATTTGAGGTCGGGGTGGAAGGTGTTAGTGTAGTGGATGAACTGTTCAACCTCCTCGTGGGAGCACGAGGTAGCGCCGATACAGTCATCAATGTAGCGAAGAAAAAGATGGGGGGTGGGGCCAGTGTAGTTGCGGAAGATGGATTGTTCCGCAACTACACTGAAGAAGGGCCTGTGCCCGAAACGTCGAATCTCCTGTTCCCTGGATGCTGCCTGACCTGCTGTGCTGTTCCAGCAATAAAGTTTCAACTTTGTGATTTTCTCCCTTACCTCCTTCTGCATCCCATCTAGACCCGGCAACTTCTCTACCTGGAGCGCTGCCAGCCTTTTTCGGAACTCTTCTTTATATGTCACTATACTGCTCATTTTCAACTAGGCCATTGTCACTAATTTGGTAGAGACAGAAGTGAAATATTCATTTAGTAGCTCTGCCATTTCCTTTGCTTCAGTGAGCAGCTTACCCTGCTTGTACCTTATGGGCCGCAGTCAGTCTTTCACTAATCTTTTAATGTGTTTGAAAAACATACTGCTATTTGTTTTAATGCAGCCTGCCACCCTTTCCTCATGCTTCCTTTTAGCTTTTCTTATTCCATGTTTAGCCTTTGTCCTGCATTTGAGATCCTTTTCCTGATTTCTATTACTATTATTATTCCAGTATGAATTTAGTCATTCAGGGTACTCTAGCTTTAGATACGATGTTTATTTCTCATGGACCTATACCTAGCTTGCACTCTATTCATTTGAAATACTCCAATTTTTCATTCATGATTTTGTACACAAAATGTGTTTCCAATCAACTTGCTCCAATACAACTTTTAGACCCCTAAAATTGTTACTTTTCTAGTCTGGGATCTTAATCCTTGACTGATATTTATCTTTTTCCAACTTAACATTGAACCTTATTGCTATTATGATTACTATTTTCCCAAATATTCCGCCATTCTGATGTTTTCCCGTTGGCCTACCTAACTTCCTAGGACCTGATCCAACATAGTCCCCTCCCTGGAAGAACTGGAAATGTACTGTTCCAGAAAATGTTCCTGCCCCACATTGCAGGAATTTCTCCCCTTCTGTGTTTCACACACTACCTTTTTCCTCAGTCTATCCTTGGGTAATTGAAATTATTAACTATCACAATCCTACTTGTCCTGCAGATTTCTACCTAAAAATGTTATCTTCTCCTACCTCCCTTGGAGTTCTATAATAAATACACAATATGGTCACTGCACCCTTCTGTTTCTCACTCCAACCATATAGATTCTAATCCAGGAAATATATCTCATTCAAAGACAAGGATAACAACTTTGACCAAGACTGCTATGCTTTCTGTTTTTACTAAATGCCTTATAATCTGGGATGTTCAGTATCCAGCCCTGTTCAGGCTTGAGCCACATTTCTCAGATTATGACCTTTCAGGTTCTGCTTGTTAATTTGGCACGTGTTTCGTCATACTGACTATGAAAAGATTCCTTCTTTGTTCTGCCTACCTTTTTGGTACCTACATGGACCATACTGACTAGGTCCTCCCCCTCCAGCTTCTTCTCCAATCCAGAGCAGATGTTCCAAACCTTGGCTCTGGTCAGACACCACTTTTACTCTTTGCTGCAGAAAAGTGTTTTGACACCTCTCATCTTACTGACCCGTACTAACACAAGAAAAATAGAAATAGAAGCATGAGTAGGCCCTTACATACATGAGTAAGTACTATAGCTAATTCTTTGTTAAAAATATTCAAGGTTTTGGTCACAACTGCTTTCTGTGACAAAGAATTCTACAAGCTCATCATTTTCTGGGTGAAGGAATTTCTCTTCATCTCAGTCCTAAATGATCAACTCTATAACCTTAGGCAGTGACCACTGGTTCTTGACTCCCTGGTCATTGAGAATGTCCTCCTTGTATTTAACTTGTCCAGCCCTATAAGAATTTAAGGTTTCTGTGAGTACCACCCCTCATTTTTCAAAATTCCAGTGGATATTGTCTTTATGGTCCAATCTGTCTTCATGTTAGTCCTGCCATCCCATGAATTAATTTGATTTAATATGATTTATTGGAGTCACATGTACCTAAGTACAGTGAAAGGCTTTGTTTTGCAAGCAGTTTAGGCAGATCATTAGCAGACATGCATGTGCAGATCATAAGGTGCTCAGAGAGAGCAAGGCATACCCATTACACTGCACAGGAGGTGTGCAAAGCCAAGATCAATATTTGCAAGATCAATGTTATCTGAAGTTAGAGAGTCCGTTGAAGTTGCTGGCCAAAGTGAATAAGCCTTGGAGAATTCCATGTCCAGATCGTTTGTGGTGGTGTAAATTTCAACCAAGGCATTCTTCACACCTGCCTGGGGTGGTATGAAGATTTCTATCAGGATTATGGAGGTGAACTCATATGGCAGATAATAAGAATGGCATTTCTCTGTAAGGTATTCTAGGTCTGGGGAGCAGTGGCTCACCAGGATCGCGACATCTTAGCAATAGAAGATGTCGAGGAGGAAGCATACTCCTCTGCCCATTGGACTTCCTCCATAACCACAACATCCTTCCTGAGATAAGGAGACCAAAACAGTATTCCAGGCCTTGTAAAACTGTAACAAGACATCCCTGCTCCTGTAGTGGAGTCATCTTGCTATGAAGGTCAACATACCATTTGTCTCCTGCACCTACATGTTTAGTTTTAGTCACAGGTACACACCAACATCTAGGTCTCTTTGGATCTCCCCCTTACCCAATCTATTACCATTCTGATTCACTCCATGAGTTCGCTCTCATTCTGATTTAAAAATCATGGCTCCAGAAAGACTTAAAAGTTATTCATTGAAGCTGTGCATACACACAAAACAAAACCCACATGCCACTAGTTCCAAATCCAATTTTTTCAAATAAATAATATTATGGAATAGATTATACGCCTTGCATCACACCCATAGCCATAAGAAACTGGTGATGAGAGATCATGGTATTGAAGAATTGAACAAACACTTTTACAAGTAACTATTAATTACAAATTTTACATTCCTCCCCAAATAAGTGTTTGGGCTGATATTAAATTATTTGTTCAGAGCAAGGGTATTTTCTTTTCTGTTTTCCTTATGTCCTTTTCCAAATGACCCAAGGTAAGAAGGAATTTGAGACCTTTATACACTCTGGTCACGTGCTGTGATGCAGTGATGACATTGCGAGCATCTGTCTTAAGATGTACTGACATATTAACCATAATATATAGTTGATTATACTGTAGATGCTGTAGAACAGCCAATAGGGAACTTCAAACCAGCGTCTACAGAAAAACAACACATACAGACCAAATATTGATCTACAGAAGCAATCATCCTAACACCCACAAACGAAGCTGCATCAGAACATTATTTCAACTAGCCAACACAACTGCAGCACAAAGGAACTATGCAGAGCAGAAGAAAATCACCTATACTGTGTGTTCAAAAAGAATGAGTATGAGATTTCCTAGAAGCATGGCATTCCAACCAGAACTCTATCAACAAATACATCGAGTTAGACCCGAACTACCACCCCCTGAGAAAAGAAACAGGAAGTGACTTCACCACAAGAAATAATATCACCAACCCAAAGAAACCCAAACATATAAATAGAAAGCTGGAAGTTTCAGCTTGCTTTGCATAAAGTCCACTGAAGATGTTACCTAATAAGGTAATGAAACGTCTGGAAATGAACCTTTCAGCTCAGCGTACAACCCTATATCCAAAACCTCAACCTGAGCTACAAATCTTCTCAAAACTTGCTAACATCATCTTTTTTGTAACAGCTCTCCTCCATTGTATTGTGGATTAGAATTGCCCTTATTTAGGTCTGTTCTTATCTATTGAACCATTGCCACAGAATCAGCTGCAATAGCTCCTCTCCCAATTTATCATCAATACCTCTGGAGTCACCCAATGATTTTTTTTGGTCCCAATCCATTCTTCAGTAATTTCACCTGAAAAGGCAGTTAATTGGATTTAATAGAGCTGATAGGCAGTTTCAAATGTTGACAGTGGATTCAGTGGGCACCTGGATTACCTCTTCTAGGGAAGATCTGTCGAATTAAGAGCCGCTGAGGTATTTAACAGATCTGAAGTAGGCTTTCCCACAGGATTAAGGACTCTGGAGATAGAAGTCCAACCAACAGAGCTACAGACTGATCATGGAGTGGTAGCACTTCTTTCTCAAATACAACACTAGGAGGCAGTGGCTGCTGCTAGTACTAAAATCACTGAGGCCTTGACCATTGGGTAATTCCAACGTGTTTATATCACATCAAGGAAGGATACAACCACAAGTGAGTCATGGATGGAGGAGAGTGATAGTTGTGGTGGAATGGAGGGGGGTAGGGGTTGCTGTTCGACAGCAACAGAAGCAGGCTTGAGGCAAACAATTCCTTACTGATGCATTGTATCTCGATCAAGAACTGAATGCATATGAACAAGAGATCCTCCCCCACAAATCCATAATTAAGTTGTAATGCTACTGCAGGAACATTAACTGCCTAATCCTCTACCAAGTATTAGTAACTTAAGTGCGCTATTTTCCACTTACAATACTCAGTTGGCAGATGTGCTGTTTATGTGGTTTTCTGTCTGAAACAAAATGTGGAAATCGAAAGGCACCTCAGAGTTAGTGATCACATCTACCGGGGTTTTGTGGGAGTGGAGGGGTAGTGCAGGAGTAGGGGTACAAAAATGTGCAAGAAACTAATGTTTGTAATGAAGAAATATTTGATACAGATAAGCATAAAGCCTTCATAATCTTTTGAAGACAATAATAAAACCAAATGTATCCTTTTGTCGCATTTTGTCTTAAAGTAAACATTGTACTTGGTCACCCATCTTTACAAAGTCCATTTTTCTTTTTCATCGCAAATGCTGCCTGGCCTATTGTGTTATCCCAATGTGTTTATATTTCAGATATCCAATATGTATAGTATTTTGCTTTTGTCTTGCTTTGCTGTGATTTATAATATGGTGTTGCAACAGCCATACAATAGAAAAACAATATAGCAAAGCGAAAGAATATGTGGAGACCAAACGGCATCTCAGAGGCAGTCACCACTTCTATTGACGAGTACTGTGATCTCTATCTGTTCTAAATCTCTCTTGCTTCTTTTTTTTTAGATTAAGATTACTTTACAGTGTGGAAACAGGCCCTTCGGCCCAACAAGTCCACAACGACCCTCCGAAGCGCAAACCCCTACATTTACCCCTTACCTAACACTATGGGCAATTTAGCATGGCCAAATCACCTGACCTGCACATCTTTGGACTGTGGGAGGAACCGGAGCACCCGGAGGAAACCTACGCAGACACGGGGAGAATGTGCAAACTCCACACAGTCAGTCGCCTGAGGCGGGAATTGAACCCGGGTCTCTGGCACTGTGAGGCAGCAGTGCTAACCACTGTGCCACCGTGCTTCGAACTTGGATTAAATAATCTGATAATATATTTTAAAAATGGTGCTACCAAGTGCATCTAAAACTGTTCAGCACCGATTTAGGATTTTCAGAAAACCAGTTTTCTGAAAATATAGAAATGAACCAAAGATAACACACACTTCACTTTTTATTACATTTGTCATCTTGCTATGAATAATCAAACCTTGTAGATACATCTCATTAATATGTGTATATATTCATACTTTGAAAAGGAATTTCGGTGCTATTCTTACTGGTGCACCTATTCTTATAAAGCCTGGAAGAAAATTATCTGTGACCCGTGGATAGCAATAGGTGATTTCAACAATATCTTTCAATTTGTATCAGGGATTGTCTCAGGAATTAATGTAAAGTAAATTTCCAGTTTGGACATCACCAAAAAATTGAGAGCAAATTGCATTTGGAATGGTGTTATTTAGGTTACAGTTGAAGTTTCCACTAAAACATTGTTGCATAATCACAAAAAATCTTTCATGAGTGAATGCATTTGTCAGTGTAAGATAATGTAATTGTTTTTGTTTGCCATAAGGTATTAATTGATTTATTTAAGAGTGTGCATTTTTGTTAGCACAGCTGAAAATGGAGCTATCACAAAAAATGTGTATTTTAATGAGTTGTTGAACCTTCTACCTGTGAGTAAACCAATTTTAAATGATGAAAAATAACCCCAAAAACGTAGTGGACAATTTAATTGGTGTATGTTTCTTACTAAAGTATGGTTTTTTTCTCAGATATAAAAACTTTTAAAATTTTCAATGAATACTTCCAAAAAGAAAATTTAAACTTTTAAGTCCTTCTTTGAATCATCCTAAAAAAACTCTATTAGCAAAATCTTGCCATCATTATTTTGACCTGGAGCAAGGTCAGATTTGTGGATAAGGCCAGCTTCAAGTGTAAATGAACGATCACAGCAGCACGAACAATTATGGAGACTGAACTTAAGGTTAACAAAGTTAAAAATCACACAACATCAGGTTATAGTCCAACCAGTTTATTTGAAAGTACTACTGCTTCATCAAGTAGCTGCACAGCACTTAAAGCTAGTGCTTTCAAATAAACCTGTTGGACTATAACCTGATGTTGTGTGATTTTTAACTTTGTCCAACACCTGCATCTCCACTTCAAGCTTAACAAGAGATCTGTTTAAAATTCTTTGATCTTTCTTATTCGTTCAGGCAATTTCACCTGGAATGGACTGAAATAAACTAGCACAAAAAAAAGGGGGAGGTCCCTCACTGTTTTGATCACACAGCACTATCCTTTGATGTGAAGGGCAGTGTTTGTCACTGGCCATCCGGGTGTTTTCCTATCTTCCTGGTGGTGGAATTTGAATTTTAAAAAAAACTAGCACAAATTAGCAGTAATTCTTAACTCCTGTGTTTTGTTGACGGGTTTAATTTTCTTTGCTCAAATACCTGTGACAGTGCCACCATTGGTGGGATTAGAAAACATACTAATCTAACATCTGAATGTACAAGTAAGTGATTTATAGTTTGGTTGTTATTATTTACTCTTCAATAATTTGTTTTTTTGTACTAGTTTGTAGATTAAAGAATTGTGTAGTTGAGTGCTATGGAACATAAATTTGCAGGCTTTAGATTATGTCTCTGGTGGGAGTATTATAACTAGCCACACTTTAGGAAGGATGTGAATGCATTGGAGAAGAGTGCAAGAGAGGTTTGCAGGAAATGTTCCAGGAATGAGATAAATTAGTTATGAAATTTGATTAGAAAAATTGGGACCATTTTCCTTGGCATAAAGAAGGTGAAGGAGAAATTTAATAGAGTTTTCAAAATTATGAGTGTTCTAGATAAAGTGGATAGAGAGAAATTGTTTTCACTTGTGCACTCTGGTTCTCGTCAACTAGACAAAAGTGAGCACTGCAGATGCTGGAGATTAGAATGTTGCTGGAAATGTACAGCAGGTCAGGCAGTATCCGAGGAGCAGGAAAATTTTCCTGCTCCTCGGATGCTGCCTGACCTGCTGTGCATTTCCAGCAACACTCTAATCTTCACTCTGGTTCTCAATCTGTTTACAGTTTTAAATAGTTTTGTAAAAGTTGCAAATATGAAGTGAGGGGAAAAACTTTCCTGAACAGCAAGTAGTTAAGGTATGAAACTTACTGCCTGAAAGTGTGATCAAGGCTTGTTCAATTGAGGAATTTATGAAGGCATTGGATGAACATTTAAATAGAAACAATATGTAGGATCAAGGGGAAAAGGCAGAGATTCTACATGAAGTTAAAATGCTCAGAGAACTGGTAAGACTTGAAGGGCTGAATGGCCTTCAACTGCACTGTAACAATTGTGATTCTTTTCCGACGGTTCTGTTAACTTTATCTGAAGGCCACAACAAGGAAGTGGGCACTGCTTCGTACGTGTTGATGTGGTGGCCTGCCTATTATTTCATGGGAGTTGAGGACTTATCCAGTTAAAGAACTGAGGCACATAACAGGCACCAGTGGCTTTAGTTGTCTGAGTGGTAGTAATATATTTGAAGGGCCGGTAGCCCTGCATACAACGTTAGCTTATTGAAATGCTTGCCTGATCTATAGAAGACCCTGAACGAGCTGAACCATCTGTCACCAGGTCAATGTCTCTCTGCAGGCTGCAAGGACAAGGAGGAAGTCTTCACTAGGTGCTTTTGCTGGTCAATTGAGCAGGGAAATGCAAATGAGTCTTACGAAGGCACAGGAGTGACTGCCTTTTGTATGCAGGGCTCCTTGTTTGAGTGTGGGCAGTGGTTCTTTTCCCTTTCTGCTGAGAGAAACTGAGGCAGAAACAATGTCAGAGAGCTGTCATGTACCTGTTCAGGAATTCCTCGATATGCTGAATCCCTCCACACCTCAGCAATCAGAAGATGTCCACCAAGGTTATTCCAGATCACTGGGAAACACAATCAGTATCTGTTTCCACCTCAGTTGCAAACAGAGTTGGCACCTTGCAGGAAGTGCATGTAAATGAGTTAAAAAAGAGCTCCTAGATACACTTGGGGTTCATGGGTGTTTAGACTTTACATGTGATTTGAGTTGTATTACAAAATAAATGTTACACACACTGCTAATGGTCATCTATTCCCTTCTAGCTGTCTAGTTGGAGTTCATTGACTGCCTTGCTGCCCAATGGGCTGCTCATGTTGGAGTAGGCTATGTCTGTTCAACTGCTCAGTGTTGTCAGTGTGCCTGTGAACCTGGCAATAGAGTGTGAGATGAAAGGGCCAATAGCAGGTCTGCTAAAGGTGAGACTCTTTTGCATAGGTTATGGGGAGAAAGAAAATCAGGCTCAAAAGAAAATGTGTGTGAGTTTGACTTGTGCCTCCTTTGCATTGTTCATTTCCTCATACAAGAAGTTCATTGTTCTCTGCTAATTACTCAGCAGCATCTGCCAAATCCTCCCATCAATTGTGGGATAGTGACCTCCTCAATGTTCAATGTTTTCCTACTCTAAAGTGCTATATTGTAATAAGCACAGTGAACCATCATAATCCACATGACTCTCTCTGAGGCATACTGAAAGGCACTACTGGATCTATATCTGCCTGTATCTTCACTTAAACAGTCCAATGGTCTGCTTTCTTAGTTAGGTGGTAGGTATTCGATCTCTCCTATACTGGAATATACAGGTTCACGAATCCACAATTTCATCCACAACCTGAGCTACAAATCATCCCAACAACTCTATACACAGGTTCCTCAGGGTGTGAGGAGGGATATCTTCAGTGAGTTGATCCCAAAAACCCAATCAATGAATGAGTCTGCTAAAAGAGCACTGGCGCCTCCAAGGTCAAAATATGCTGGGATCATGAGTGCTTCCCGAGACCTTCACATGTGTGAAAAATTCTGAAGCAACATCCTGCCTCTAGATGTCCAGATGAATGATTGCATTTTGTGATCCCATCTTCCAGCAACTCTGCAGCCTGTTGGTACTCACTATTTAGGATCATACATGGAGAATTACCATTTGGAAGACCCAAGAACATCCTACACTTGTAGAAATTTGCCTGTTTGTGAACCAAAGCTTTCATGGAAGGAGTGGAAAATTTTAGAAAAGCAAGGTAAGAAAGCAATATGTTAAAATGATATGTGACATAACTAGATATTTCTACTTTAACTGAAATGTATATTGTAATAATTTAACAATGGATATTCTTCAATTAATGGTGAATGATCTTGTAAGGTCATATTGAAACATTTTGGTTAAAAATTTAATCCATTATGAAAATAATTACAAAGCAAGGAAAATATCCTTTCCCTATTCCATATTAATTTTAATGAATAAAAGATAATAGCTGGTAATACTGTAGTTCACCGATGGAATATACTGTGGACTGATTAACTGTACACTATGAAGATATATGGACCATTTCTTTCTATTTTGTAGGACATGACAAATGAAATTTTTAAAGATTGCAAATACTGTATACTTCACAGATTTGTCTAAAATGCGTGATGTTACCATAGTAATGCCAGTCATGTCAGGTCAAATAGTGTGACTATACTTGACACAAGATCAATGAATGCCAGAAAGAGGAATGAAATAAGAGATTGCATAAATTTGTGTAAACTTTTAAAAGATCATTTCAAACAAAAAAATTACAAATCAACTATTTTTAACAATATTAATTTAGTAACAAAATAACAATTACCATGTCTTTCATTGAAAGTGAGCAAGTGGACATTTTGTTTTATTGGCTCCCTATTGGACTGAAACAGACTTAGTGTCATATAGTCATAGAGATTTACAGCACAGAAAAGGGCCCTTCACCCACATTACATACACACCAGTCAAAACAGCCACATAAGTATTCTAATCCCATTTTCCAACACTTGACAAATTAGTCTTGTATGTCTTGGCATTGCACTTGAACTAAATACTTTAAGTGTTATGAGAGTTTCTGCCTCTACTAACCTTACAGGCAGTGAGTTCCAAATTTCCAACAACCCCTGGGTGAAAAGGCTTTTCCTCACATCCTCTCTAAAAAAATCAGCTCTTGACCTTAAATCTATGCCTCCTTGTCATTGATCCCTCCATCAAGGAGAAAAAAAATCCTTCCTTTCTACCCTATATATACCCCTCATAGTTTTATGCAGCTCAAGTTGCCTTTCTGAACTTCATAAGTAGTGGACATTCCATCTTTCTGTTGGTGTTTTGTTTCAAGACCAAAGAAATGTCTACTTTGCTTCAATACTCTTACCTTGCTTTTGTGGTAATGATAGGATTCTGGATATGATGAATTAAAACAGGACAGGAAATAAAAAGAAGTGTGGCCTGTGAATTAGTCCATTATTTGATCAGTCACAAATAAACACCAAAAAATTCTTACATTCAAAGAAATCAATAAATAAACAAATATCTTTCTTCATTCTCTAACTTCTGCTGTTGCAGGTTGTTTGGTCCGTGGGTTTGCTGACAATAGATAAGAACAGTCAGAGCCACCGTCTTTTTTTTTTCTCTGCCAACGTTATGGCAACCATTGACCAGACAGACCATGTAATTCAAGTAGGGTCTATTGTCATTCCTCCTCCTTTGTTACTTCTGCAAAATGGGGTGCCTTGCATCTACCAAATATTTTATTTAGTAAATCTGACAAAGCTCAACTCAACTGAAAAGAGAGAGCTTGAGTGATAGGCAACACTGGGGATTTGCCAAATTAGCTTCAGCTGCTTCATCAATGACCCTTTTCATAAGGGTCAAAAGTGGGGATAATTATTTAATGTTCAGCAACATTTGTGATTCCTGTGATTACTGAATGTCCCAATGCAGCAAGACCTGGACTGTATCGAGGTTTGGGCTGCCAAGTAACAAGTAACATTTGTGCCTCAGAGTACTAGATGATAACCATCTCCATTAATTGAAAAACTAGCCATTGCCTCTTGATATTCTATGGCAGTACCACCACCGAAACCTCTATTATCAACATCCTGGGAGTTACCATTGACCAGAAACTGACTTGCAATATAAATTCAGTGCCTTCAAAAGCAGATCAGAGGTGAGGAATCTTTCAGTGAGTAGCTCACCTCCTGACTCCCCAAAGCTTGTCCACATCAGCAAGGCACAAGTCAGGACTGTGATGGGTTACACCCTATTTGCCTGAATGAATGCAGCTCCAACAACATTCAAGAAGCATGCATCCAGACAAGGGTGCCTTGTGGAAGGTGGATAGGCCTTGGGGAGTTATGCACTGCAGGATTTCAAGCTCTGACTTGCTCTTGTAATCAGAGTATTTATATGGCTAGTCCAGTTCAGTTTCTGGTCAATGTTAACCCCCAGAAAATTGACGATGGATGATTCCGCGATGGTCATGCCTTTGACTGTCCAGGGACAATGGTTATATTCTCTCTTGTTGGATATGATCATTGAGGAGAAAGTGAGGACTGCAGATGCTGGAGATCAGAGCTGAAAATGTATTGCTGGAAAAGCACAGCAGGTCAGGCAGCATCCAAGGAGCAGACATGGCAGCTAACTCAAACCCGGTCCAATGGTGAAGCCATTGGCCCTGATTTTGTGATCCCCAGCCCAATGGTGAAAATCCAATGAGTAGGGCAAAGTCCCCAATGCTAATACTGTGCCCAAATTTTATGTTACATACTATATCACTATTTTGTAGTACCTTTTAATATTTTCCCAGGCATTGTAATAAGAAATAAGTTGAGAAACATTTCCAGGTGGCCCCATGGTAACTCCACAATATTCAAAGTTAAAAATCACACAACACCAGGTTATAGTCCAACAGGTTTATTTGGAAGCGCACTAGTTTTCGGTGCGCCGCTCCTTCATCAACCATCTGATTAAAGGAGCGGCGCTCCGAAAGCTAGTGTGCTTCCAAATAAACCTGTTGGACTATAACCTGGTGTTGTGTGATTTTTAACTTTGTACACCCCAGTCCAACACCGGCATCTCCAAATCATGGACAATATTCAGTTTGCCATCCAGCCAAGGTCATGCAGTTACTTACAGACAAAACAGGCTACTTTTGCACCAGGCCTGCTTCCCATATAATCTTCAATTTTCTTCAATTGCTCACTGTCATGTTCAATTAACCCTTAATGATCTGGTTTGAACATATCTTTTTGTTAAGCCCAATACTACTGATAACCCTCAATCTCATTTCCTTGCCTTTTCCTCATAACTCTTGTTTTCTTACTGATATAAAATTCTGGCCACCTCTGCCTTGAATATGCTGAATGAACTAGCTGCAACAGCCCTCTGTGGTAAAGAATTACACAGATTCACAACCCTCAATGAGAAGAAATTCTTCCTCATCTTTGTCTTAACTGTGCAACTCCTTCTTCTGAGATTATGCCCTCTGGTCCTGGACACTTCCACAAAATTAATCAACCTTTTATCATCTACCCTGTGAAGTCCTCTAAGAATATTGTACGTTTCAATAAGGGTATCTCTCATTCTTGCCAAATCTACTCAATCTGTCTTCAAAAGACAGTCCCTCCATACCTGATATGAGCCTAGTGAATGTTCTTTGGTCTGCCTTTACTGGCAGTATATCTTACCTTAGATAAAAGGCCCAAAACTGTCCTTAATATTCCAGCTGTGATCTGACTAGTGCCTTGTTCAGTTTTAACAATATCTCCCTACTTTTATATTCTATTTCCTTTGTAATAAAGGACAATATTCCATTTGTCTTCCCTATTTTGTCCCAATAAGAAACGTTAAACTAACGAGCCTATGGTTACTTGTTTTTGTTCTTGTCTCCTTTCCTTTTTAAAAAATTATA
Source organism: Chiloscyllium plagiosum (assembly GCF_004010195.1). Taxonomy (NCBI): domain Eukaryota; kingdom Metazoa; phylum Chordata; class Chondrichthyes; order Orectolobiformes; family Hemiscylliidae; genus Chiloscyllium; species Chiloscyllium plagiosum. Next base: position 31,970,519 of record NC_057716.1, on the reverse strand, counting down.
TTACATTGGCAGTTTTCCAATCCTCTGGGACTTTTTCAGAATCTAAAGATTCATGGTAGATTACTGCCAATACATCCACGATTTCTGTAGCTATTTCCTTTTAATATCCTTAGATGCATACGGGGATTTCTGTCTTTGGCCCCACTTGGTTTCCTAATATTTTCTCTCATGATGGTTATTCTATTTCCTCTCCCCTTTTTTTGCCCCTTGACTATTTAGTAATTTTATTTGTGTTTTCTATTGTGAAAATGATGCAAAGTATTTATTCACCTCCTCAGCCATTTCTGGTTACCATTATTATTTCCCTGGATGCTGCCTGACCTGCTGTGCTTTTCCAGCAACACATTCTCGACTCTGATCTCCAGCATCTGCAGACCTCACTGTCTCCTCATTCACTAAGGTGTCTATTTAGCTTCTCCATTTTTTAAAAAAATCTTAAGCCTTTTAGAATACTTCTTCCTTACTGGAATATGCCTTTGCTGCGAGGCAGGAACTATTTTCTTAAATATTTTCTAATCATCCTCAACTGTTTTTACTACTAAATTCCTTTCTCAGTCCACTCCAGCCAGTGCTGCTCTTACTCTTTTGTAATTACTCTTATTTAAGCTTAGCATAGTTGTTTTTTGCCCGAGTTCCTCCTACTAAAACTGAATGCTAAATTCTACCATGTATGGCCACTGTGTCTGAGGGATTTTGTTTTTATTCTGACATCATTTATTATACCTGCCTCATTACATGCCATCAGATCCAAAATAACCTGATCCCTGGTTGGATCCACACCACATTGTTTTTGGAAACTATTCCAAATACACTCTATGAATTTTTCCTCATGGTTTCCTGATTGATGTGCTGCCTTTGTTACATGCCCTCATTGTCTCCTGACATATTTTCTGTCCCACCATGTAGGTACTATTAAGAGGCCAATAGTGTCTTGCCCATTTTGTTTCTTATCTCCCTCCCTTCCCCCCCCCAATATGGATTCTTCAACTTAGAATTCAAGATCATTTCTTGCTATTGCACGTATTCTGTCCCGTACCAACAATGAAATCCCACCATCCTTGACTTCTTGTCTGTCCTTTGGAACAATGACATGCTTCTGAATATTTAGATCCCAGCTTTGATGTTCTTGTAACCATTGCTCTGTAATGGTGGTAAAATCATATCCATTAACTGGTGTCTGTGTGATTAATGTAATCATCTGACTTTTATAATTGAAGTTTCTTATCCTTGGAGTCATTCTGTAAACATCTGTTTGCTTTCCATTGCATTCATGTCTTTCATAGATGGGATTCCCTGAACTGTACATCATACTCCAGCTTTGGCCTATTGTTTATATTGTACTGTAAAATGTACTATAAATCCTGTCAATGAAGCCCATGCTCTCTATCCATCCTACCATTTTTAATGACTTATCCACGTGTACACCCAGCCCTCTCTGCTTCAAAATACCTTTTGGAATAGCATCCATTATTTTACATTGTCTCTCATGGTCTTTCTTCCAACCAGGGGAGGGTGAGGACTGCAGATGCTGGAGATCAAAGTCGAAAAGTCTGGCAATGGAAGAGCACATCCGAGGAGCAGGAGAATCAATGTTTCAGGCATAAGCCCTTTCTTGGGAATCTGAAGAAGGGCTTTCGCCCGAAATGTTGACTCTCCTGCTCTTAAGATGCTGACTCAGCTGCTGTGCTTTTCCAACGTCACACCTTCTAACAAAACATATCACCTCACACTTTTCCACATTGACCATGTATCTGCTTATTCCACCAACTTGTCTACATCCCTTTAGAGTTCTACTCTGCCCTCCTCAGTTTAAAGTGCTGCCATTTTATATATATATATATATACATGCCCATTTACCAGAACTGTCTCTGTCCTATCCCTCAGCAAATTTTGTATCCATGTTACTACCGAGTTGTTTTATTCCACAAACTCTATCCTTTCTCACAAGTCAATTATGTCCACTGTATCAAACGTCTTCTCAAAGTCCATGCTCACCACTGCATCAGTTGCATTGCCCTCATCAACCCTCCCTGTTACCACCCCAAACAGTCCAGCAAGTTAGCTAGACATGATTTTCCCTTGATAAATCTTTGCTGGCACTTCTGAATTAATTCACATTTTGCCATATGATTATTAATTTTATCTCAAATAGTTGTTTCTCGCAGTTGTCTCGTCACCGAAGTTGAACTATCTGACCTACAATGGCTAGGCTTATCTTTATAAACATATTTTGAACAATAGGACATGTTTGTAATTTTCCAGTCACCCACCACCACCCTCAAGACCCACCCTTCCTCCAACTGCCTTACCTGCCTGAGGCCTGAGTGGATTAACCTCTAGCTCCAAGATTAAGTTTGAAGAGGAAACAACACTTAAGTCATCATCAATGGCCCATATAAGGACCGCAGGTGAGCTGGACTAGGCATCAACTGTCCCACTGAAAAGTTGCAAATAGTTCAGAGTAAGCAGATATGCAAACTGATGGCCATTTGGATAAATTTATAGGATCCCTGCCTACAAGCATGCCAGCAGAATATGTAACATTATGCCCCAGTTAGCAAGAAGAGACAGAACAGTAAAACATAAGCATGCACCAGCAAATTACATCAGACTGAGGAAAAATTGTCAAAAAAGGCACAATCATATGTTCTTTATCTGTGTGTAGTATTCATAACAAGATATGCTTTCACTCCATTCTATCTTGGATCCTCAGAGGAACTGGTAGAGGCTGGTACAATTACAACATTTAAAAAACATTGGGATGGGTACATGAATAAGAAGAGTCTAGAGGGAAATGGGCCAAGTGCTGGCAAATGGGACTAGATTAATTTAGAATATCTGATCGGCAAGGAGGAGTTGGTCTGAAGAGTCTGGTTCTGTGCTGTAAATCTCTGTGACTCTAATTAGTAGTGTCAACAGAAATAGATTAAAATGACATGTTAGCTGTGCAGTCCCATTGAAACAAATTGACCACACCTGAATATTATAGGATATTTGACATTTCATAAGGACAGAAAGAAACAAAAAATATGCATGGAAGCTCTGTTTATAAAGGATGACTACTGTACAGTATTTAGAAATGATCTTAATTCAGAGGACCAAAATGAGAATCAGACAAGGTGGAAACAAGAAATAGAAAATGAACAAAGTCGTTGGTGAGAGTAGTTTTTAGGCTTTCTGACAGTGGCAAAATATAAATCGAGGAATACTGAGGGCTGCTTGCATGAAAGCTACAACAGTGGTCATGGGAAATATTAATCTTCACATAGATTTGGTGAATCAAATCAGCAGAAGTAGCTTGGCAGATGACATTGCACAGACTGTATCTGGGAAAAATTCTTGGCTGTCGTATTATTTTGTCCACCTGTCTTGGGGTACTTTGGAGTCAGAAACGTTTGATATGTAAGTTCAAAAGCTCTTGAAAAGTCCAGTATAAAATTATTGAGGGCATCTTAGGACATCTTATGATTTCATTATCTAATTAATTTAAGTAGATGTTGTCTTTAAGTCATTCTTTAAAGCCTTGATAAATCCTTCCATATCTGATTAAAATGTATGCTAAGTATAAAAGTGAACCATTGGCATTAGTGGTATCAGCATCTGATGCAAGAAAACTTGTGTGCATTTTCGCAACATAGATTAATAACTTGCGTTCAGTTGATAGTTGAGTAAATCATACATTAGTGGACTGACAAATTGAGACTGACTACTAAGGTGAGGAATGCATATCATAGCTGAAAAGAAGAAAGATGATGTTGACTTATATACCAAAAATATGCAGAACCATAATTTTTGGGTTCAGATAAAAGGGCTGTTAAAGATCAGGTTGACTTGTACACCATGATTTATGGTAGTCCAAGCAACTTAAATGCTATTCAGCATCTTGAAGTTATAATGTAGGCAGTTTTTTTTAGTTATTTCATCCACAGTACTCTGCGCTGAATTATTTAAAATGTGTATTTTTTTATTTTAAAAATTATTAGATTTCACCTTTTTAGAGTCGCAGTAAAGAAATTAAAGTCTTATCCCTGTCATGATATCAAGACTGTCAAATGCATTAAGTTCTGGCAGCTGTTGGCCTGCTTACATTACATCTATTTTACCGATGCCCTAAGGGAAAACTGTTTGGGAAGTAATTTTTAGAATGAGTTAGATAAAAATTGCTACACTTTACTGATCTTTGATTCCATTGTTTGGAGATTTCTGGTAAAATATTACCATGGCATTGATTTTCCTGGATGGGTAATGGGCAAGGTGACTGAAGACGTTGATTGGACATCTAATTTATTATAGAGGATATGCTTCATTTAAATACAGCAGACGAACTGCCAGTGCTAATGGTGCCACTCATAAACAGCATAAAGGTTGGAAATCTGATGGAAATGCTTCCTCCTCTCGTCTGCATAAGGAAAACATACTGATTGAAACATAGAAAATAAGAGCAAGAGTAGACCTTTGGCCCAGTGAATCTGCTGTGCTATTTAATATAATTATGGCTGATCCTCTATTTCAATGTCATATACCTATTACTTCTTCGAATCCCTTGAGGCCTTTAATTATAAAAGTCTATCTATTTCTTTCTTAAATATATTCAACGATGTGGCTTTCTTCACCTTTTATGTGATAGAGAATTATAGGGAGTGACTACTCTGAGTGATACTCAGATTTTAAATTTCTCCTCCTCTTAATCCTAAATGGTCAAACCTGTATCCCTTTTCTCTAGGAACCTCCCTTCATCAGAAGGAATATCAACCCTGCATCGTCTATCTAGTGTAAGCATATTTCAGAGGTAGCATGACATTAACCACAGCACCTTAATTCTTTGATAGACTCAAGCTTGTATCTCTTAAGCAAGTAATGTCCAAGAAGGTTTTTATCATGCCTTCAGATGAAAATAAGTAAACCAGAAGGTTATAGTTGTCATGTACTAAGATACTGTGAAAAATATTGTTTTGTGTGCTATATCATACAAAGTCCATCAGACTAGCAGAACAGAATGGGAATTACAGTCCCATTTATAGCCACAGAGGAGGTGCAGAGAGAGAGATCAGAATTAATATTTGAAGGGTCCAATCAAAAGTCTGCTAACAGCAGGGAAGAAGCGGTTTTTGAATCTGTTCATATATATATTCAAGTGTTTAAATCTTCTACCCAACAGTAGAATGTGGAACAGTGTATAACTGGGGTGGGAGGGGTCTTTAATTATATTGGTTGCATTCCTCAGGCAGCACAAAGTATAGATGGAGTCAATGGATGGAAGGCTGGTTTGTATGATGTACTGGGCTGTGTTCACAACTCTCTGTAGTTTCTTGCGGTCTTGGGAAGAGCAGTTGCCATACCATGCTGTGATGCATTCAAATAGGATACTTTTTATAGTGCATCTACAAAAGTCTGTAAGAGTTCTTGTGGACATATCGAATTTCCTTTGCCTCCTGAGGAAGTAGAAATGTTGTTGTGTATTCTTGACCATTGCATGGGTGGGCCAAGACAAGGTGACTCAGTGGTTAGCAGTGCTGCCTCACAGCGACAATGTCCCGGGTTTGATTCCCACCTCAGGCAACTGAGTGTATGGAGTTTGCACATTCTCCCCCTGTCTGTGTGGGTTTCCTCCATGTGATCCGGATTCCTCCCACATTCCAAAGAGGTGCAGGTCAGGTGAATTGGCCATGTTAAATTGCCCAGCATGTTAGGTGCATTAGTCAGGGGTAAATATAGGATAGGGGAATAGGTCTGGGTGGGTTCTGTTCGGAGGGTCAGTGTGGACTTGTTGGGCTGAAGGGCCTGTTTCCATACTGTAGGGAATCTAATTTAATCTAAGACAGGTTGTTGGTAATCATCACTCCAAGGAACTTGACGCTCTTGACTATCTCCACCTCAGCACCACTGATGCAGACAAGGGCATGCCCTCCACTTCCTGAAGTCAATGACTAATGATTCCTTTGTTTTGCTGACATTGATGGAGAGATTGTTGTCTTTACACAATGCCTTCTTTGCACCATGATGTTGCAATGAAGGTCCTCCTCAAACTCAATGCCTCACTTGAGGTGTGGTGACCTTTCAGATTAAACTCACCAACAGTGTTTCTCTATAATGAGAGAGCAGATCTATGGTTCTGTGGGACGATGACAATTTTCTATAAGGTGTACGTAAAATTTGCCATGACCGTATTAGCTAGTATCCATTATAATGTTGCTATTTGTGTTGTTGACTATTGCTTAATATTTTGATAGTGATGGCAACATTTGGTGGAGCCATACAGAGGGGTTTGGGATCTCACCTGCTTGTTGAAGAGCTAATGGAAACCTTGCTTTGCCAGTTTTTGGGGAGGCCTCTTGGTTTGTGGTTCAATCAGAAATTTGAGAGGGCATGGGCTGCCTTTCCCAGGATCAATGATTGCCTTTGTAGTAGATTCCCCTACACCTCAACTCCACCACAGTAGCTGACCAGCAGCTCACATAGGTTTACCTATTGTGGTCTCCATGTGACACGTGCAATTGGTTTCATTATCTGCAGCGGTGGGATGATGCCTTTAAGTTGTCATTAATTGTCAACTTAAGGCTTCAACTAGTAATGAGATGGGAAGACTGACCATGAACCTTCCTGCTCAGGAAATAGCGTAATCAAGGTGTAGTTGGGACAATTCGAGGTGCTCACTCATCGGCTCCTGCCTGATTAAATTCCCTCCATGCCTTCAGACGGTCACCAGAGAATGCAGAAGATTCTTCACAAGAAATTGAATATGGACAAATGTACAATCATACACTTTAGAAAGTAGTCTTTATCCATATTTCCAAAGGGTGAGAAGCTCTGAGTAGCAAAGAGGTTTGGGAGTTTAAATACACTAATCATTAAAAATCCACAGACATGTTCAAATGAGCGAATGAATTGTTGACCTAACTCTTGAGGATTGGAATTCAAAAGGATGAGAGTTATGCCTCAGTTATGTAGAATATTTGTTAGATGCCAACAGTCTGTCTGTCTAGTTTTGTTAACCGTGCCATGGAAACGTCTAATTGACTTTAGAGGGGATATGATGCAGGCTCACCAAAATCATGTCAGGGTTTAGCAAGTTATATCATGGGGACAACTTTCACAATTGTGGCTTATATTCCTTTGATTCCTGATGAGGGTATGATCTGACCAAGATGAATGAACCTGTTTGCAACTTGGGACTGAGTGATTTTTTAAAAAAAATTGTTTATTGATTGTCACGTGTTATAAAAAACAGTGAACAGTGTTGTATAATGTCACTACTCTCCAGCTTCAATATAAAACACAGAAAAATAAACCAAAACATAGAATATAAAGGCAGATGAGTACAGAAAAAGTATAATTACAGTTTCTATTCTTATCGGTTTAACATCTGATATATCCGTTATCTGGGGACCATATATTAAATTGATTTTTGCAGTAGGGAGACGGAATGGGAGAATTCAATTCTCACTCTGCATCCACAAGGTATCATAGTACCTTTTGGGAATGGTCCCCCTCTAATGTTACAGTGGTAGTGTTGCTACCTCTGATCTAGGTGGCCCGGATTCAAGTCCCAACTGCTCCTGAGGGGTGTTATTGCATTTCTAAACAAGTTGACTTTTGGATATTTACATATTTTAGTTTGGGAAACTTGGTTTGCATGGATGGGTTGGACCGAAGGGTCTATTTATGTGCTGTGTGATTCTATGACTCAACTCTGCAGATATTAAAAACATTTGATAAGGTAGATATGGAGAAATGATGATCTCTGCAAGGGGAATTCAAAATCTGTGGTTAAGTTCTGATAATTAAAGCTTAACCCTTTGAGGCGCAACAGTTTTTCATGCAAATAATAGTGTAAATTTGGAACTAACCCCCAGTTCCAACCAATGTAATGTCAGATGCCTTAGCTTCTTACACAATGCTCAGTAACTATTCTTCAGTGGTGATGTGGTTAACCTTTCACTCCACAGAGCAATAGATAAATGGGTTGAGGTGCAAATCAGCCATATTTTAATGGATGTTGGAGACATCAAACTATTCTACTTTTTAATGTCCTTATATATTTTAGCTTGTATGTTCCTAAAGGCACAGGAATCGAACAGAAACTGGACAAGAAATTTGAAAGGAAACAAAAAGTATTCATGAGGGATGCAATCTTTAGGAGATGAACATTTGAATAGTAGTTATTTTAATTTCTTGTAGTTAATGAGCTATTTTATTATATATGAAATTCAGTTTCACATTATCAGGTGTGTGCAATATTATTAATGAAAAACTGTAATCTTATAAACAGACTCAAAGTGAAAGCATACTTTTTGTGTTCAGAGCTCAGCAACTCAGATTTTGGTTTAGTATGTAATAGTGGTTTTAATTTAACTTTAAAACATGTTTGCTCAAATTCTAAACTTCGTTAATTCTTTGAGACACATGATAACCTATACATGTAGACTCTCCAAGGAAAAGACATACAATTTTACTTTCTTCCACTTTTCGTGATTTTGCTTGAGATAAAATGCCAAATTTCAGAAAAACATTTTATTTATGTAATGTACATAACATTGGCAGGCATTTGGATTTATTTTGGCCTTTAGATACTATTATCACACTTCTGTCCAGATGTGTAAAGGGTACCTTGGGCACAGATATAAAAGAGGCACAAAAGTACTTGTGACTGTTGCTTGATTAAACCGCAGTGAATTCTAGTATAGGTCTGTCCCACCACTTCTTGGATAGAATACTATTATATTTTTTTTTTAGATTAGATTACATACAGTGTGGAAACAGGCCCTTCGGCCCAACAAGTCCACACCGCCCCGCCGAAGCACAACCCACCGCCACCGTGCCGCCCAAGCAGCCAGACTGTGAATGTACTGAAATGTGTCAAACATCCCTGGGACTTCAATTCACTGAATTTTCACTCCAATTTGTCGTTGTATGAAATTTTCATTCTTGTAGATTTTGAAGTATCAGTACTGTCAGCAGTGTCGGTCATGATAGAAGAGACAAAATTTTAATGGGGTTGTGGAGACTAAAACCACTCCTGGTCCTCGATTTTATGAAAGTCAACTTGATCTGTTGGACCTGGCTGTTTCAAAATTGGATGCATGCATGATCTATTCCAAATGGCAATCTCCAGTTCATGGAAATTTCAAAGTTGCACAATGACAATCAACAGACTATTTTCCTTTTATTTGAGCCTTTTATTCCATGGCTAAATAGAGAAAAATCAGGTAGCTGTAACCAAAGGAGCCACTGTTAGTAGTTTAATATCCAACTAGTGATGTTGTATGTGTCAGTGTTTTTAATGTTATTAATAAAGGCAGTAGTGGGAAACCATGCCTGCGCACTAATGTGGAAATACACGTACACAACTCCAGACCCAGTACATTATCATGTAAAATTTACATGTGACATCATGTGCAAAGGAGAAAGTATGCGTGATTTTGAAACAAGGTTCAATGGTGGGGAATGAGGACTGGGGTTATTTGGGGCACGAAGACATGGAACCCAGGAGGCCTCCTTCATGTTCCCCTGTGCCCACCCTCTCTCCCTTGCCTTTCCTTCTGGTTTTTCTCCCCACTTCCCCCAACTCCCACCTGCAAAACCCCTCCACAAAGTCTGGTCCTGGGTGTCCCCTCTCTCAGTCCTAGGCTGTGTTCAGAGCAAAACTGTTTATATATATATATATATATATATATATATATATACACACATGCACAAATTAAGCAGCACATGGCTGCATTTGCTGACACCAGCACCATTAATCTAAAATTATAGACTCCAATGAATCAGATTTTCATTTATTTAAATTTGTTAATATTCATAACTGGAAAGTTAAATAAGAGATTATACTTTAAATGTTATTTGGCTTCTCCAAATTCAGAGTAGCTGAAATGAACTTGTAAGTAAACATTTTCAGAACTTACGTTCCGTAAGAGTGGGGCTGGAGGTGGACTAGCAGGTTTTGTAAACATTTGATTAAACTTACCTTGGAGCAGCCGAGAGTCAGAGTGAGGTGGGCTGGAGGCTTGGAATGGCATGGAGTGGCTGAGAGCTGGAGCAGAGCGGGCTGGAGGCCTGGAGTGGCGAGGAGCAGTTGAAAGCCAGAACGGAGTAGGCTGAAGGCATTGGATGGAGGATGGTTGTTGGATTGGGTCTGGCAGGGGCGGACAGCAGCTTGTGAGGCCAGTCAGACCACATGAGGAAGCCCCTGCTCGGAGTTACTGCAATGTAATATTTATCTATAATTTGTTTATCTGACTGTAATGTTTATCCTTTTAACTATGTCTTACTTCTAACTTATACTATAAATCACTGTAAGGTAATGCAACTTCTTTTTATATCAAAGATTTGTACCAAGGTACTTTGTGCCTAAGATGGTGCATAAGAAGTAACATTGTAAACTTTTCATTCTACTCTTGTACTTGAGTACACGTGACAATAAAGAATTTTCTAAGATATTCAGAAACTTAGCTATAATTCATATCATCACATCTAATAACAAATAGACATATAAATAAGTATTGAGGAGAAAGAATGGGACTGATGAATTGATGCAGGGTCCTTTGTTCTGAGTTGTTGTGAGACAACCCGATACCCAACATGAGCAAAACCAACAGTGTACAAAATCCCATGCAAGGACTGCACAAAACACTACATAGGACAAACAGGAAGACAGCTAACGATCCACACCCATGAACACCAACTAGCCACGAAACGACACGACCAGCTATGCTTGGTAGCCACACATGCAGATGACAAACAACGTGAATTCGACTTGGACAACACTACTATTATAGGACAAGCCAAACAGAGGACAGCCAGGGAATTCCGAGAGGCATGGCACTCATCCACAGATTCAATCAATAAGCACATCGACCTGGACCCAATATACCGACCACTGCAACGGACAGCTGGAACTGACAACCGGAAGCGGCAGATACAAACCACTATAAATGCTGGAGGAAACATCACAGAAGCGCTTCACAGGAAGCTCCCAAGCACGGAGGATGTCACCGAGACAGGGGACGAAACGTCTGCAACATAAATTCCCAGCTCGGCGAACAGAACCACAACAAGACAGAGGGTGGTGGTTGATGGGAAATGTTCATCCTGGAGTTCAGTTACTAGTGGTGTACCGCAAGGATCCGTTTTGGGGTCACTGCTGTTTGTCATTTTTATAAATGACCTGGATGAGGGCGTAGAAAGGTGGGTTAGTAAATTTGCGGATGACACTAACATCAGTGGAGTTGCGGATAGTACCGAAAGATGTTGCAGGTTAGAGTGACATCAATAAGCTGCAGAGCTGGGCTGAGAGGTGGCAAATGGAATTTTTTGCAGAAAAGTGTGAGGTGATTCACTTTGGAGGGAGCAACAGGAATAAAGAGTACTGGGCTGATGGTAAGATTTTTAGTAGTGTAGATGAGCAGAGAGATCTCCGTATCCAGGTACATAAATCCCTGAAAGTTGCCACCCAGGTTGATGTGGAATGCCGTGCCTGCAACAGCAGTAGACTCGCCAACATTTAACGGCATTTAAATGGTCATTGAATAAACAATATGGATGAAAATGGAATAGTTTAGGTTGGATGGGCTTCAGATTAGTTTCACAGGTCAGCCCAACATTGAGGGCTAAAGGGCCTGTAATGCGCTGTAATGTTCTATGTTGGGTGGCAGGCAATATTCAAGTGTCAGGCAATGACCCATCTCCAACAAGAGTAAATCTAACCAACTCTTCATGATATTCAATGACATTGTCATTGTTAAATACCTTTGCATCAGGAGATCATCATTGACCAGATACCTAATTGGACCAGATAGAAAAGTACTGTGGCTACAAGAGCACATCAGAGGCTGAGAAGTTTGCACTTATTAACTTGCCAAAATAGAAGGTACAAGTCAGAAATATGATAGGTTACTCTCTACTTGTCTCAATGCAGCTCCATGCAACTTGACTTAATTTTGGACAGAGCAGCTTGCTAGATCAACACCACGTCCATCATGTTGAATGATCATTCCCCCCACACGTGGTGCACAGCAGCAGCAATGTGTACCATTTAGACGATGCACTGCATAAAATTACCACAGTTCCTTTGAAAGTAGTTCCAAATTCACAATCTCTGTCACCTGGAAGAACAAATGCAGTAAACAAATGTGGACACCTTCAAACCACGCACCATCCTCTGACTTAGAACTATATTGTTATTGCTTCACTATCAATGGGACTGCATCCACAACCCCAATCATCATTCTTTCGTTTTGCATTATTTCACACTCTAGCAAATTAGTCACTATTCACCTTTTCATAAAGCCAGAGTCAGCATAGTTTTATGAAAGGTCAACTGTATTTGACAAATTTGCTAGAGTTCTTCTAAGATATAAAAGGCAAAGTGAATAATAGGGAACCTGGAGATATAAGGTAATTGGATTTTCAAAAGGCATATGGTACACAGGTTTAATACACAAAGTAAGATCATACGGGGTTAGGTGTAATTCATTAACTTGGCCAGAGGATTGATGAACCAACCAAAGCAGAGAATTGGGATAAATATGTCTTTTGCTGATTGGTAAGATGCAACTAGTGGTCTAAGGTTTGGTCCTCGGTCCTCAATGATTGACAACCTACAAAAATTTCTTGAATGCCAAATTTACAGATGGCATTAAAATGGGTGGGGAAGAAAGTTGCAATGAAGAAATAAGAAATTTAAAAATGGATATGGATAGATTAGGTGAATGGGCAAAAACTATGCAGATGTGTGCAAGATCGTTCATTTTGGTTGAAAAAATAGAAAAGCAACTTATTATCTAAAATGGAGAGAAATTTCAGAGTGCTTCAGTGTAAGGGGTCTGGGTGTACACATGCATGAATTGCTGCCCGCTAGTGTGCAGCTAAAGCAGGTAATAAGGAAATGGAATTTAGGCATTCATTGCAAAAGGAATACAGTGGAAAGGCAGGGAAATGTTATTGCAAATGTACAATGCCTTAGTGAAACCACACCTGCATACAGTTTTAGTCCCCTTACTTGAGGAGGCATGCACTTGCATTGGAGGCAGTTCAGAGGTTTACCAGATTTATTTCTGAGCTGAGAGGTTTGTTTTATAGAGGAATTATTGTGCAGATTAGGCCTAAACGGTCTATAATGGAAGGAGAGCCAATTGAGGTATATAAGGTGTTAAAGGAAATGTTGAGTGATAAAGTAGATGTAGAGCGGTATTTCCTTTTGTTGGACAATCTAGAATGAGAGGTCATAATTTTAAGATATGGGATTTCAGATTTAAAACAGAGATTAGAAGAAATTATTTCTCTCAAAGGATTGTGAATCTATGCAATTCACTGCCCGAGTGTGCTGTGGATGCCGCAACATTGAGTTAAATTTAAAGAGGAGGTAGACAGATTTTTACTGGTATTGGCTGAAGGGTTTCAGACGGTAGCCAGGAAAGTGGAATTGAGGCCAAGTTGGGACAATCATGATCATATTAGATGGCGCAGCAGGCTTGAGGTACTAAATTGCCTACTGCTCTTAGTTCTTAAGTTTTTTTGTTTTTTCGGTCCTTGTGGTGAAATTATCTAAGAAGTTGTTTCAAATGTCTATCTATGCAGTTCCATTGGGTGGAAGTTGAAATTGCCCCTATAATTTTGACAAAATAAAACACAAATGTCTCCAATAATCTATATTAACTCAATAACAACTTAATCTGAGCGATCTATTTGATATTGTGGCTAGGAAAATGTTCTTCAGCAGATAAGAAATGAATAGTTCAAACCTGCAATTTTTCTTGTGAGAAGTCTATTCTCTATAAAATGACTTATTGTGGTCCTGTTTCCACATTTATACACTTGGTGAAGAAAGCCTCCCAGAACAATTTAGTTGTGTTGCACAGGGTAATCTGACTAAATGTAAAGTAATGAACCAATAATGAAGAAGCTGTCGAGGCAAAATAGATTCAACGCTCTAGCACTATTTGGCACAATGCAATTAATTGAAAATTAGAATACAAATTGAATATAAAAAAAAGTTCAGCAATATTCACCTTTACCCTTGCTGAAAAACTATGTGGAAAATTATGATTAGCTGAACAAAATACTTATGCATGTTTATTCTGTTACATTCAATCAGATTTATGGATTTTGATGCAGTCAAAATAAATTATTTTTGTACTTAAAACCTATTCAATTATGCAGGCCACAGTACTGTACTACAGGTGGAACACTCACAGGGCCTTAACTGTCAAGAGCAGTGAAGGGAATAGAAAGATCTGTAGTTGGTTTTAACTGTTAACTGTCTTCATTGTCAGAATATCCTGAGTCAGAGAAGGGAAATGTGCCCATTGTTCAAATATTTTCAGTTGCTAGCTGATAACATTCTTTAAATACAAATATCAGGATGTCAACATCTGCCACTGCAATGACACTCAATTTTCCTAAGATCATGGGATTTCTCCTTTCCCTATTTGACTTTTCCTGACATCGATTTGTACATTGTTTTTCATCGTACATCACAAAAGAATTTTTTGTTTCAATTTGTAGTGTATCATCCAGCAATATTGTGAATATTGTAACATTTAGGGAACAAGGTAGTGCTGGTAGTTATTTGATTCAACTTCAAATAATTGCTTAATTCAATCCTATTTAGGAAAAGCTGGGGGAAGGGAGCTTGTGAGGATTTCAGTAGGTCACCAAAAGCAGTTCAAGTATCAGTCTATTTTAATGAGTTAGTCAGAGAGAGAGAGAGAGGTACAGAGGAACAAACTCCATGCAAGAAAGGTGCAACAAGGATTCCTCCAAATGATGGTCCTGTCTCAGGTGAGTAATCCGATTAATCTGTGGGGAATATTAGAAATAGAACAACATACCAATAATGATATATTGCTTTTCCTGAAGAATGATATCACACTTGAAACATTTGACTCTCTTTCTCTCTCCACAGATGTTGTCAGATCTGCTGAAGCTCTCCAGCACTTTGTGTTTGTTTGTATCAGTAATTGTACTCCTGATCCCTCACATCAATCACAATGAAACGGCATGGTATGACCTCACAAACTGAGGTGAAGGCTTCACCTGTGCAAGGAGGCCAAAGTCCTGCCCAAATAAGGACCTCTGAGCTATGCAGATGGATTTTGCAGAATCCAAATACGCATGCTACATTGAGTGAGTTAAATGCAGGTATATCTTCACTCTGTGATAGTACCCTCTCCAATAAAGATTCACCTTGAACATTACAGAACATGTCACTGTATAGTTACTGGTAGGTGCGGAATACAGCTATGAGGTGTTGTGTTCCAGTGTCATGTATAAAAAGCAATGAAGAAATTGTATATCTAACACTATAGGGATCACTTGATGCAATGTGCATATCTTTTGTGATTGCTTGAGGCTGTAATTTGTTAAGTTCATGTTTGCTAAAAGGATTACCTTTCAGTGGAATCTAATTTGATGGCAGATGTGGGACATTGTAGAATCAGAGTGTATATAATTGTTCCTGACAATTGCTTCATGTGTAAATCATACACTGTGCCCCATAAGAGAACAGCAACTTATACTATTCACTCTGCATGCAGTAGCAGCCATTATGTGTCCTCATTTGCATTTGTGTTTGGTGCGGAGCTGGCAGCCTCAAAGTCAGTAAGTGAGTATTAACAAAGCAGGCTAAGAGGCATCTGATGGAGATTTGTGAGATACATATGTTACCATGTATTTAAAGTGCCCTGGCAGAAGCATGCAAGGCATAAGTAACCTTGAGCTCCAAAGTGAGGTTCTAAAGACCTGTATGGGCATGTGAGTTGTTTTGAAAGCAGCCATGATAATGCAATGAGAATGGTGATTTGGCAATGCCCAGTTATGTGGAAGAAGAGTGGAAGAGGACTGTGTCCATGAGCATGCGGGGAAATAGTGACAATCGAGCTGGTTGAAGGCCTAGAGGAACAAGCATGAACTATGGTGTCAGGTAACCGCTCTGACTTTCATAGCGGGAACTGGTGTCATCCAGTTTCTCAGATAAGGACATAAGAAATAGGAGGAGTAGGCCATTTTACCCTTCAAGTCTCTGCCTCGCTGTTCAGATCATTGTTGATCTGCACCAGATCTCAACTCTTCTCTATGGTAGCCATCATCTCCCTGAAATTTCAAAAATCTAGTTGCCTCCTTTTTAAGTACTTTCAGTGATATAGCCTTCACAAGTCTTTTGAGCAGAGAATTCCAGACACTCACTCCCTTCTGGGAGAAGAAATTCCTTTGCCTCTCGGTTTCAAATGAGTCTCCCCTTATTCTGTAACTGTCTTCCTGTACAAGACTCCCCCACTTATGGAAACTCAGACCTTGTGTGCTTCCATAAGACCATCCCTTATTCTTCTAAATTCTGAATAAAGATCTAATCTGTTTAATCGTTCTTGATAAGTCTACCCTTCAACTTGGGAATCTACCTAGTAAAGCTCTTTTGAACAGCCTCCCACATCATTCTATTCTTGTTAAAAGGTGGACTAAAACTGGAGATTTTACTCCAGGTGCAGCATCACAAACACAATGTAACAAAGTTTCCAAGCTTTTAAATTATAAACCTCTAGCAATAAAGATCAAAATTCAATTTGCCTTCTTAGTTACATGCTGCATATGCTACTAACTTTGTTTTTCATGTACAAAAACACCAAGATCTCAGACCTTTAGAATCTCTCTTCAATTAAATAATAGTCTGCCTTTGATTCTTCCTATCAAAATGTATGACCTCACATTTCCCACATTAAACTCCATCTGACAGGCTTAGTGGGAGACCAAAAACTTATCTATACACCCTCGTAGATTCGTTATATCTTCATCCCAGCAGGCTTCCTAAGTATTTTTGTGTTGTCAGAAAATTTGAATACATTGCATTGTGTTCACTTCTCCAACTCCATATAGGGAGCAAATAACTAGTGGCATGTCATAAAGATCACTCTTTATGTCTTTCTAACCTGAAAAACATGTTTTGGAGGATTAATCGATTGACAATCCAGTAATAAAACTCCAATACCATAAGCTCCTATCTTGTGAAATAACATTTTATGAGCTTCATTATGACATTCTTTCTGAAAATTCCCCTTTATCAAGTCTGCTTGTTATTTCTTCAAAACTCTCTAATAAATTTACCAAACATGGTTGTAGATGCATTATTGTTGAGTATTTTTATGGCTGAGATGAACACATTTTTGGTCTCTTAGGGTTTGTGAAAGTAGATTTGGGGCAGCATATCAGCAATGGTCATATTAACTGCTGGAGCATGTGAGGGGCATATTATCTATTCCTCCCATTTCTTGTGTTCTTATGAAGGTCCATGTGAGTGATGAGTGTCAATAAAGACATATCAGAAGTGAAGTACTTCTCATACTGATTTTGTTTTTCTTTTTCACCTGCATAAATCTTAATGATTTTGTTAGGATTCAATTGCAAGATCCTGTCCACATCATTGAGTCCATTTGATTACTCTACATATGTGTGTCCCCATATGCTTACCTGTTATTGGGGTAGGGGGCAGTGATCTCAAGTGAGACTATCATGTCCACACATGCACTTTTTCCAGCATTGGATAGTGATCAAGTATACAAAGCCTGAGTGTTATTTTTGTTTCCTTCTGTGGGTTGTTACCTTGATGTGGTGGTGAAGCTTGTCTGATCCTGAGATCTTGTGAGCAATGCCATCTGGAGCTATTTTCCTGGTAGGGTCACCCATAGCGGTAAGGTCAAGGGTGAGGTCCCTGACAAAGGACAATCCAACCAAGACCTTAATGGTGGAACAGGCAGATGAAGTCACTTTGAACTCAACAGCTGTGAAGGTGGATGAAGGCTGCACTAGTCCATCAGTGGTCTCCATACCACTGAAATCAGTTTGTGAAGTATCGTGTGCTTCCTGGATTGCAATATCAAGTATTTGTTTAACGTGTACATGCACAGATATCATCCTGTGGGCTACTTCTTCAATTCTGTTGGTGACTGGGGGAGGGCAATGGGAGCAGGCAATGTGATGGCTGGAAGCTCCTAGTTCAGGACCGGCAAGAAAGTGGTGAATACTTGATTCAGTCACTCAACATTTGGACAGAAGCAGGAAAGTTGTATGGTAGCAGTATTCATGTCTGAGCAGCACTATTTAGAATCCACTCTGCTCACCCTGGATTAGAAGGGGGCTAAGAAAGGTGCCCTAAAAAAAAAATAGTCTGTTTCACCCCATCCTGTCTGGAAAGCTCCATCCAGAGGGATCACCATTCTGCGATCGAAAAACATCGAGAAGTGAAACTATGAACTGGAACCTGGAATATACAAACTCTGATGGATAACCCTAACTCAGACTGGCCAGAGAGGAGAACTGCCTTTGTTGCCCGGGACCTCCAAAAATTCAACTTTAACGTTGTTGCTCCGAGTGAGACTCTCAGAGCTGGAGAAGGGCAACTAAAGGAAGAACAAGATCAATACACCTTTTTCTGGAAAGGACTTGATCCTGAAAAACTGAGGATCCATGGAGTAGGTTTTGCTATCCGAAACAGCCTACTTCAGAAGCTGACAGAGCAACCACTGGGAATCGACGAATGTCTCATGACTCTGTGAATCCAGCTCATCAAGAATCAACATGCCGCCACCATCATCAGCACCTATGCTCCAACTCTGGATGCTGAAGATAAAGTGAAGGAGAACTTCTACATCCAATTTGACTATGTCCTTTCCTCTGTTCCCAACAACGACAAGATCATTCTCTTGGTAGACTTCAATGTGAGAGTCGGGAAAGATCGCATGCTCCGGACTAGAATAATAGGCAAGGAAGGAGTTGGCAAGGTCAACGCCAGTGGAACACTCCTCCTCACCAAATGTATTGAACACGATCTGGTGATTACAAACACACTATTTCGCCAGAAAAGCATAAAGTCTCCTGGCAGCATCCACGCTCCAAACACTGGCACCTCATTGACTAAATCATCATATGATCTCGGGACCAACAAGATGTACTGATAACAAGAACTGTTACTGATGCTGACGAGTGCTGGGCAAACATTGACTCATCTCGTCCACCATGAGAATGAAGATTCGACCAAAAGGAAACATCAAAATCAGAACACTATCAAAAAATTCAATGTTGACATCCTCCAAAACATTAGCCTTGGACAGAAGTTCCAACAAAATCTTCAAGAACAACTGCCTCAACAAATCCACCATCCATTGAAGAATACTGGAATCAATTGAAGAATGCTATCATCACCTCCTGCAAAGATACAATTGGGTTCAAGATGAAAAAACATCTGGATTGGTTCATTGATAACGACAAACTACTCCAACAACTTATCGACGAAAAGAGAAAAGCCTTCATCACCAACAATCAGCTACCAAAAGGAAACATTATCAGGAATGCAAGGCTGCAGTCCAAAAGAGCACCCAAAATCTGAAAAACCAATGGTAGAGGAAGAAAGCTCAGGAAATCCAACAACTAGCAGACACCAATGACACTTGAGGCTTCTTCAACACAATTAAAGCTATTTTTGGCCCATCCTCTCAAAAGCAAAGATGGTTCAACCATCCTGAAGACTTATGCTGACATCAATTCTAGATGGAGGAAGCACTTTGAAGACATTCTAAATCAAACTGACTCATTTGACAGTAATGTGGTCAACAACATTCCAAAACAGCCCATTGACAACGCCCTAAGCAAATGACCAACACTTGAAGTCAAGAAAGCCATCAAAACCTTGAAAACCATAAGGCTACTGGATTCAACATAATACCAGTTGAGGTCTACAAAATTGGAGGTATCCTACTTCATTACCAATTGCATCAGCTTCTCATCAAGATCTGAATAACTTAAGATGTACCAGCAGACTTGAGAGACTCAACAATCATTACCATCTACAAAAGGAAAGGCTATTGATCTGAATGTGGAAACTATCATGGAATTTCCCTGTAGCAACAGCAGGAAAGATCCTCAGCCAAGTCCTGAACAACTGGCTCAAGCCTTTAGCCGAGGAAGATCCTTCCGGAGACACAGGCCGGTTTTGGATCATTATGTGGAG
This sequence comes from Chiloscyllium plagiosum, assembly GCF_004010195.1. Lineage (NCBI taxonomy): Eukaryota > Metazoa > Chordata > Chondrichthyes > Orectolobiformes > Hemiscylliidae > Chiloscyllium > Chiloscyllium plagiosum. Next base: position 31,950,526 of record NC_057716.1, on the reverse strand, counting down.
CAATCGACATGATCTTCACTTTTTGTAACAACTACAAGAAAAATGTCATGAACAACTTCAATTTTGTATATGGCATTCATCGACCTCACCAAAGCCTTTGACACGGTATCAAGGGAACTCATCTGGGATGTCCTGTCCACCTATGGATGACCTGAAAAGTGCATTTATATCCTGAGACTCCTCCATGATGGCATGCTTGCCACAGTTCTGGTCAGCAACAGTAACTGTGAGCCTTTTCAAGTCAGATCAGAAGTAAAACAGGGATGCATGATTGCCCCAACTTTGTTCACCACCTTTACTGTGATAATCATTCACATCATCATGGATGACCTACCCCCAGGAATCAAAATTGTCTACAGAACAGATGGCAGAGTTTTCAATCTTGCCCGTATTAAATCCAAGAACAAGACATTTTGAGTTCCCCTTTGACTTCCAATACGCAGATGACAACAGTGTTGGAGCTTTCTCAGAAAACCATCAACAGTTTCTGACTGCCTTCAACGATGAATACACAAAACTTGGACTCAAGAAGACTCACCATCTATCAACTATCACCAACTGAGACAAATCGGATAGAACCATTAAATCAACTTGGCGAAACAATCCTGGAAAATGTGGACCAACCTTAATGACGAGATCCAACATAGTCTTAAATGCACTGGAACAGCTTTTGAATGTCTCCAAACAGGAGTGTTTCATGATTGTGACATCTGGACAGACACCAAAATGGTAGTGTACAAAGCAATGGTGATCCCAACAGTCCTGTATGCATCAAACACTTTGACAAAATACCGACGACATCTGAAGGCACTTAAAACGTTTGTTCAATGCTGCCTTCGAAACATCTTGAATATCAGCTGGGAGATAGAAGAACCAACGTCAGCATGCTGAATGAAGCAAAAACAACAAGCATTGAAGCCTACGTCATCAAGAACCAAATAAGATGGAACATCTGCCGAAATAAAACAAATCTTCTACTCCCAACATAAAAGAGGCAGACAACAGAAGAGGTTCAAGGATGTTTTAAAAGCCAACATGAGGAAAAGTAACATCGACATCAATAATTGGGAAGCAAATGCCAAGGTCAGGAAACTCTGGGAAACCATCATCCAAAAAGGAACAGCAACTTTCGACACCAACAGAAGAAAAGAGAAGAAAATGGAAAGTGAGGCAGCAACAACCAAAGCCTGATCTGCCATTTGGAACTACTTGTCTTGAACGTGGAAGAACTTTTTCAAAACCAGGATTGGATTCTTAAGGCACCTGAGAACCCATAAATAGGGTGTAGGTTTGCTCGCTGAGCTGTAGGTTTGATATCCAGACGTTTCATTACCTGGCTAGGTAACATCATCAAGTGAAGCAAAGCTGTTGTCTCCTGCTTTCTATTTATATGTTTGTCCTGGATGGGGTTCCTGGGGTTTGTGATGATGTCATTTCCTGTTCGTTTTCTGGAGGGGTTGATGGTATCTAGATACCATCTGTGTTTGTTTATGGTGTTGTGGTTGGAGTGCCAGGCCTCTAGGAATTCTCTGGCATCAGAATTGTGCTAGAGGGAGGAACATGACTTTCCATTATTTTCTTGCCAATATACCATTTTGTCAGTTGTGGGCAAAATGGCTGCTAGCTCATCTCCGGAAGCCAAGTGTGCACAGGAAGCTTTACCCTTTGTCTACTGTGCCTAACCTGATGATGCTTGAAGGAATTCTTTAAGACAATGCTTTACATTTGCATCTAACCCAAGTTTATATCTTAACTAGAAATGCTCAATCTGATTAGTGAGAAGGAAATGCTTCATTTTGCAGGCCCACACCATCTGGGCAGCCTGGCAGATTTTACAGGCACAGAAGAGATCCTCTGTACCCACTGGAGCCATTTCCACCATCAAGTTCACAACCTGCTCCCAGTCCCTCAAACCCCCACCTTCCTTACCTTGGTGTCCCACTAATCAAATCCTGTCAATATACCAGACTTAACTTCAGTCCAGCTTCCAAAACCACCCTTCTTCAACTGGCTACTTTTCTAGCCTAGACACCGTAGGACCACAGAGCTACTAGCCAATCAGATTAATTTACAGCTTTCTAAAGTGAGCCACCCTCTTAACATGAGGGTCGGGCATAAGCTAAGCATAAATTAATCAGCTTTTTTCGGAATGGGCTCCTGACTGACTTTTTAGTTGGGCAACATGTCACTCAGCAAAATTCAGCCATTATCACATGAGTAAATAAAATGCATTCTCAACAAAAGCTTCATTTAAAATGGCAGAAGGTTCAGTTTTACTCAATAAATTATAAAATGGAATTGTAATTTCCCTTTTCAGTTTTCTGACATTTTACACCCTCTCAGGTTTAAGCTAACATGATATTTGATGTTAATTATACCCTGACTTTGAATCACTCAATGGCTGTTCAGGTTGCCATTGAAAGTGTGAGTTAAACACTGGAATGGGTGGATTAAATGTTTTTCAAAGTTAGTTATATTCCCAGCAACTTGGACTTTTCCAAAAGAAGGTTTTGAATAAAGGCTAGGAGTTTACCAACACTTTTGGAGGTGGAAAACTACTAGCAAAATGCCATGGCAGATCACCGAGGAAAATGCCTAATGTCTTCCATTAACCATGCCATTTCACCAGTGATAGTTGACTTGATAAATCAGCTGTTTACTTGAAAACCAACTGAATCAGTTACATATCCAATTAAGCACCAAATTCTTTTACGTGGCATTTTTCCTGGCACAGTATGGATACTTTTTTTTATTAATTCACAGGATATGGGTGTCAGTGACCAGGTCAGTGTCCATGGCTGTGGATCAACTGGAATCGCATGTAAATTGGACCAAGTCGAGATAGCAATTTTCTTCTCAAAAGGAGCTTGGTGAACCAAATTGGATTTTCTGACAATTGACAATGACTTCAGGGTCATCTTTAAAAATTTAGTTCCAGATTTTCTTTTTAAATTGAATTCAAATTCCACAATTTGTCATGGCAGGATTCGAACCACAGTGTCCCCAGAATCTCGTGATAATTTGTTTTTATAGAATCCCTACAGTATGGAAACAGGCCCTTTGGTCTAACAAGTCCCCATCGGCCCTCCAAAGAGTAACCCATTCCGCTACATTCAACCCCTGATTAATGGATCCAACCTACACGTGCCTGAACACTGGACAATTTAGCACAGCCAATTCACCTAACCTGCACATCTTTGGATTGTGAGAGGAAAATGGTGCATCCAGAGGAAACCACGCAGACACGGGAAAACATGCAAACACCACACAGACAGTCGCCCGAGGCTGGAATCAAACCCAAGTCCCTGGTGCTGTGAGGCAGCAGTGCTAACCATTGAGCCACCATGCCACCCTAATGATAACATTACTAGGACATCGTTCTCATCTGGAGAAATCACTGGATTAAACCTGGCAGCCTTCAAGTGGATTCTATTGCTTTATAAGCACTTGACGACCCACAGATGAGCCCTGCTGGCAGTGCTATATCACCACCTGGGCAAAACAATGACTGCCTCACATTTACACCCTGACCCCACCCATTTACCAGGCCCTGCCTGCTTGGCTCTGGAGTTCAGCAACTCCACTTCCTTCAAGATCATCCACGTATTGAGGCACCCACTCCAAAGAGATTAATGTGATGAGGACAAGGTCTGGTGATGAAATGCTGACAACAGCACCAACTCACCTTAATAACTCATCACATTTTGGAGTGTTCCACCACTTCTACCTTCTTGCCAGTCACAGAAACATTCTCCCGCAAAAAGGTAAGAATGTTCCCCCACCCCACCACCAGTCTCTTGTACATTGAAAACAGTATCAACAAAGTTTAGTGATAAACAACATGATTAGTTTGCAATGTGAATTATGTTCAGGCTGTATAACAGGAATTCTCTAATCTAAACAGCAAATGAGTAGCTAGAACTATCATCAGCTTACATGTCAACTCTCAGGGGAAGCTAGTTTTAATTAGTCAAGCTAGGTAGTGATTAAAGATTGAAGTCTGGTTTATTTAATGAAGTATATTAAATTTAAATTGCTTGTGGTTGAAAGTCTGGGCTATGTTCCAAAGATTCATGTGTCTAGGGTGAACAAAATCATCTTGAAAGCTGCTTGAATGCTTTATAAGGTTGTTGTAATAGGATTTGAGCATTTTATCCAGGGTGACACTTGGCAACACAATACTGAAGAAGTACTGCATTATCAGACGTTCAGCCCTCCAATTGAAATGTGAAACTAAAACCTTACCATTTTTTTTTTAGGTGGACATTAGAGCTTCTAAAGCATTACCAAAGCACCAGGAGGTCTCTGTGTTATGGTTACTTCATATATTAAATACCAAAGGCAGATTGTTTGTTCCAGTTTTTGCATCACCTACAAATTTCAAGGCAGAAACCTACTGGTTTATCAAACTGGCCATAATGGCAGTATCAATAAATACTCTGTTGTCTTCACAGCCCTGAATGAAATAGGCATTAGGAGTCAGTTGGGAAAATATTAAGAGATTGGCAGAGATGAGATTCCCAACATTCAGAAAAAAGTCAGATTCTATATGGTTTGAATGGCAAGACCAGAATCTTGCTAGTAAGTGGTGAGGGGCTTATGCGTCAGCATGTTATTAGTACCTAATCTTGTCTTATTGATATGCATTTTCCTATTCTCCCACATGCTGGATAGAAATTACACAGCAATAAGTTCGTATATGAAAGTCAGCAGGTAACTTGTGATTGCAGTTTGCTAATTGTGCCTCCAGCCTCCTACTGTGACAGCATCCCAACTTCACAGGCGTATTTAAAGGACCAATGATCATTTCTATCTGTGGAGGTTGGCAGCAGACACACACTAGCCTCTCCATATCCTCATGACACATCTCCCTCCCATTTATAATACAGTTCTCCACATCAATGGTGCAATTTGGGCCACACTGGAACTTTCAATTGTGCACAGGGTCAGGCCCTCATGGTGCATCTCAGGATCCCTTGGTCTGTTGGTGCTCATTCACTTTGCATCCACTTGGATGATCACAGCATCCCTGCCTTGCCTTTTTGCATTTAACCCACTCACCTAGGGCTCAAGGCTCACAGTACTTCTTGCCTGCTTTGCTTTTTGGTGCACACACAAAGCCAGACAGTGTATGATACTTTCCAGCAATGATCAGTCAAAGAGGTAGGTGTGTTGCAGAACAGCACTTGTGCTACATCAATGCTAAGGCCATGTGTCAAGGGCAGACATGGCAAACAAATTGCATGTGCTCCAACCAAGTGGCCATGTTTAAAACTCTAATGATAATAATCCTCAGTTTGGTAAAAGAACACAGACTTGAATTAGGCTTACTTGCATAGTAAGTCAAGGGCATAATTTGATGTCAGGCCAGGGTCCAAGTATCCTATTATTCATTTTTTAAAAACAATATGGGATGTGGATGTCACTGGCTAGGCCAGCATTTAATGCCCATTCCTAATTTCCCACAGACCGGTTAAGAGTCAACCACATGATGTGGGCCTGGGGTCTCATGTAGCCCAGACAAGATAAGAATGGACCTCTCTAAGAGGCATTCATGAACCAGACAATCAACAGTCATCATTAGAATCTTAATTCCACATTTGTGTTTTAATTGAATTCAAATTCCACTATCTGCCATATGTGCCCCCTAGAACATTACCTGGCTCTCTGGATTAGTAGTTCAGCAATAATACCACCGCAATAAGATCTACTGCGGAAGCGCAAAACTGCAGGTAGTCACAAACTCATTCATTTAAATGGGAAATCTAGCTTCCTGGCAGCCACTTGCTTCCTGGTTCCAGAATGTTCCCTGTAATATGTTCAGGCCACGGTAAACCACAGAAACTGCGGATACTGGACTCGGGGACACAGCGGTCAGCCTGTACCTCTAATGTCTGGGAAGTGGGCCATTGTCAGTCCTGAAGGTCCAGTTCAACCAGTTTGAAGAGTTGCATTAAGTCAGTCAGGGAGTTGCATTGATCTAAAGCAGAGATCTGGTCAGTCATCAGTCGAGGTTGGTTGCTTATCCTCCTGACAGCCTACACTCTCATCCCTGCAGGTTGTGGAACCCCACCCACTATTGTAGGATTGAGGCTTCATTAGAGCTGCCCCTTGGGTCTCCATACCTGCCTCACCTACAGTCACAACTCTCCTGTCCTTGGTCATAGTGGAAGTTTGAGTTACCTAATTAAAGTGTGTGGTTTCATCCTGGGTCAAAGTGTCCATCTAACCTTTTTAGTCTGTAGCTCAGACTCTAGATTCTTAACCTGGATCTGAAGTTACTTGAGCTGTAAATTTTTGCAAGGATGTCTTCACTGTGGATCACCTTGGTGTTCAGCAATTCCTATATACTGCAAGCTATAACACATCATCTGACCTGCCATCTCCATCATATTTCATAAAATTATTAATCAAAATCACTCTAGTCTCATCTCTAGGTACTTTTCCTTTCTTCCAAGTGGCTAAGAAACTGGATGCGAATAAGATCATATAAATCTAACTAGTAGGAGGAAGATTACACAATGAAACTTTTTGAGTGTGCACCATCATTCAATATATTCCATGGAGTTAGATCTACAGCCCAGATAAAGGCCCTCTGGCCCATTATGTCTGGTGTGGCAACATCACTGTAATTGATAATTAGTATAATTGAACAGAAGTTGATGTTCTGTCTGTATCAGGAATATGACAAAGGGTGCAATTAAGCGCAGGCAAGTTGATGCATTGGTGCCCATCATGGAAGTAGCAGGCAATATCACATTTCCTGATACACTGTTAATTTCACTGATTTTAAACTTTTCACCACTTCCAAATGCACACATATTTGCAGATTAAAATTTAAACCAAAGGGAGAGAGTTATTTGGAGTTGTACAGTTAATAGGTTAACAAAGCAATTGGCAATATGGTAATAAAGCCCCCAAGATATTAATTTGGTCATAGTGATGTCCCTGTTGCTTCTGAGTCAGATTGTCTGTTCAAACCTACTTCCAGACTTTCACACGTAGCCAGGGTAACACTTCATTGTATCTTTGGGGTGACTTTTTTTGGATGGGATGTTTAAGGCTCCATCTTCCCTCTTGTGTGGAATAAAAGATCCCATGACACTATTCAAGGAAAAGCTGGAGTTCTGTCTCAGATGGTTGAGATTATGCAATTTTCCACCATATCAGCTCTGATGGTTCTTGCATTAGTTAATTATTTTGGAAAAGATTTCATTTTATTACTGACAAACTCTAGCATCTTTTTAAAATATGCTTTTACTTTTCATGAATCATCCTGTTTTATTTTAATTTGTTACACTGCCATTCATGGAGATCTAGCTTTGGATGTCCCATCTTTCATTCTTATGGGAATATTTTGGTTGTGTTCTTTTTGGGGTATTTTATGGAGTATTTCCTGCAATGGCCTATGCCAATATTTCTTTACAATCTTACCTCATTGACAATCTATTCAGGTGGGCTCAAAGACACCCTTTTTCATCATTCGTGCAGTATCAGAGGCAGGAATGCTCGTCACGACCAGAATCTTTTAGTAGTCATACCACGGTAGCCATATTTTAATCCCAGCTGCATGCCAAATCAAATGCTGCAAGCCAGGAGCTGCCCTTTGCACTGTGATTCTCACCAACCTTTGTTAAGGACATGGCTAAAGAGGCCTGCTGGCACTCTGTTTCTCTGACAGGAACCTGGAGGTCCTGGTGGATTGACAGGAGAATTTCTCACAGGAAGCCATGCCACCAAACGCAGCCAGCCTGGACAATAATAGTCACCTACCTCAGTGTAGTGTACTTGGTGGAAAGAAACACCCAGAAATGCTGCAAAAGGGTTAATAATCTTCTGCAGCCTACAATGATAGGTGCCATCATTTTCTTTCTGCTACTTCTCACTCTAACTCTACCACTGCACACACTTCCTCCTAAGGCACATGTTCTACCACTCTTGCAAATATAACTCCATTGCAAATAGTATCTATGCTCAACAGCTCTCACCCGCCTTGTCCTTCCAAATTACTAACCCTTCTTGTTCTTTGCGCATCCTACTCACAGGGGACACCTCCTACCTCTCCTGTTCTTGAACCATGACTAAAATATCTTCCATCCATTTCATCTCATTCAATCCTTCTTTTTGTATCATTGCAAAATAAAATGTTGCACAACACACAGAGAGGGCAAAGTCATGCAGTGGGATGACCAGCATTCATGTGCTCACCAGCTGTGAGGAAAAGATCTTTGAAAGAGCAGGAAAGGACCAAAACTGTTCAGGTCGTGATATTGAGACCTCTACATCAAAGCAATCAAGTAAGCTTAAATGTTCTGTGCTGTGCAATTCTCCTATAAGCACCACTGTGAATGTTACTCTTAACATGCTCAAGCTTCTACTCATTTCACATAACTAATGTTCCTTATTTTCTCATGTAGGGACCTGCGACATGCATGCAGCCTTCACACTGAAGAGTCCAGGCATTCATCCCATCAACTCCTTGTCTTTTGAGAAAGAAACTGCAGATCTCTCAGTGGATGCACAAGCAAAGCTTTCTCCTGTACTCTCCACAAGCTCAGAATCTTTCAAATTATCGGGTTCCCTTTCAAGATTAAATTCAGGAGCATCTCCTGGAGAATACATGCTAACATTTCTCTTTAACACTATTTCACCGACACTCAGATGTGCTTCACAGGGCCATGCAGGAGAAGAACCAACGGTGTTGGCTATTAGTAACTTCATGCAAACGCATAAACAATCACAGCAGCAGCAAGCATATGACTCAGAGACACTGGGTAAACTGAATCAAAAATTTGATAAGCCGCCACATTATCAGTGCTGTGCTGGTTCCACTTATGCGCATGTCTGGTTTTCTGTAATAAAGATGCCCATACAAGGAAACTGATTTTGCTTTTGCCACTAAACAGGGATTGTTTGCCTTTGCAACAACAACAAAAAATAATTAACTTGAATGATGTCACCACACAATTTATATTTCTTGGAAGCTGATATCAATTAATTTCAGTCTGGCTTGTGACACTCAATGATGCATCACTCTATCATGCTGAAAATGATGATCTTCCTGGCAAATATCTTCATCTTGGAAGAGTGCTGCAGCTCTCCCACCTCCCCAGTATCCATAACATTCCTTTTTTGCCTGCTGCAGTTGGGCAGAGCGCAACATGCCAAGGTTATGTGGCGTGCTCTCTCTGGAGTGTACTGCAAGGCCATCCAGAGCAATTCAATCATTAGAACCTCATTTTGAGGAGTCCCATCATCTGTTTCACAATGGCAGAGTTAGCTGAGTTTGTAACTGTGATGTCTTAGTCAACCAGTTCTATAAGGTTACAGATGGTAATGACCCTTCCAACGATGTGGGAACATGAGAGTTGTCGAGAATATAAACTGCTTGGCAGCTTGAAGGATGTCTGCAGCAAATCTCTAAGATGTGGCAGTGATAACCACAGATGAGTTGGACATTGATCCTGTTAATCAATTCAGCAACATTATAATATGGCTCTCTTAACGTGATATGTGTACAGTCTAGAGCATCCTACACCTGGAGGAAATCAACAATGTTGTAAAATCTCACTGACTGGGTTATAGTACTGACCTTTTTAATAACTGCGAAAGATGAAGAGGTATAATCTTACTTTAACTGCATTCGCAACGATTCTAAGTGTGTTAAGTATTGAGAAAGACCTGAACTGGAAGGACCCAAACCTTGATCATATCAAGCATCTGACTGACCAGTGCCTTGATCTGAGATTGGATAATGCCAATGACTTAATGTGCTGACCTGCCCTGATTGACCATAGTTCAGTTTCACTCCACCAAGGACTATTTCCCTTAGATTTTCAGACAAGGTAACCTGCTTGAAGAACATGCATTGTGTTTGCTGTGCAAGCTGCTGACACATGCTGTAGGTATAGTACTGATGTAGCATGATGTCATACAATAGCACGTCCGCACCCTTGAGTGTTCAGTGCTGAGAAAAAACTGGACTAGCCTTCTGTATGCAACAAGAAGCAAGTCAAGGTAGAGATGGTGCAAGCATGTAACTTCACAATGAAGTGGCAGTGTACTTCAAGGCCTCACAAGACAGGGATGCTGTGAGCCTGTAAGTTGTTGCTGAAGCAGCAATGTATTATATGGCAATAAAAGCCAAAAGGTACTGTGAACCAACTAATTTCTGAATGAAGTGACAAAGTTTTCTTAGTGCTCCATCACTTTGCATTTATGTGGACACTTACCACATCTCTGCCTTGCTTTGTCTTGATTTTTAGCACATTGCTGCTTCAATAAAACAGTAATGGATAGAGGTTTGGCTAACTAATAGAGACAGTAATTTAGGATAAGGGAGGCATTTTTAGGATGGCAACCTGTAAGTACTGGTGTGCCACAGGAATCAGTGGTGGACTCATAATTACTTACAATATGTATTAACTATTTGGATTAGGAAGGTAAATGTACTAGCTGCTCTACTATAATGCATGTTTTTTTCAACTTGAATTAGCTTAACATGATTGAAGAATTTAGACAGTTATTTGTAGAACACGAACTTTTCTTATCTGTATTGGCTATAACGCAATGTTGGCTTCATTAGCTTAAATGGTGTGGCTAATGCGCGATTTTCTTGACGCGCGATCGCATAAGAACGGACCTATCACATTATATCAGAACCGACTGTATAATCAAGTAATAAGGTGACACAAAAATAAGTGGGAAGGCAAATGATGAGGATGACAGTCTGCAGAGTGATATAAACATGATAAACAAGTGGGCAATGAATTGATAAATAGGGTATAATATGGTGAAGCATGAGTCTATGCACTTTAGCAGGAAGAATAATGGTGCTGAATTTTATATAAATAGAGAAAGGTTGCAGAAAGCTATATAACAGTAGGATTTGGGATTCCTCATGCATGAATCACCCATTCAACAAGTATTAAGGAAAGCACATTTTCTGAAGACAGCTCGAGTAGATTGGCTGGGTGTCCAGAGCGGCACCAGAGAGGGACTCTGGCAAGGCGGCTAATGAGCCCAGATGGTGGCCATCAGCAAGACAGCTGCACGGAGATAGAGCCCAGAATGGGAGCGATATCAAGCCATTGGAGAAAACCCAGTGTGGAGCAACTGTAGACACATAGCTAAAGAAGGACTGTAATTTGTAATTTATTTCTTATTCACCACTTTCTGTTGATAAGAACCGTAATGTTGAAGTTTTAACTTTTTATTTTCCTACTTCTTACCTAAGATTTTGTACCAAGGAACCTTGCACCTAAGATGTTACTGGAAATGGCGATATTGTGCACTTTTCACTGTACTCCTGTACTTGAGTCCATGTGACAATAAAACCTAATCCCAACATTTTAATTGTTACTTTACTTTTTCTGAAGGTTGCTGGAGATTTGCTTCTCTATCTTCTTGATGAAATGTTGGGGATTTATAGTAAACATCAAGCAATGTAACAGTCCCTTTCTTTCTCCTAAGCTCTAACCAATCTTTGAATCCTCTACTATATTACCTCTCTGCAGAATTGTAAAATTATCCTTTATTAATATGCCCCCTATATTTTCTCCATCTAATTTGTGATTAAAAATATTGTTCTCTGTTCAAGCCAATTTCAGAAACTAAATTATGTCACATCATGGTTATTTCCAGCTGTAATTTGTCGAAAATAGTTTGTAACATTCCTCCATAACTTCCAATGCCATTTTAGTCCTCCATTTAAATCCTTATCTTTATGTTTATGTTTGTTCTGTTGCTGTTTTCTCCACCTACTTTTCTATACACCCAGTCTGCTGTCAGCTACTGCATCCTCAGAGTGCTTTCCAAATTAGTTTTGAACCTTCCCTCAGCAAACTTAATCTTTGCAGAAGATGGTTTGTCTTAGCCCAAGTTCATGAGCAATCCATCCATCTTGTACAGCCACCCCACACCCACCCCCACCCCCAGAGTATCTAGGATGCCTTCCCTCCTGCACCACTTCTCCATACATCTATCTACCATAGCTTCCTCTTTCTATCCTCAGTAGCACGTGATACAGGGAGCACTCCATAGATGACAATCTTTGGAATCCTGTTCTCTAAAATCTTTGAGCTCCTGTAAACCTGCCCATGGGACTTTTTCTACCTATCTTATTGATTCCAACATGGATCAGGAGATTTGGCTGTTCCCTTTATCCTCACACAATGTCCCATAGCCCTTCTTTTATATACTTTACCCAGATACCAGGGTATGCAGTGCATCATTCAGCACATGTTCAGGGCTGTAGAAATGATTGTCTACCTTCTGACTATAAAATCCCTTTTAATAATTGTGTTCTTATCCACCTGTATTGTTATGTTGATTTTAGTACTGGACAAGTCAGATCGCAAACTGAAACTTGGCTGACTAAATCATATTTTATTTTGGTTTTCATGCAGTAGTCTCTTACTGAAACATAAGTGTGTAATAATGCAGATTCTGTTTTAACAATCGAACAGAAGTGAAATAACTGCACAGAAGCTGGTTACCCATTTTCAGCCAAAGACTTCACATGTGCATAGTACATGAACTCTGACAGCTCAGAGCTGGTCCCTAGAGTAAGGGGACTCTAAGACTTGTTTAAATGTGTCAGCCAAAGTTCCCTGATTGACCCAGGTTAACAGCCTAATCAGGGATCTCGTATTCAATGACTAACCTCATTCCAATCACTACATCCCTCTCCCTTTAAGTAAAGTGATATAGGCCTGCTCTTTTTCTGATAGCTTCTTCTAGGACATTTTTGCCACAGATCCAGTTCCTCAGACTCGGAAAGAGACAGCCTGTATTGGACCGTAGATCATCTCTTGTGCCTGCAGTGTCTCAGGAGAAATTCCTCCTCTTAAAGAGTCATTGAGTCATACAGGAAGGAAACAGATCTTTCTGTCCAACCAGTCCATGCCAAACATAATTTCAAACTAAACAAGTTCCACCTGCCTGCTCCTGGCCCATATCCCTCCAACCTTTCCTATTCATTAATCTATTAAATGTCTTTTAAAGGTTGTAATTGTATCCACATCCACCATGCTTCTTGAGGTGGTAATGGTATCAAGGCTGCATTCATCTTGAATGCTGAGGTTTTTTGACGCTAGACAGAGGGGGAGAACCCATGGTTCTGACAGCCTTTCTGGCTGTTCTGAGGGGCCAGGTATGTTTGGCTCCTACCCTATTTATGAGGTAGCAGCTTTCATGGGATCTACATGTTTGTTCAGGACTGCATACCCTACCAAAACTTTGTAGGTCATGGGAATTGACCTTGCCTCGTACCCATGCATGGTTTTGGCATCAAACTTCGTACCCCAAAGTAAACTGTCTCTTTCACTTGGGGGAAGCATTTGGCTGGCCTTGATGTTCCTGATGTCATTTCACCCTACTCCCTCCACGTCTGGAAACATCAGGTTTAAGTGGTGCAGAGCCTTTTCCTCATCAGCAACTCTGCTGGACTTACCCTTCTAGTTGCCGGGGGGTGGTTCTACAATTAAACAGGAACTGGAGCAGTTTGGTATCAAGTGCAGCTGTGGGCCATTTCTTTAAGTCTACCTTCAGCATTTGGACTGCTCTTTCCACCAAACCATTGGATGATGGATGGTATGGAGCTATGTGAACATGCCAAATGCCATTCGACTTTAGGAAATACTTGAAATCCCTGCTGGTAAGTGACATCCCATTGTCCGTGACCAGTACTTCCAGGAGTCTGTGTATCATAAATGATGCACATAGGGATGACATTTGAAAAACTGAGTTTGGTGAATGGACTCTGTGCCACATTCAACAACTGTGAATGGGCATCCACAATGAAAAAGAACATTGAGTCCTTGAAAGAAACAGCATTGTTGATGTGCAATCGAGCTATTCCCATGAATATGGGGAGTTGCTGGCTGTAACTTTCATCCTTGTTGGCACTCTGGGCACTGCTCCACTATCATGGCGATGTTGGCATCCAGTCGTGCCCACTAGACATCTTAATTTTGGAAATCCCTGGATAACTCTAATGGAATTCAGCCAAAGTTTCTGACAGCAATCTTTATCAGGCCAGTCACTCTTGCTCAAGAGTGTGGTGCTGGAAATGTACAGCAGGTCAGGCAGCATCCAAGGAGCAGGAGAATCGACATTTTGGGCATAAGCTCTTCATGAGGAATGAGGCTCATTTGTGATGAAGGGCTTATGCCCAAAATGTCAATTGTCCTGCTCCTCGGGTGCTGCCTGACTTGCTGTGCATTTCCAGCACTCCACTCTCGACTCTGATCTCCAGCATCTACTTTCTCCCAGTCACTCTTGCTCTCCATAATAATATGCTGTCCACTACGGTGATCTAGTCTTGCTAGGTCCAGAAAGGTTTCAGTTCTGGTTGTGATGGCCCTTTTGTTTCCCCCATCATCACCAGCTGTTTTAGTTTTGCCTGGACATGATCTTTGCGTCCACAGTCTGATATTGTCAATGGTGACCGGAAGGGTGTCCAGAAAGTTTAAAAACCGAACTGACTGTTCAGGGGAGGTAGCACCAGTGTTGTATCTGCCAGTGGGAGGCAGCTCAAGGCATCCTGGACAGTGTTCCAACTTGTCACAGTAGGCATTCAGAATAAAAGGCCCGTCGCTGAATTTGACTAGAAGCAATGGACAGCATGGCTTTGTCTTCTTTAAGCTGCCTTAGCAGGGGTTTATAGTCCATTATTATTACAAATTTACATCATAAATGTATTAGTGGAACTTTCTCACACCAAAGATGACCACCAAACCTTCCTTCTCCATCTGGGTGTATTTGCATTCGGCATAAGCCAAAGTCCATGAAACACGTGCTATTGGGCATTCCTTTCTATTGGGCCAGGTTATGTATGAATTTTCCATAATAATTCACTAGTCCAAGGAAAGAGCAATGCTGTGGTACAGACATGGTTTGGGAATAACACCAACTCTTGACTCCAAGATAACCCTTGGTCGCCCTCACTTTATCTTCCAACAGGTGTAAGCCAGTTTTGTAGCCCAGTTAGGTCACTTGGGGTGTCTGGAACACATATTTTTCTCTATGGTGTACACCCACCTGGGTTATTAGCACATCATCCAGACAAATGGCAACCTGGGGTATACTCCGTAAAATGTTTTCCATCGTCTGCTGGAAAAGGATGCAGGCTGATGATACCCTAAATGGAGGTCTTGTATATTGGTCCAAACTCTAATAGGTATTAATTGTGGCATACTTCTGGGACTCCTCATCTAATTGCAATTGCAGGCATGCATAGCTCTGTCCAGCTTTGTGGAGGACAGCCCCTCCGCTCCACCAGTTTTGCGTAGAAGTCCTGTGTGCAAGGGATTGAGTAATTATCCAACCGCAAGAAGCAGTTTACTGTTTGCTTAAAATTCCCACAAAGGATCCACATCGCCAACCTTGTTCAAATCACTACAGTAAGTGTTTTTAATTGAAGAAATGGAAATAAAAGATAATAATCCAAATGACTAATTTTAACACAATTCAGATTTTAAGCAAACAGTAAAAGTATAATCCCAAAAACAGTCCCTTATAAATTAGTAAAGGAAAAAGATAGCATTTGTTTGGAACTCAAGATACTCTTTGTCCACCCCAGTCCAAATGCAGCACCTCCACATAAAATACAAAGTCAGAAGTTACATGACACCAGCTTATAACCCAACAGGTTTATTTAAAATCACAAGCTTTCAGAGCACTGCTGACTTCATCTGATGAAGGAGCAGTGCTCCAAAAGCTTGTGATTTCTAATAAACCTGTTGTCTATAATCTGGTGTCATGTGACTTCTGACACTTTGCATAGTACTCATTCAGTACTCACACCCAGTCCCTGATTCTAACGAAGGTGGTTTAAGCCACTTGTGTCTTTAACTTATAGACTGGAACTGCAGATAGCTTCTTCCTGGAGCTTTTAGACACCTGAGTTGGAAGCTCAGTGGTTAGCACTGCTGCCTTACACTGTCAGGGTCCCAGGTTCAATTCCAGCTGTGGGCGACTGTGTAACGTTTGCACATTCTCCCCATGTCTGTATGGGTTTCTTCCAGGTGCTCCGGTTTCCTCCCACAATCCAAAGATGTGCAGGTCAGGTGAATTGGCCATGGGAAATTGTCCATAGTTGTTAGGTGCATTAGTTAGAGGGAAAATGGGTCTGGGTGGGCTACTCTTCGGAGGGTCGGTGTGGACTTATTGGGCCGAAGGGCCTGTTTCCACACTGTAGGGAATCTAATCTAAATAAAGTCAGCTTTAAGTTACTTCTTCAGGGTTTTATTCCAACACTTCTGGTTTGGGAATAACACCAACTCTTTACTCCAAGATAACCTTGTTCACTATATTCTAAAGGAGAAAGTGAGGACTGCAGATGCTGAAGTACCAGAGTTGAAAAATGTCATGCTGGAAAAACACAGCAGGCCAGGCAGCATCCGAGGAGCTATATTCTATATCCTTCCCTTCTCAGGAGCACTGACTGGTATAGCCATTTTCAACCAAGGATTTCACAGGATAGCCCAAAATTAAAAGTAATACAAAAGAAAGCCCACTAAGCTATGGGTGTTTAACCCTGACAGAAAAAAAATCCAGAAATCACTGACAAATCTTAAGGCTCCATTATTTACTTTGCTGGATCACAAATCAAAATAAAGGAAACAAAAATCTGTTAGTGGTGTACAAAAACCCATTAATTCTGAAACTAGGCCTCAAAAGTTTTTTTTAAATTACCATGCCTACAGAAATATGTAGAAGTTAATTATTAAGAAGCAACTGACAATAAATGATATTGAAAATACAAGTAAGTAACACAGTTGTTATTCTTGAATCTTGGCTAATATTCAATACTGCAGGTGTCCACACTTTAGGAAACCTGCCCATCTGTTCCTCTAATATTTTTAAAAATGATTCATTCATGGGATGTGGGTATTCTTGCATGACTAATTTTTGCCACTCCCTACTTCCTCAGAGGCAGTTAAGGTCAACCACGTTGCTGTTGATTTTGAGTCCAGATCAGGAAGGTATGGTAGATTTTCTTTCCTAAGGACACAATCAACATTAGGTGACATTTGAATTCAAATATCTTCCATGTAGGATTCAAATGCATGGCCCCAGCCAGAGGTTTTGGATTAATAGTCTATGAGATTACAGCTACACCATTGTCTTCTTGTGCCAAGTCTCCATAATGCTTACCTACTTCCTTTCTTTCTGAACTCTTTGCCTGCAGGTGACTTTTATATTATTGCATAGAGCTCAGAAAGGAGGAGTACCTTTAAGACAGTTAGATGACATGGGATGTTTTATAATAGTTCTCACCTTACCTTCAGAATTTACAATTGGCCTTGTGCATTGTTACAGTGACATTTTTTGATACGTGAATACAGTTGTAATACACCTCAAGACCTCTATGCCAACAATCGCCCTGTGAATGTTCAATTGGAAAACATATAGGGAAACACTCACAGCAGATCATACTGGCAGTGGTATTTGACCCATGAAAATACATCATGGTAGAAGTGATTGGCAGCTAGTGAGTACTAAGCATTAGTGACAGCTAGTTGGTACAAAAGGTGACTGCATCAGTGGCGGACGTGAAATCCTTTTTCATAAGTATTGCGACTCATCTACATGAATGCAAACTTTAACATTGAAAATGACAACAAGACCAAAGTACAGCTCGTTCTGTTATAACGTGTTTTTCATCAACACAAATTTGCTGTCACTCGATTGATGTATAGGAGACGCTGTTTCTAAAGTGCAAACTTTTAAAACATATGTTGGCAGTAACGTGATTGCATTGCCAACACTTGCCAACAAGTGTTATTTGTATTGCGCAATTCTTGAACAGCGTGGCATCACACAGGAATGCGACTAACGTGCTATAGAAGAAATGACTGTACTCCAATCCATTTTGAATATAGTAATCTCCATAGAGAAAAGAAATTTGTAAATAATCCCTCTCTTTAATAAAAAACAAGAGGCCACAGTTGATCTAATTGGAAAAAAAAATCCAAGAGTTTGTCAAGTTGTGTGAGCAACTCCAATCTACTGAAATGATTCTCAAGCAAAACATTTATAAGGCCTTCCTTGTGTTCAAACATAGGTCAATTTCTCCAGCTTGTTTTTTTAAACCAGTGTGAAAGCAACATGATGAGGGGTAGGGAGATCATTGCCCACATTTTCCACTTTGGAGAGAGTCTTTTGTGGTGTAGTGTTTATGTCCCTATCTCTGAGCCTGGAAGCTCAGATTCAAGTCCCACCTACTCTAGACGTGTGTCATAATATCTTTGAAAAGGTTGATTAGAAAATATCTTAACCTACACTGATGAATTCCTTAAAACAGCCTCCATATGAAGTAAACAGATGATGGCACGGTGGCCCAGTGGTTAGCATTACTTAGCACTACGGGCTCAGGTTCAATTCCAGCCTTGGGTGACTGTGTGGAATTTGCACATTCCCCCCCTGTCTGTGTAGGTTTTCACTGGGTGCTCTGGTTTCCTCCCACAATCCAAAAATGTGCACGTTAGGTGAATGGGCCATGCTGTAGTGTCTGGGAATGTGGAGGCTAGATAGGTTAGCCATTGTAAATGTGGGGGCTGCTGGGTCTGGGTGGGATGCTGTGAGGGTCAGTACAGACTTGATTTGCTGTAGGAATTTTAAGATTTACTTTGATAACGTTTTCAAAGCAAATCACTAGATACCACTGCTACTTTTATAAGCAGCAAAAAATAAAGGAAAGAAAAGAGAAGTCAGAAAAACAAACACATTACATTGCAACACAGCTCTTTTTGCACTGGCACATTAAAGATAAAGTCGAGAATGGGGTGCTGGAAAAGCACAGCAACTCAGGCAGCATCCAAGGAGCAGGAGAATTGATGTTTCAGGCCAAAGCCC
The DNA here is from genome assembly GCF_004010195.1 of Chiloscyllium plagiosum. Taxonomy (NCBI): domain Eukaryota; kingdom Metazoa; phylum Chordata; class Chondrichthyes; order Orectolobiformes; family Hemiscylliidae; genus Chiloscyllium; species Chiloscyllium plagiosum. The sequence goes on along the minus strand of NC_057716.1, from coordinate 31,931,665 downwards.
TTCATCCGAAACCTCGATTCTCCTGCTCCTCGGATACTGCCTGACCTGCTGTGCTTTTCCAGGACCCCACACTCGACTCTGACCTCCAGCATCTGCAGTCCTCACTTTCTCCTACGTTAAAGATGAAATCTTGAAAACTTAAAACATGGATTAGCATTGCACTGATACCCTGTCAGAATTTAAAGAAAAATAAATATTTATTTCAGCAAATCAGCAAACAACTGCTAATGAGAGATAAGCAATCAAATTCCTTATACGTTTATTGGTTTTTGAAAGAAAGGACTAAGAAAAGCAAGTTCCTCAATTATTTCTCATGATGACTGCAGAGATCCTGAATTTTTCTGACATTTAAGGCTTTCTTAGGATTCAAGTCAACTTCACGAGTCACAGCTTTGAGATTGTTCCAGTTGACTATTGCTGGTAAGACACAATCAACTGACTCATAGGCCAATTTCTTTAAGGCAGGGAATGTGATTACACAGAGCTAATTTAGCTGGAAAGGCTTGTGGTCATTCCCTTTTACACCCTCTAAAATTCTTCAGAAAACCACTTAAGACAAATCCAATGATTATACTATCGACTCTATTGGATGAAAGACACATTATAGGGGGAACAGCACGATCTTCAGGTATTTTTCTTTTCACTCAGAAGTCAGCATTACTATACTTATTGCACCATTGCATCATATCATATCAGCCCTTAGTTATGCCTGAGAGCTGCCTTCTCCAACTGCTGCAGTCCATTTGCTGCAGGTATACACACAATGCCGTTAGAGAGGGAGTTCCAGGAATTTGACTCAGTGACAGTAAAGGAACAATGACATAGGTCAGGATGATAAGAGCCTTGAAGAGAATGTGCTGGTGGTGGTGTTCACATTGATCTGCTGTTTTGTCCTTTTAAATGGTAGTGGTCATGGGTTTGTAAAGTTATGTCTAAGGAACTTTGGTGAATTTCTAGAATGCGTCTCGTAGATTGGATACACTGTTGCGAATGATCGTTGCTAGTGGAGGGAGTGAATGTTTGTGGATGTGGTACTAATCAAGCAGGCTGCTTTGTCCTGGATGGTGTCAAGCTTGCGTCTGTTGAAGCTGCACTCATCTCGGCAAAGTGACAATATTCCATTCCATTCCTGACCTGAGACTTGGAAGATGATAAACAGATTTTGTCAAGTTAGGATGTAATTATTTCTAGCCTCCAACCTGCTCTTTTAGGTATTTCTCCAGTTCAGTTTCTGGTCAATGGTAAGCCACCCAGGATGTTGATAATGGGGGATTCAGTGATGGTAATACCATTAATTATCATTAAATACTAGATTCTGTTGTTAGAGACAGTCATTGTCAGGTACTTGTGTGGAACACATTACTTGAGACTAGTCAGCCTGAAAATGGAAATTATAAGACTAGATTACTTATAGTGTGGAAACAGGCCCTTCGGCCCAACAAGTCCACACCGACCCTCTGAAGAGCAACCCACCCAGACCCATTCCTCTACATTTACCCTTTCACCTAACGCTACGGGCAATTTAGCGTGGCCAATTCACCTAACCTGCACATCTCTGGACTGTGGGAGGAAACCGGAGCACCCGGAGGAAACCCACGCAGACACAGGGAGAATGTGCAAACTCCACACAGACAGTTGCCTGAGGCAGATAATTGAACCCGGGTCTCTGGCACTGTGAGGCAGCAGTGCTAACATTGTGCCACCGTGCCGCCCACACGGGTCTTGCTGCATTAGGACGTTATCTCCTTAAGTATCTGAGCAGTTGTGAAGGTTCTGAGCAGTTGTGAAGTTGCTGAACACTTTGCAATCATCAGCAAACATCTCCACTTCTGACATTATGATACAAGGTCGTTGAGTCAGCTGAAGCTGTTTGGCTTCCCAATTCCCACTGTCTCCAGTTTTGTTAGGGCTCCTTGATGCCACACTATATCAAATGCTGCCTTGCTGTCAAGGGCAGTTCCTCCCCCTCACTTCTGGAATTCAGCTTTTTTGCCCATCTTTGAAAAAGGCTGTGATGATGTCAGGATTTATAATGAGAGTCCAAATGAGTAAGCAAGTTATTGCTAAACAAGTGCTGCTTGATAGCACAGTTGATGACCCCTTCCAGATTAGATTGTTAATAATCTAAGGTAGACTGATGGAATGGTAATTGATTGGGTTGTATTTGTCCTGCTATTACTTGTAATAACTGGGCAATTTTCCACATTTTCGGGTCGATGCCAATGTTGTAGCTGTACAGGAAAAACCTAGCTATTGGTGAGGCAGGTTCTGGAGCACAAGTCTTCACTCAGATTACCAGAATATAGTCAGGTACCACAGTCTTTGCAGTATTCACTGCCTCCAGGTATCTCTCTATATCATTGGAGTGTATCAAACAGTGTGAAGATCAGGATCTGGAATGCTGGGAACCTTCAGAGGATGCTGAAATGGATTACCCATTTGGTACTTATGGTTGAAGAGTATTTTGAATACTTCAGTCTTATCTTTTGCAATCATTTGTTGGACTGGCCCATTGATGATGGGGCATTTAATGAGCCTCCTTCTCCAGCAAGTTTTGACTGTTCACCTCCATTCACAACTGGATGTGGTAGGACCGCATCTTGGCTTTGATCTGTTAATTGAAGAATCGCTGTTTATCACTGTTGCTAATGCTGTTCGACGTGCAAGTAGTCTGTTTAATGTTTTCAGATTGACATTTTTTAGTATATCTGGTTTGCTCCTATCATGCCATCCTGGACACTTCATTGATCCCCTAGTTTGATGGTAATGGTAGAGTGGGGAAAATGTCATATTATGAAATTGCAGGTTCTGTTGGAGTACAATTCCGTTACTGCTAATGGCTGCAGTACCTCATGGGTGCCCAGTCTTGAGTTGTTAAATCTGTTCAAAGTCTCTTCCGTTTAGCACACTGATAACACAATACAACATGATGGAAGGTATTCTCAATGCAAAAATGGGAATTCATCTTCATGGAGGACTGTGCAGCTGTCACTATTACAGATATGGACATGAACAGATGGATCTAAAGTAGGCGGCTTGGTGAAGATGACATCTCATTGGTTCCCTGAACACACAAAGTCTAGTAGCATTGTCCTTTAGGATTCGACTAGCTTAGTTAGTAGTAGTGCTGCCAACACACTCTTGATGATGAACTTCAAAGTTCCTCACCCAGCGTTTATCTTCTCTGCCACACTCAGTACCTCCAAGTGCCATTCAGCATGGAGAATTAATGATTCATCACATTATGGGAAACAGCAGGAGTTATCTTTGCCTTTGTTTGACCTGATGGCATGTGACTTCATGGGAGTCAATGCTGAGAACTCATTGGGTATCTCCCTTCTGTATGTCTTCAATCTTGCCACCACCTGCTGGTGGGACAGGATATCACCAACACCATTTTGGGCATGATGTTGTTTGGGACATTGTGTGAGATGTGATTCCAATGAGTATGACTATGTTCAACTGTTGCTTAACTGGCCTGTGAGACAGTTCTCCTGGTTTAGTCACTTACTCCAGACGACTTTATACAGTCGTCAGGGCTGAGTTATCTTTGTCACAGTGCCTTAAGTCAATGCTATCTGATTTGTCTGGTTTTATTTCAGGACAGTACAGGCCTTTTGGCACACAATATTGTGCTGAGCATTTATCTTAATGTGCACCCTCTCTAAAGCATCTACATCCTTCCTTTAATAAGGCAACCAGAACTGGACACAATATTCCAAGTGTGGTCTAACCAGGGTTTTATAGAGCTGCAGCAAAACCTTGCAGCTCTTAAACTCAATCCCTAATGAAAGCCAAAACACCATACACCTTAACAGCCCTATCAACTTGGGTGGCAACTTTGAGGGATCTATTTAAATGGACTCCATGATCCCGCTGTTCTTCCACACTGCCAAGAATCCTGCCTTTAACCCTGTATTCAGCATTCAAATTCAACCTTCAAAAGTGAATGCATTTATCCATCTGCCACTTGTCTGCCCAGCTCTGCATGCTGTCAATGTCCTGTTATAGCCTGAAACATTCCTCGACACTATCTACACCACCACTGACCTTAGTGTCATTAGCAAACTCACTAACCCACCCTTCTACTTCTTCATCCAAGGCATTTATAAAAACCAGAAAGAGCAGAGGCTCAAGAACAGAACCCTGTGAGACACCACTGGTCTTTGACCTCCAGGTGGAATACTTTCCATCCACTACCACTTGCTGTCTTCTTTCGGCCAGCCAATTCTGTTACCAGACAGCCAAATTTCCCTGTATCCCATACCTCCTAACTTTCTGAATGAGCCTACCTTGGGAAATCTTATCAAATGCGTTACTAAAATCGATATATGCCACATTCACTGCTCAACCTTCATCAATTTGTCTCATTACATCCTCAAAGAACTCAATAAGGCTTGTGAGGCATGATGTGTCCCTCACAAAGCCATGCTGACTATGTTTTTCCAAATACTCATATCGCTCAGAATCCTTTCCAGTACCTTGCTTACCACAGACATAAGACTGACTGGTCTGTAGTTCCTAGGGATTTCCCTATTCTCTTTCTTGAACAACATTCAAGCTGCTCTACAATCAGTCGGTACTACTCCAATGGAGAGTGAGGATGCAAAGATAATCCCCAGAGGCCCAGCAATCTCATTCTTCACTTCCCATAGTAACCTTCGATATATCTGGTCCAAGGGATTTAATTATCTTGATGCTTCCCTGAATTTCTAACACATTCACTATCTTAATATCAATCTGTTCAAGCCTATTAATTTGGTCAATGGTGTTCTCACCATCAACACAGACCCTCTCTCTTATGAATATTGAAGCAAAAAAAATTCATTCAGGGCCTCCCCTACCTCTTCAGACTCCAGGCACAAGTTCCCTCCACTATCCTCTCTCTGATCATTCTCTTATTCCTCACGTAAGTGTAGAATAAGCACTGAATGACTTGATAGGCCTCTTCAGAAAGCTGTTGAGATTCCATCACATTGCTATTTTCCTGGTATCGCATGAAGGAAGGACCGTTAAAGATGGCAGTTTCTTTCCCTAAAGGACATTACAGAATCCCTACAGTTTGGAAACTGCCATTTGGCCAAACAAGTCCACATCGAGCCTCTGAAGACTATCCTACCCAGATCCATTCCCCTATTACTCTACATTTCCCCTGACTAATGCACCAACCTACACATCCCTGAACACTATGGGCAATTTAGCTTGGCCAATTCACCTAACCTGCACATCTTTGGACCATGGGAGTAAACTGGAGCACCTGGAGGAAACCCACACAGACACGGGGAGATTGTGCAAACTCTATACAGACAGTCGTCCGGGTCCCTGGCGCTGTGAGGCAGCAGTGCAAACCAGTGAACCAGATGAGTTTTTTTTGTGACAAATGACAATGGTTTCATGATCATCATTAGATTTTTAGTTCCAGATTTTTTATTAATTCAAATTCCAACATCTGCTGTGGGTCCCTGGAAACATTAGTTGTGTTTCTGGTGGTAGTCCAGTGATAATACTACTAGACTTTCCTCTTCTGAAAGATCTATTACATTCGTCATTTTGCTTATTAAAAGAAAATCCAAATCTGGGATGAAATCTGGCATGTTTCAGCCACCAAAACAGTGTCCAGCATTTTATGACTTTTGCCAGTTGTATATTCTACAAAGAAGACATTGGACAAAAATGTGTATAACACTCAAGGGCTAAGAGAAACTCAAAATGCCACCAAATGCTCCACCACTGCACGTGATGAGGAGTCAACTAAAACAACAATACTAAGGATGTTTCCAAAATTTCATCCATTGCACACAAGTATCACAATAATGTCCAAAGGGTATCTACAATGTTACAGCGAAGTTTGTCAGTGCATGTGGTCAATTTGACATACCACATAGACCTCTGAAAGATGAAGCTTTTACCTCAATAGGAATGGATAATACGCACTTTATTCCAAAATTGATCCAAAACTGTTGCCAGGGCAAATGTCATAGCTTTGTGCATATTTTATGAGCTGTAGTCAGGAAATCAGCAGATCTGGTGCAATCCACACATTAGCCAACTATTCACTATCGATCTAATATCTCATACTGTCATATCTGTCTTAAATGTAATGATGATTTCTTAGAGTCGGCGCCTGAAATCTTTTAATGGTTGAAACAGCTGATCCACTTGTGATTGACCTACATTGGTTCTCTAGTATGCAGCTCCATCAGAGTATCTGATACAGGATGATTGTATTTGGATCAGCTGTGACAGCGATGGCAATCTATTGCATTACTGAAATGGAAACTCAGACTCTAGTTCCACGTAAAGCTTTTCAACAAGCATTCCAATTGTCATATTAAAATAAACCTTTGGACATTATATGTCAGAAGCCACTCACAAATGCATCTCCATTACTCCAATGACTACTTATGAAGGTTCAAGGGTACATTTTAATGGTTTAATGAAAACCAGGTTGCCAAGTGACCACTTCTGATGCTTCGAAATCAACTTGAAAATTCTGCTGGAAATAAAGTGGATACTTTTGACTTTGAATTAAAAAAGACAGTTTGAATGTTTATTTAGCTCTGCAGCCTCACAGCACCAGGGACCTGGGTTCGAATGCAGTCTCAGGCGACTGTGTGGAGTTTGCACATTCTCCCAATGTCCATGTGGGTTTCTTCTGTGTGTTCTGGTTTCCCTCCACAGTCTAAAGATGGTTAGGTGGATTAGTCAGGGGAAATGTGAAGTAATAGGAGAATGGATCTGGGTGGGATACTCTTCAGAGGGTTAGTGTGGACTTGTTGGACCAAATGGCCTGTTTCCACTCTGTAGGAATTCTAAGATTCTATGAAAATTGATCTCATACATTTTGGCCACAGCCAAACAGGACAGATCCAGGAAACTACACCAGATGATGACCAGCTTCAAAAGCTCAAAAAGATCATCAGTGCTTGGCCAGCACATATTCAACAGACCATTGAGCAAGCACATTCTTTCTGGCCTTGGGTAAACTGAGATTCTCCATGGATGTAATATTTAAAAGCAAATAAGTGATCACTTGATAAACTGTATGACAAGGTATGCTGGACCATATGTTACATATATGCAGAAAAATCATGTGATTAGTACTTGCTTCTATTTTCCCAGCATCAGTAAGGACATAAATCAACTAATTAAGTCAACAAATCAAGAACACCTTCATAGAATCCCTACAGTACGGAAACAGGCCATGTGGCCCAACAAGTCCACACTGACCTTCTGATGAGTAAACCACTCAGACCCATTCCCCTACCCTATTACTGCACATTTCCCCATACTAATCCACCTAACCTACACATCCTGGAACGCTATGGACAGTTTAGCGTGGCCAATTCACCTAACCTGCACATCTTTGGACTTCTTCCTTTTTCCACATAAGAGTCTATTGGAGCCTTGATGCAAGATTGCAATTGTATCCAAGGACACAGTTACATTCTGGTGACTAACTATTTCACTAAATTCCCTTTAGAGTGACTAGTCTACTGAGTGTTTGACACATCGACTACTATATTCAGTGTAGGGTGACACAATAGCTCAGAGATCAGCACTGCTCCCTCACAGCGCCAGGGACCCAGGTTTGATTCCAGCCTTGGGTGACTGCGGGAAGTTTCCAAATTCCCGCAGTCTGGAGATGTGTAGGTTTGGTGTATTGGCCACACCAAATTGCCCAATAATCTTTCAATGGTTATTGCCTTCACTGACCATTCTGCAGGTAATTGTTAACAAGTTGTCACCTGCTTTGCCATATCTTATTGTGCACAGGATGGGGCACCAGATACAAATTAATGTATCAAGTATGAATTATGAGAGACTTTTAGGTCTTTGCTGTTATCTCAGTTATTGATTTGATTCCCAGCGTGAATGCCAATTGCTGCAGGCTACTGTTAAAATTGTCAGTGGTGGAGTCTCCACATTCCACTGGTTTTCTTACATTGCAATGTATATGTGAAATGGGTCTTTGAAAAGTCAATATGTTAAAGTTTACGAAAAGCAATTTCTCCAGTGTAGAAAAATTTGGTCAGTTAAATACTTTGCTCAGCTAAAATCAAATAAAATTCTACTTCATTCTCTACAGAGTATACCATGAATTATTTATAGTTATGGATTTATATTTGTGTGCAATCCTAAACAGCTTCAGTACTTTGAGAATTTTGCTATTGGCTGACATTCAAAGCTGTGATCTTTAAGAAATTAAAACTAAAATATTCAAATGGCATCTAAATTAAAAGTTCTCAATGCTCATCATATAAGGTCATAACACCATAAGATGTAGAATTTGAATGAGGACAGTTGGCCCATTGAGTCTGCTCTACCATTTGATCATGGCTGAAATATTTCTCAACCCCATTCTCCTGGTTTCTCCCCATAACCCTTGATCCTCTCATCAGTCAATAAGTTATCTATTTCTCTCTAAAAGATTCCCAGTGACTTGGCCTCCACAGTCATCTGTGGCAAAAAGTTCCACAGATTTACCACACTCTGGCTGAAAAGATTCCTCTCATCTCAGTTATCTTTTCTTCACTCTGAGAGTATGTCCTTGGATCCTTGTCTTTCCCAGCAGTCATTAGATACTCAGTCATTGAATATGTTGAGGGTAATGATTGATAGATTTTTGGACACTAAGATGAATCTTAAGGACTTAAGGGTTTTAAGGGTTTAGATATTAAAAATACTTCACCTAAATGTTCGTTGGTGAGACAGACAAATGGACAACAATTTGGTTTGAGACTCAACTTGATTTTATTAACAAAGCATTCCTTGTTTTTTTTAGATTATATTATAGTGTGGAAACAGGCCCTTCAGCCCAACAAGTCCATACCGACCCATTCCCCTACATTTACCCCTTCACCTAACACAATGGGCAATTTAGCTTGGCCACTAACCTGCACATTTTTAGATTGTGGGAGGAAACCGGAGCACCCGGAGGAAACCCACGCAGTCACGGGGAGAATGTGCAAACTCCATACAGTGAGCCGCCTGAGGCGGGAATTGAACCCCGGTCTCTGGCGCTGTGAGGTAGCAGTGCTAACCACTGTGCCACCGTGCCGCCCATAAAATCATCATGTGATCATTTTCCAAATTCCCACAAGATTTATTCTCTATCTAGCTCTATCCATCTGAGAAAGGAAATTACTCACGATGATCCACGTGTTTGAACTGGCCCATTGAAATGTCTTCCCTCTCTGGCAGAGGGCTGGCCCTTTTCCGTAAAGTTGGATCTCACAGGTCAGGATAGATTTTTTTCTTAGGTCTCCTTGAGCTGCTGTATGATCTTTCATCACGAGTCATGGCAGTGAGTCTTCTTTGAGGGGATGGCTTCCAGATGTGTATTTTTATCCCCTTTGCCTCCACCTTATCAAACATTCTGTGTCCTTTGGCGAATGGGGTCATTAACGGGGTTCAAAGCATCTGGTGGGCTGCACTAAAACCCTTCACTGTTGCCATGCCAGAGAAGTGTAAAGTGCATGTCATCAGTCACTAGCTAAGGTCAGGTAGCCAGAAAGTCTGATTGATACTTAGCCAATACACAACTCTGGTTATAACTAGATCCCCCTAAACATTTGTGACCTCTGACCTTGGTTTCCACTGTTTTTTGTAGCTGATAGCTGCTGGCAGCTTTTAAATTTAGTTTGGCTGATTTCTTGTCAGGCCCAATTCCTCCAGCTTATGACTGTAAAGTTTTGGGCCCTTGGCTACTTGACCACAACGGAATAGTGCAGAAAGGTGAAGTTGAGGTAGAAAATCAGCTGTGATTCTAATGAATAGCAGGGCAGTCTTGATGGGTCAAATGTTCCATTCCTGCTCATATTTCTTTAAGTTCTGAAGTCCTCCCAGTATTGTTTCAATATAATTATTGAATCAGCTATTTGCTGGATTCTATGAAATTAGACAAGGACTTGGGTCTTGATGCATAGTGGGAAGTGACTTGTCTTGTGAAAATGAAAAGCAAGCAAATACTTTGAACTCTACATAAAGAAAGAAAGAGATATGGTGAATTTTATGCTCCTGTCAGGAGCAAAGTTTCCGCACCCCAACATTAATTGGCCTAGGCCAGGTGTTCTGTCTCTACCTGACTGGCAGTTCTCTGGGCCCTGTAGGACCACTTAAATGGTGAACTCTGCTGGGACTGCATCTAATCCTCAACAAACACGATTGATGGTGCCATACCAACATGAAGTGAGAGATAGTTCACCAGGAACGGGCTTCTAGGTCCCACTGAATTGGGGGTGGAAGAGGGGTGGTCAGTAGATATGTGAGCTATAAGTTGTTTTGCTAGAAGCATGTAACAGTAACTACTTTGAAGTCCTGAAAGAACTCTCACGTGCATTCAGGTATCTGAATGTACATATTCCTCGACTGAGGAGAACTTAGTTGAGAATTTTCACTGAATTCTAGTGAGCTGGACTTTTAATGAGATGCAAATGGATGCAATAGGCTTCAGCCTCTTTCCTTTGGGAAAATCAACAAACCTTCTAAGCTCAGAGAACTTAATTGCAAAAGTTAATGACCATTGAGATTCTGACGTTGGTTCCACCATCTGCCTTTCTGTCTGATTCCTTTCGGAGTGGAAGATTCTGCTAAAGTTGTGATGTTCCTTCGGAATCTCAGTCTAAATTTCAAAAATGGACATATAGTCTCAATTTGCCAAGATTGCAGAGGGGTTTGAAATTGTTCTGCCTGACTTGCAGGGGGGATATAATACTGAGGTAAAGATTCACTATTTCTGCATGTGGAGAGATGAAGAAATGACAACTGAAATTGGAAAAAGAGAAGATATGACATTTCCCCATAATAAAATAGAGAAATGATTGTCTGGAAAAGTTTAGGCAACAAGATCGCAGAAGAGGTTTTTTTTTCAGAAGAACAATGATTGAGGAAGTAGTAGAGATGGTTTCAAAGCATAGGGTTCACATAAAATAGAAGGGATACATGCCTGCAACTCATGTCTGTAACGTATCATAGTAAATTTCCCATAACATATAGAATTTCCTATTACAGAGTGATTGGCAGACCTTTGCTTTAACAAGTACCACTGTATCAGAAATAGTAACTATCATTGTTCCAATCAGTGCTCTGATCAAGATCATCAGACGTAGGTCAGGAGGAGGCCATTCAGCCCCTTAGCTGGCTCTGCCATTCCATGAGATCATGGCTGATCTGATAATCTTCATCTTCACTTGGCCACCTTGATCCTTGATCCTTGGTCCATCATCCTTGATTCGCTTAACAACTGGAAACCTGTCTCTTTCAGCCTTGAATATTCTTAATGACTCAGCCGTGATCGCTCTCTGCAGTGCAGAATTCCACAGATTCACTCTCCATTGAAAGAAAAATGTCCTTCTTCTGTCTTAATGGATGACCCCTTACTCTACGATTCTGCCCATTAGACTTTTTCCCAATGGGAAAAAAACTTTCAGCATCTAGCATGTCAAGCTCCCTAAACACCTATTAGGTTTCAAAAAGGCCTCCTCTCATTTAGTATCAACTTACACAACCTCTTCATGAAAAATCCCACTAAATCCATACCCAGTGACCTTGTCTGTATTTCCTCTGTAGTGCCCTTGGGTAAGGGCACCAAAACTGTTGATAGTATTCCAGCTGTGGTCTGACTAGTGACTTATCTAGTTTTAAGATATTTCCTTACTTTTATACCCACTTCCCTTTGATATAAAGGCTGATATTCCGATTGCTTTCCCTATTAGCTGGTGAACTTGGATGCTAGTTTTTTTTAAAGGATTCATGCACTAGGACTACCAAGTCCCTGAGCTGTAGCTTTCTGCAGTCTTTCTCTGGTTAAGTAATATTCACCTTTTCTATTCCTCTGCCAAAGTCACATTTTCCCACATTATAATTCATCTGCCAAATTTTTGTCCACTCACTTGACCTGAATTTGGATAAATATCCTTCTGGAGATTCCTTACATCTGCCTCACTATGTCTTTCCCACCTATTTTTAGGTCATGTGCAAACTTGATGATAGTCCATTCACTTTCCTTATTCAAGTCATTAATATATATTGTAAATAATGGTAGCTCCAGAACTGATCTCTGTGACATTTCACTAGTTACAATTTCCATCCTGAAAATGCACTTTAACTTTTTATTTGCAATAATTAGGCAATCATCTATCCATGATGATACAGGGTAAAGTTGCCATAATTCCAGATTAGAGAGAGTGCAAGACAATTGCTGATGGTTTAACCTGAGGGTCACCACACCCCAGATGAGGGGCAAGGTTGAGAAGATTGGACCTTCATGATAACCTCAGCTGGAAGCGGAAGTTGAACCTATGTTGTTGGTATCACTCTGCATTGCAAACCAGTTGTCTAGCCAATTGAGCTAAACGATCCCCTGCATGCTAATATACAACCCACAACAATGTGCGTTTAAACTTATTTAGTTTTCTTACCCGGACAGTATGGATTGTATCTTAAGTAGACTTCTGTGGTGCCTTATCATAGAAATCCAAGTATATTACATCTACTGGTTCCCCTTTAGCTAACCTATCAGTTACCTTCTTAAAGAACTGTGGCTTTTAAAATACTTTCCCAATTGTCTGAGTTACTATTAATCTTTGTCACATTATGTGTTTTTTTCTTTTTATTTGACAGTATCAATTTTTTCTTTTAATTTGATAGCGTCCTTAATTTCCTGGTATACCATTGTTTGTTTATTCCCTTCCTAGAACCTTTCTCATCACTGGGACATATCTTTGCTGAGTCATGAACCATTATCTGAAACATCTTCCATTGTTCCTCAATTACCTTTTCTGCTAAATTCCTTTCTCAGTCCATTTCAGTCAATTCAGCCCTCATTCCAATGCAATTGTACTTATTTAGGTTTAGCACAGTTGTTTCTGACCCAAGTTTTTCACTCTCAAACTAAATGCTAAATTCCTATGATCACCCTTCCCAAGGGGATCTTTTACGGAGGCCATTTATGAAACTTTCCTACCTATTATACATTAATAGGTCAAAAATAGTCTGATCCCTGGTTGGATCCACAATATTTGGCTCATCCTTTTGCTTTGTGTACCTACTTCTCTCCTCCTCCAAACCCTGCCCCCTTCCAATTAGAACACTGGTTCCAGCACTATACAAGTGAAACCTATTCAAATCATAACAGCTCCCTTCTAAGGCCAGCACTGGTGCCAGTGCCCCATGAACTGAAATGCATTCCTGTCACACTAATCTATAAGCCACACGTTTAACTCCTTCACTTTATTTTCAGCTAGTAATCCTGTGATTATAATCTTCAATGTTCTGCATTTTAGTTTAGCTTGTAAGTGTTCAAATTCTTTCAGCAGAACCTTCTTTTCAGTCCATCAATGTTGTTAGTACCACATGGGTGACAACAAATGAATCCCTCCCCTATCACTCCACATTCCTCTGCATACAAAAGAAAGTGTGCTTAACCCTGGCACCAGTTCACTCATCCTCCCTGTAGTCCCCACTCTCACCCACACAGTTTGCAGGAATCTTGTAACTGTTTGGTAATTGCAGAGACTGAGGCTGGTCAATTTTAACCACCAGTTGCTCATATCTCTCACCTGAAGCCATACTCTCTTGTTTTTCATTACAGACCAATTTTGAATTTTACCTCTGTGACTGCTTTCTGGAGGGAAGCGTGCGTGGAACTGAGAGTGGCACACTGGCACAGTGGTTAGCATTGCTGTCTCACAGCACCAGGGACAGGCAGGAGGCTGGAAGATCACAGCAAGCCAGGCAGCATCAGGAGGTGGAGAGGTCGATGTTTCGGGTGTAACCCTTCTTCAGGACTGGGGGATGGGTGTGGCAGGAGCTGCAGACTTTTCCACCCTGTCCCTGCCCAATCTGTAGCTCCTCCTACACCCACCCCCAGTCCTGAAGAAGGGTTACACCCAAAATGTCAACTTCTCCACCTCTTGATGCTGCCTGGATTGCTATGTTCTTCAGGCTCACTGCCTTTATTCCTGATGAAGGGCTTTTGCCCGAAACGTCGATTTCGAAGCTCCTCGGATGCTGCCTGAACTGCTGTGCTCTTCCAGCACCACTGATCCAGAATCTGGTTTCCAGAATCTGCAGTCATTGTTTTTACCTTGCTATGTTCTTCCAGCCTCCTGCCTGTCTATTTTGGATTCCAGCATCTGCAGTTTTTTTGTCTCACAGCAGCAGGATCCCAGGTTTATCACACCCTCAGGTGATTGTGTGAACTTTTGCACATTCTCCCTGTGGGTTTCCTCCAGGTGCTCCAGTTTCTTCCCATAGTCCAAAGATATGCAGGTAAAGTGGATTAGCCATGCTAAATTTCCCTATTGTGTCCAGGGATATGTAGGGTAGGTAGATTAGGCATGGGAAATGTGAGGTTGGTTGGAGAGGTTGGGGGCCTGGGTGAGATGCACCACAGAGGGTTGGTGTGACTTGATGGACTGAATAGCCTCTTTCTGCACTGTAGGAATTCTGTGATTCTAATTCTTTGTGATGTAACCCTTCTGTGATGAAACTAATTGTACATGCTTATATTCCAGGTCATATTCCTCAATTTGGATTCATAGGTCTTTAAACTGCAAACGCTTGCTACAGGTGTGTTTGGTCTGGATTGCATTGGGGTCTGGCAGTTTTCACATGAGATTCATAGTTCAACAGCAGTATATCACCCATCCTGCCATCATTATTGCATTGATTTAATTTATGAAATCATTGCTCTAGATACCCTGCTGTTAAAACATTAATGCTATTTTACATATATAAAAAAAAGTATCAATCTTCTCCTTAAGCAGCTAGTTTTAAATAAAGAAGAAAGAGAAAAAAGACACGAGAGACCTAAATACAAAGTGTAGAAACATTCAACAGTTGTCATTTTTCTCCGCACTTCAGACACACTTATGGTTTATGACATCACTCAGCTGCTGATTTCACTGCAGGTCAGCCTCTCGATTCATGCCTTTTCTCCTCTCCCGCTTACCTTTCACTCTGGAGAGTTTATGTCTTGCATTTAGCCTTAATTAAAGCACCTCTGAGCCCCTCTGCATCAAATTTCCTCAATGAACAAAATTTACGAAAGTATACTCACTCTGCCTTCATCTCAATCAGCTAAGGACTCCTTCACACTGACAATATTCCAAACTGACTATGGTTCAAATGGATTTACTCAGAGACACATTTTGGCTACAGTGATCAATAACTCATTAGACAAAGCAATTCAGGTACTTGAATGCTGATGCCAAATCAGGCAACTGCATCCTTTAGTTAGACTTTTCCTAAAAACTTACCAAAAGGCTATTGTCTGAATGTGACATTAACTCTAAAACTGAACTTGGAAAGCATATACTAGTTTTATTCCCACTTTGAATGAGACTTCTAACAGTATGCTCACTCTGCCTTTGTCTTATTCGCTAAAGTTTCCTGCACACTAACACCTTCAATCACACTCTCCTGTCCTTGATATCAGACTAAGTTTGAGTTAACTAGTCTAAGAGGTATGACTGCCTTCTGGAGCAACGTGCCCAGTTAATTTCTACCTCTCTGATGGGATGTAATGTCTACAGCTCAGACTCCAAACCCTCAACTGGAATCCTAATTTTCTTGATCTGTTAACATTTGCTGCAGATGTGTTCTCTGTGGATGAATTTGCAGCAACATATCATCTGACCTGTTGTCTCTATCCCTGTTCTTTCCATTTCAAGAATCCCCATTCTACACTTTATTGTATCATTCCTCTTTTTTAACATGCTAATATCACTATACCTAGCAAGCATTTTTTCATAAAATGACATGAACACAAACTGAAGATCTTACTTTCAATTTAAAAGCAAGAAATCCTAACCAATCCGCTGATTTTATTAGGCAAAATCAACCAGCCATCTCTCTCCTTTCTTCAGCTGCTTAATTCCTACACTCTATTGTAAATCAAGTGCTCACACTAGGTAGGCTACTTATATATGTTCCCAACAAAAAGGGTCACGCTTATCCAGTTTCAGCTCAATGTAAATGCAAGAAAGCATTAAGGCACCTCAACACTGCTTTGCCATTCAAAAGGATCATTGCTGAGTTTATACATGGATGCTTCAGCCAGAGTTCATCTGTTTCATTCATTTCATTTTCTCTCTACTTCTTGGTTTCTTCTTGGTGACAGCCTGAACTCCCGCATCAGTGCAGATCCAGCGAAGCATCGCTTGGCCTGGCATGGCCGTCTCCTGGCCTGGTGTGATGGTCACCTGGACCCATTTTGCGGTCTCTCAGAGGCACGTGACAGTCTCTCAGGCTGAAGTGGACATCTGGCCTCGAGGTGATTCCAGAGATGGCTCCCAGCCTCCAGAAGTGAAGTCCAGTGCAGTTGGAGTCAAGGCTTGGTGTAGAGGCTAGGTGCCAGCGTGGACTGGGTTGCATGGACTGTTATTCTGAATTGTTTTATTTCTCTATTTTCTGATTTATTCCTATGATCTGCAACATTGGACTGCTTATTTCTTTATCCTTCTGATTTCTTTTTCTAAGAACTGGTACTGAGAATCTGTATCTAGGTACTTTATACCTAAAAATAACAAATGCTGGAGATCAGAGCGGGTTAGACATCATCCATGGAGAGAGAGAGACAGAGCAAGCTCACATTTTGAGTCTAGATGGCTCTTAATCAGAGCTGACGTGAAGTGTGGAGGGTGCAGCATTTGTACAATAGTAGGAGCGGGGACTGGGGTTAGGGTGCTGGAGGAGAAAGGATGTTGATATTTCAGATTAAGTGATTGGAATGTGAGAAGCTGAACTATTAACATCCTTTCCCCCCCAGCACTCTACATTCTACCCTCCCCCTAACTATATCCCCAGTTGTCCCCTCCATACTTCATGTCAGCTCTGATGAAGAGTCACCTTGACTCAAACTGATAGCTTGCTCTCTGTCCATGGATGTTGCCTTACCTGCATTGATCTCCAGTAGTTGTTGTTTTCAGTACAGATTTCAGCATCTGCAGTAATTTGCTCCTACTTTATACCTAAGATGGCACAGTAAGTGACACCTTGTTAACTTTTCACTGTACTCATTTGAGTGCATGTGGCAATAAAGCTAATTTGATTTCTATTCAACTTTGCAATTTAATTTCAAACTTAATATCTCTCACCTAAATTGGAACAAACTAGCAGCCTCTCTGAGCTTATACCTCAAAACAATTTGCATTTAGCTAAAAGAAACTTCAGCCCCAGGGAAGCACAGTGGCTGAATGGTTAGTGTGGGTTTCCTTTGGGTGCTTTGATTTCCTCCCACAATCCAAAGCTGTGCAGGTTAGGTGGATTGGCCACACTAAATTACCCATAGTGTCCAAGGGTGTGTAAGCTTGGTGGATTCGCCATGGGATGGATCTGAGTGGGATGCTCTTTCGACTCAATATGGTGCAATGGTATGGACTCAATATGGTGCAATGGCCTGCTTCCATGCTGTAGCAATTCTATGATTCATTACCTTCAAACCTATCACCAGAAATTAATTACTAATAAAAGTTGCCATTGTCTTACCAGACCATAGGACTGCTGTCATTGGAGAGAAACAATTAGTGGTGTTTAACCTGAGGGTCACCATGCCTCAGGTGAGGGATGAGGTTGAGAAGGAAAGTGCTTCATGGCAACCTTTAGTGCAGGAGTTGAACCCCTGCTGTTGGCATCGTTTTGCATTGTAAACCAGCCAATTGAGCTAAACCAACCTTTATTAATAAATGCATTAATGTGAACCTGACACAACAAGATTGACATTAATTAAAATCACAAACAAAGTTGTGGCTTGTGAACTGACCTCTGATTCCCTCAGTCTCAACAAAGCTGGATTTTTAGTTCCCCAGTGTGTTCTACTACTTATACAGTTAAATACATAAGGTTTATTCACAAACATACATGCAGTCACATAGATAATCTCTTCTCCATACATGCGCTTTGTGGCTTGATTAGTTTATTACATTTGCAAATGCTTTTGCACTTCACAAACCCTTAGTAGTTAAGCCACTTCTTGAGTGATTAGTGCTTTCTCCATCATATTTCTATATCCATAGCAACCATCTCTTAAATGATATTAAAGTTGTCATGTGATGTAATTTTCATTGAAGAGCCTATTGTCTACAAGAATACAGTTAATTACATCTATGCAGTTGCCTTATCTTTTTCATTTTGGCTGCCTTTGCACAAAAAATAGCTCTGGTTTTCAGATGTGCTTCCTATCTCCCTCCTGTCTATTCACTATAGCCCCGATAGCAATTAATCCATGATATCTTTCTCTAATTTCAAGTTATGCTAATTTCATCATTTTATTATTTTCCGTAAAATTTACATTACTCCACTTTGGAAGTTTGAGGCTATGC
The DNA here is from genome assembly GCF_004010195.1 of Chiloscyllium plagiosum. Taxonomy (NCBI): domain Eukaryota; kingdom Metazoa; phylum Chordata; class Chondrichthyes; order Orectolobiformes; family Hemiscylliidae; genus Chiloscyllium; species Chiloscyllium plagiosum. Next base: position 31,913,339 of record NC_057716.1, on the reverse strand, counting down.
ATTTTCTGGAGTTCCAACCTCAAATAACTCTTCTGTGATACCAGGTAAACCTCCCCCTGCCAAACTTGACAACAATGACCTGTCTTGATAGTCTACTACATGGCTACTTACTGATTCACTTCTAAATGTTTTCATTTTCATAATACGCTTTCTGTACTGCACCAGCATTGAAGATCTCTTAAGCAGAAAGACCACTATCCCTTGGGCTATTACTAATAAAATGACACATGTTTCATTCAAACTTGGAACTGTTGGTTAAAAATGTTGGTCATTCCAAAGCTAGAGTATTGTGTGCAGTCTGTAATCCAAATTATACGAGGAATGTGATGGCATTGGAGCAGGTGCAGAGGAAATGTTGCTTGGGCTGGAGAGTTTTAATAATGAAGAGAGATTGCATAGTCTGGGGTTGGTTTTCTTCCAGCAGAAGATATTGAAAGGGGACATCAGAGAATCCTTACAGTGTGGAAGCAGGCTGTTTGGTCCATTGAGTCCACACAAACCCTCCAAAGAGCATTCCACCCAAACCCACCCTGTAACTCTGCATTTCCCGTGGCTAATTCACCGAGACAGTACACCTCTGAAAATTACAGGCAATTTAGTTTGGCCAGTCCACCTAACCTACACATCTTTGGATTGTGGGAGGAAACTGGAGCACTTGGAGGAAACCCATTGCGGACACGGGGAGAATGTGCAAACTCCACACGAACAGTTACCCAAGGCTGGAATCAAGCCCTGGTTCCTGGCGCTGTGAGGCAGCAGTGCTAACCACTGAGCTACTGTGTCACCCCACATGACTGAGATGTTTAGAATTATGAGGGGCACAGATAGGGTAGACAGGAAGGAACTTTTTCCCTTGATGGAGGCATCAATGATTAGGAACACAGATGTAAGGTAAGGCTTAAAGGAGATATGACAAAAGTCTTTTTCACCCAGAAGGTGATCAGAATCTGGAACTCGCTGTCTGTAAGGATGGTAGACAGTAAAAACCCTCAGAGTATTTTAGAAGCATTTAGATATGCATTTTCATTGCCAAGGCATACAAAGCTATGGGCCAAGTTCTGGAAAATGGGAATGGAATAGTTAGGTGGCTGTTTTTGGTCAGCTCAGACTCAATAGGCGACAGAACCTTTTTCAGTTCTATGGACCTCTACGATTAAGCTTATTACATAATGACTACATTCTACCAGTCATGATTTTCTTATAGATCTTTAGCATTTTGTACCCTGCCATTTTGTTGCTGCATGTGCAAGGAAGTGTGAGTTAAGAACAAGACATTGATTTGCATGATTCCATCTGCAATACACGATGTGAATACAGGAGCCTCAGAACTTTGGTGAGGTCAAATGAGATTGTTGTTGCATTTCTGCCAATAAGCTAATTCTGCAAATGCACAATCTGCCACAATACCACACATAAAGTTGGTAAAATTGTCCGTTTCTGGAAGGGTGGGATGATATCTGCTGAAGTATTGTTTGTAGGGCAGGCTTCTGCTTTGAGCTTCTAAATGAACACGTCATCATTGCGGGAAACTCCATGCCCATGATTGGTGTTGTCATTTTAACAATTGTCTATGAGAGCTTCCAGTGCATCATGATTGATTTTTGGGGCTTTCATATCTTTTCTAACAGCATCCTTGAATTGGAACTTTGAATACTCTGCTAGTCTCTTGGCATGGGTTCCCTCTTGCATGGCATATCTCCAGAGATGCAGCATTCTTCCCACGTACACACATGCCCAAGCCAGCGAAAATATCTTGATTTACTTAACACGAATGCATTTTACGTGTTAGTCCGCAATAAGACTGCTTCATTTGTAACATTATTTTCTCATGTGATGCCAAGGATTTGTCACAGGTAATGAAGATTAAAGTAATTAATCCTATTTTCTCATTAGGCATAATTGTCCATGCTTCATTGTCATACAAGCCTTAAGAATAAGTGTCTTGGTTCTGTGGGTCAGTTTGTTGTTTTCGTGAGCCAGTTGTGTTTGTCGGCCAAAGTTGGTAGTGCCTTTCCAATGTGTGCATTGAGCTCTTCAAGAGACAGACTGTCACTGTATGTCCAAAGGAGCAGAATTTACTGACTGCTTTGTCAATAGTTACAGTGCATTGGTGCATGTGAATAAAAGTAGAATCCGAACAGCCTGCTCTAGACCTATGGTTTTCTGAACACTGTTACAAGTCTTTGTCTGGACAATTAGTCCAGCATCATCAGCATTCAGACCTTCTCTGATCAGAATATGCCTACTTTGTCTTGTCTTTAACTTGAAAGGTTGAGGACTTTCCATATGTTGAGACAAACGGAATAGGGTCTAAGAGACAAGCCTCTTTCAGCCTATTCTTTCATCTCAATCAAATCCCCCCTTTTGTATTCCAGGGAATACAAGCCTATTGTAGGCAAATCTTCTCATGATATTCCCTTCACAATACTGGTGACATTTTAGTAAAACTGTGCTACAGACCTTTCAAATCCAATATAGCTAGCATTCAGAACTGCACTCATTGTGTCAGATGTATTCTAACTAAGGCTATACACAGATTTCATAAATCTTTCATATTCTAACCCTTTAATCATAAAGGTTACAATTTTACTAGCTTTTTCGTTTTATTGTATGTGACTGCATATTAGCAACTTGCGTACATGGATCTGGGACCTCCACTATTCTTCGTTTTTCTTCTTTTTTAAGCAATCCTTCATGAATGAGAACAATGTTATTTCAGTCTGGAGTTGTGGGCCCTGGGGTGACTGAGCAGTCCAATACTGGGTTTGCAAACCATACTAAAGGAATGGTAGATGGTGCTTGCTGAAACAGATAGGTGGAATTTTTTCATATGCTGCTTTCATTATTTGTGTCTGTCTGTCACCTGATTATGCCAGAAATATTTGAAATTGTTGGCATCTTCATGAATACTTCTATCTAGTTTGTGTAGCCTTGAGCAAGGGATTCACATAGGTCAATGGAAAAAGAGACTTTGAAGATGTCCTTGAAGCCTGAGTACTAGTTTTGATAAATCTTGGAAGAGAGAGCTTTTTATGGAAGTCTTGCACCAAGCATATAAATGGTACGGCCTACCCAATGCAGCTGATTGATCAGAATCAAGTCTCGCTACTGGCCTAAGACAGAACATTGATATTAGAAAACCTATGCTATCATCACTGGTGATATTTCAACAGGACTTTGAGGTATCTGCTGTACATTGTCCAAGTCTCTGATGGATACAGAAGGAAAAGTGGCACTACATTCCAGTAGGGTCTGAGTCTGGTGTTGAATTTAAGATCTTTGACATCAAACACTGTGTTCCTCAACTGGCCAAAGGCTGAGCTAGCATATTGGTGGTGATGCTGAACTTCATTGTTGACGTTTGCCATCACTGACAGAAAGCTCTCAAAATATGAAAAAAGATTCATATGACACAATGCCTTGCTGTGAATCTTGATTGTTCAGGGTCAGTTTTCCACTGTGGATAATTTATCCACATATTTAGCTTAAGTTCCATTATCTCAAATGTCTCTGTGAATGAATTGATGGTGCTTTAACTTTAGAGTGTGCGCGCAAGAATGTGTGATCTACTAACTGTACCATTGGGGTGGTCTTGTTTTTTGGAATGAAGGTGTAACATGTTATATAATTTGCTGCTCATATTGTAGAGAAGCTTTGCATGTCATTGTGCAACCTTCTGCAGTAAAGAAATTCACAGATTAACTGACCTCTAATTCTCCTCAACTCTGTCTTAAATGGGCAATGTATAACTCTGAGATTATGCCTTCTGGTCTTACACTCTTTCACAAGAGCAAACAGCCCCTCCAAATCTACCCTTTCAAGCTCCAGAACAATTTGGTGTTTCAATAGGGATTTCCTGTCATTCGTCTAAACTCCAATAAGTACAAGTCCAACTTGTTCAACCTCTCATCATAAGACAATCCATTTATAATCTATATCAGCTTTTCTCTTGTATCTGATGCCAGTATAGCTTTCCTGAGATAAAGGGACCAAAACTGTTAACAGTATTCCAGATGTGGTATGACTAATATTTTGTATAGTATTGGCAAGGTGTCAATTTTTATATTCCATTCCCTTTGAATTAAAGACCAACAGTCCACAAACCTTCCCTATTACCAGCTGAAATTGAATGCTAACTTTTTTTCTGCTTCATGCACAAGGACCACCAAATTCCTCTGTGCTACAGCCTCTGCACTCTTTCCCTAATCAAGTAATGTTCAGCTCATTTATTCTCCTACAAAAGTGCGTAAGCTCAGAGTTTCCCACATTATATTCGAACTGACAAGCTCTTGCCCATTCATTTAAACTTTTTATACCCTTCTGTAAACTTTATGTTATCTTTACCACTTGCCTTCCCACCTTATTTCAAGTCATCCACAAACTTAGCTATAGTACATTTACTTCTGTTATCCAGGTAATTCATATGTGTTGTAAATAATTGTGTCAATGGCACTAGTTATAGGTTGCCATCCTGAAATACCCCTTTATCTAGACTCTGTCTTTTATTAGTTAGCTAGTCCTCCATCTATGCTACTATACTACCCAACACAATTGGCTCTCATCTTATCAAGAAGTCTTATGTGTGGTACTTTATCAAATGCCATTTGGTAATCCAAATATATTACTTCTACTGGTTCCCCTTTATTTATTCTGCTTGTTACCTTCTCAAAGAACTTTAATGAACTTGTCAGGCAGTTTTTTCCTTAAAAGCCACAGTGATTCTGCTTGATATTTTTATTCATTTCTAAATGCTTTGTTGTTACATCCTTTGACATAGATTCTGACATTTTCTCGATGACAGATATTAAGCTAACTGGCCTATTGTTACTTGATTTTTGTCTCCAAGGCACTGATTAAGTAGATGTTTCTTCATATTAATTATTGGTGGACTCAAGGATCCTATTGTCCCTCCTTTTAGATAATGCTTGAATTTTTTCCTTTGTCCAATAAGAATTAACCCATATTTGTCTGCACTGTATCCTTTTGCCACATTCTGTCTATTCACATAATCTATCAATATCTTTTCAATTTTATCTCATGTGTTTACCAATTAGTATACCATGAAATTTTATGTCATTGACAAATTAGCTATATGGCTCTCTATTGTGTTTTCTAAGTCATTAATAAATAAATAGTACTGACTAGTTGAGGTCTCAGCACAAATCCTTGTGGAACACTACATGTCACTTTCTTTCATTTTGAGGTGTTCTTTTTTCCTATTCACTCTCTTCTATGTACTAACAAGTACATAGGTTAATAATTCAGTTTAAATTCCATAAGTTTCAATTTACAGCAAACTGTGTCTTATGTGTAGCTTTACCCAATTAGAATGTAAAAGATAAAAATGGGAATGGATCAATTTGCCGCTTGAGCCTGCCCCACCATTCAGTAAGATTATGGCTGATCTGATGTTGACATAAACATAGAATTCCTGCCTACCTCCATAACAGTTGATATTCTTGCAGATCAAAAAGCTGTCCAAATCTGCTTTCAATAAATGATCCAGCCTCCATTGCTGTCTCATTAGAGAAGAAATTCCTCTATATCTTCATTTAAAATGAGTAAACCCCTTCTTTTAAAACTATGTCCCGCTTCTAGATTGTCCAGGAGGGGCAACATTCTCATGTTTTCTTGAAATCCTCAAACTACATCCATTGGCATTTCACAGTCTACCACTTGAGTCACATCTTCACAAAAAAAAGCTGCACTGAATCTATCAGCTCAAATTTCTAGAAATGCTCAGTCACATTGTACCGAATTACATATTTCAATAATTTCACTGCAACAATCTGATATTTGGTATATTTCACACTTCTTAAATATTAGTGTTACAAATGTAATTTTAAAATCAAAAGGCACAAATCTTGGATTGAGAGAATTTCGGAAACATATTTCTTCCCCTACTTGACTTAAAAGGAAGATGGTTTGATTTAATTTATTGGTGTCACATAGTGAAATACAGTAAAAAGTATTGTTTTGTGTGCTAATCAGACAAATCATCCCTTACATAAATACATTGGGGTAATAGAACATGATGCAGATCATAGTGTGACAGCTACAGAGAAGATGCAGAGAAGGTCTATTCATAAGTCTGATAATAGCAGGGAATTTTCCATCACAGGGTATGATGATTAGCCCAGTTCTCAACTCTTCCAGATGGATCAATCCTATCTACCTATTTTCACACATTATCCCTCATTTCTATTCGTCTTTTTAAACATATCTGATTTCCTTTGAATTCACATTCAGTTCAGTGGTCTTTCTTGAGGTCATATTCCATAACTGGTTAGATCAATTGGCTAGATGGCTGTTTTGTGATGCACAGTGATGCTAACAGTATAGGTTCTTTTCCTGCACCAGATGAGGTTACCATGAAGGACTCTCCTTCTCAATTTCTCCACTTATCCAAGACGTGGTGACCCTCAGGTTAAAACACCATCAGTTCTCTCTCTCTCTCTCTCTCTCTCTAATGAGAGCAGCCTATAGTCTGGTAAGAGTATGCTGACCTTCCTGCCTTATTAATAACATTATTAGACTTTGACTGAAAATATTTTGCAAGACTTCCTTCTCTATTCCTAATTTGCCAATACTTAAATTGTGCCTGATGATATGTGCCCTTTTTACTAAATCAAATAATGTCAGCAACATTAATGATTGAGTATCTGAAAAAGAAGATACATTTTATTGGATCTTTTCATCTTGTGCTCACCAGGACAATTCAAAAAATAATAAACCAAAAAGAAGACTACATTTATACTACGTGAATGAGGAGTCCTGATTGGTTAGCAAGTAGACTCTGCTTGGTAGAAGTATTGCAATGTAGAATGCACCAGTTAATAATGATGGAGAGCTCACTGCCAAGCTTTCCCTTCAGTTTTAAACTGGACAGGTAGTAGTTCTTGGAGATCAGTTATCTCAGCTCTTAAGACATCTCTGCAGGAGTTTCTCACGGTGGTGTATTAGGCCCAATCATCTTCAGCTGCTTCACCAATGATCTTTCCCCTATCTTAAGGTCAGAATTGGGGATTTTCACTGAAGATCGCACAATGTTCAGTAGCGCTCACAACTGCTCAGATACTGAAGCAGTCCATGTCTAGTGCAACAAGACCCATCTCAGCCAATATCCAGGTTTGGCCTGTTAAGTAACATTCACAACACACAAGTTTCAGGCAATGACCATCATCCACAAGAATGAATCTGACATTCAATTGCATTGCCATCACTGAATTCCCCACTAGAAACATCCTGGTAGTTGCCATTGACGAGAAATTGATGAGGACTACCTATATAGATACTGTGGCTACAAGAGCCAGGTCTTCAATACCGTGCCAAATGTTGTCAGGGCCCATAAACTTCGCAATATCCAGTGTCTCCAGCTGTTTCTTGTTATCACATGGAGTGATGGCTGAGTATTGACATTTTGATGCTGAAGACCAGTGGAAGAGGCCGAGACGGATCATCACTTGACACGCCTGGCTGAAGACTGTTGTGACTGTTTCAGCCTTTTCTCTCACACTGATATGCTGGGTTTCCCCAGCATAGAAGCTGGAGATATTTGTGGATCCTTCTCCTCCAATGCATTGTTAAATTGTTCACCACGATTCATGACGGGATGTGGTAGAACTGCGGAGCCTGGATTTGATCCATTGGTTGTGGAATTGCTTAGCCCTCGCTAGTACTTAATACTTACACAGTTTGACACACAGGTAGTGAGTCTTGTTTTACATCTTCACTGTGTGGACATCTCATTTGTAGGTATGCCTGCTGCTGCTCCTGCTATGCCCTTCAGCACTGTTCATTAAACAGAGTTGATCCACTGGATTGATGGTTATGGTAGAGTGGGGGAAGTGGTGGGATGTGAGGTTGCATTTTGGGTTGGAGTATAATTCTGCTGCTGCTGCCAACAGTACCACATGATTCCCAATCTTGAATTACTGGGGCTTTTCAATGTCTATCCCATGTAATTCATGGCCATGCCAATTGTTGATGTAATTCTTAGCACACTCAGACTGTACAATTATAAAATTCTATCTAACAGTAGACATTATGTTGTGAGCTTTGCAAGAATGGGCTGGTTGAGTACAGTTGTAGTCTGCCTTTTGAGAAAAGTCAAAGAGACATATTTTCAGTGTGTTCCACTAGTTGTTGGGACATTTTGCCCATGTATATTGTTACATATCTTTACATGCAGGGAATTGATCTTTGTAGGACAAAGAAATATTTCCAAGCATTGTATTTTTTTCAAAATATATTAGAAAGTTTTGATTTAAACAAAAGAGTTTTGATGGTGGAAGCAGGAGTGGTGGACAGTAATTAGGCAATGCCTTGACCAATTGGAGTCAACTTACCGATCGAACAGTACCCTTTTCACAAATTCTGGATTACCAGATTGCTATGATTAACATGTGTGGAAAAGAGCAGTGGTCCAAATACCAGCCCCTGGGAACACAACTGAATACATCCAAATTTCTGAAATACTTCCAATATTTCTGATAAACTAACTACTTTGTGGGCAGCCCGGTGGCACAGTGGTTAGCACTGCTGCCTCACAGCGCCAGAGACCTGGGTTCAATTCCCGCCTCAGGCGACTGACTGTGTGGAGTTTGCACGTTCTCCCCGTGTCTGCATGGGTTTCCTCTGGGTGTTCCGGTTTCCTCCCACAGTCCAAAGATGTGCAGCTCAGGTGAATTGGCCATGCTAAATTGCCCGTAGTGTTAGGTTAGGGGTATGGGTGGGTTGCGCTTCGGCAGGGCGGTGTGGACTTGTTGGGCCGAAGGGCCTGTTTCCACACTGTAAATAATCTCATCTAATCTACTCACCACCACTTTCTGCCTTTGTTTCTTAGCCAGCTTTCTATTTGTCAATTCAGCTTCTTCCTCACCTACAGACCCATCCAGCCCCCCCTCCACCAATACCCTCCTCCGCCTCATCAAACTAGTCCTCACCATTAATAACTTCTCCTGCAATAGTTCCCATTTCCTCCAAATCCAGGGGACCATTGGCACTTGGATGGGCCCTAGCTACACCTGCTTCTTTGCTGGCTATGTCAAACAGTCCCTCTTCAGTAACTACACAGGCACTGTGCCCCAACTCTTCCACCATTACATCAATCCTGCACCCAGGCTGAACTGGAGCAGTTCATTGACTTTGCCCACAACTTTCACTCTGCCCTCAAATTCACTTAGTCCATCTTGGACACCTCCCTCCTCTTTGTTGACCTCTCCATTTCCACCCCGAGCAACAGTCTCCATACAAATGTTTACTATGAACCCACAGATTCCCATAACTACCTGGACTACAATTCCTCCCACCCTTTCCCATCCCTTTCTCCTAATTCCTCTGCCTCAGCTACATCTCCTCAGATTAGATTAGATTAGATTACATACAGTGTGGAAACAGGCCCTTTGGCCCAACAAGTCCACACCAACCTGCCGAAGCGCACCCACCCAGACCCATTCCCCTACATCTAACACTATGGGCAATTTTAGCATGGCCAATTCACCTAACCTGCACATTTTTGGACTGTGGGAGGAAACCAGAGCACCCGGAGGAAGCCCATGCAGACATGGGGAGAATGGGCAAACTCCACACAGTCAGTTGCCTGAGGCGGGAATTGAACTCGGGTCTCTGGCGCTGTGAGACAGCAGTGCTAACCACCGTGCCGCCGTGAGGAGACATTCCACTTCCAAGCATCCCAGATGTCCACCTACTTTGAACAACAGTGGAGGGCTGTCATCCAGACAGCCCTCCAGTGCACCTCCTCCATTCCCTTTTCCATGGCTCTAAACCACACCCAAATGCAATAGAGACAGGATCCCCCTTGTCCTCACCTACCATCCCACCAGTCGCCGCATCCACTGTATCATCCTTAAACATTTTTGCCAACCACAATTAGATCCCACCACCAAGAATATTTTCCCCTCCCTTGGGGAGTTGTGAAACCCCTCTCTGCCTTCCACAAGGACTGCTGCCTTCGCCAATGCTTGGTTCACGCCACTCTCCTCACCAACATCCACCCCCACCCCCACCAAACCCCCAAACCCCCAGGTACCTTCCCCTGCAACAGTAGAAGTTGCAAAACCTGCCAGCACACCACCCCCCTCACCTCCATCCAGGGCCCAAACAGACCTTCCTGGTGAGACAGAAGTTCACCTGCCTCTTCTCCAAACTAGTTTAGTATATCTGGTGTTCCCGGTATAGTCTTCCCTACATTAGGGAGAGCAAATATAAGCTCAGGGAACGTTTTGCCAAACATCTCAGCTGGGCCTGCAAGGGCCGACCGACCTCCCAGTCACCGCCCATTTTAATTCCCCTTCCCACTCCCGTACTGACATGACCATCCTTAGCCTTCTCTATTGCCACAGCAAATCAGACTATAAATTGGAGGAACAACACCTCATCTTCCACCTGGGTAACCTACAATGCGGGGGACTCAACATTGAGTTCTCCAATTTCAATAACCTTCCTTCTAAACTCCTAACTCCCTTCCCTTCCATTCCTCTGATCAACCCTTCTTTCCAGCTACCAACCGGATTCATTCCTCCCAGCGACCAACCAGATCATACCCTCTACCTGTGTTCACCTATCCCTACCTTATCACCCTGTCCTCCCCCCACACTCCCAACCCCACTACCACCACTTTATCTGCAGCTCCTCTTACACCCACCACCAGTCCTGAAGAAGGGTTACACCGATGACTTCACCACCTAATGCTGCCTGGCTTGCTGTGTTCTTAAAGTCTCCTGCTTGTACACCTTGGATTCCAGCATCTGCAGTTTTTTGACTCTAATTTAATACCATAAGCTTTAGCTTTGCATTACATATTATTTTGTTGAATCTCTTCTGAAAGTACATATACACAGCATTAGCTGCATGCCTTGTCACTTTCTCTGTTTATGCAAAAAGTCAATCAAATTATTCGAACATGATTTCCTTTTAGGATATTCTTGCTGACTTTTATTGGTTGACTTGTAATATTTTAAATGCAAGTTGATTTTACCCATGATTATTTCTCTAAAGGTTTTCCCACCATGATCATGTGCTGGGTTTATCCTGCTTCCCTTTTTCTGAGCAGAGTTGCATCATTTAGAGTTCTCCCATAACACACCTCCTATGGACAATGATTTGAAGATTGTGGCCAGGGCCTATTCAATTTCCTTTAGTACACTAGATTGAGTATTTCACTTTGCAAATTACAAATTTTTAAGCCCTCTTCTTTATTTTTACTTTAATCTCTTTCACAGCTTTCTCCTGTAATGCTACGTGTGTGTTTTCTCTTCTTTCATGGACAAATGCAAAGGACATATTTAGTATCTCAACTATGCCTTTCATTTCCTTGTGAAAATCTCTCTTTTGGTCTCTAATCAGTCCCATTATCCATCTACCTACCATTTTATTACTTATATGTTTATCAAAAGGTGTTTTTTGTTGGTTGCTAGTTTATTGTCATATTCTGTCTTTGCCCCTTATATTTCCTTTGTTTGTTCTCCTTTGCACTTTCGATGTTTGGAATGGTAGCATGAACTGAAAATTATCATAGGTCTCCTCTCTCTGTCTCATTTTCATCATTGTATCTTTAATCTTTAGGGAGCTCCAGCTTTAGATGCCATTCCTTTCCCCTTTATTGGAATATGGCTACTTTGCACAGAAATCAATCTTCTCCCTGAATGTCTCCAAATGAACACATATGATTTTGTTTTAATGGAATATATACACTTTTCCTAATCCTCAGCTATCCATAACATCTTGTCATTTTTCAATGAATGAGTATCAAATGCTGGAAGGCTTTAAATGGTTGCGAAAAATAACTTTTATGTAACAACAGCAAAAGTGACGAGAAAAAACAAAAGAGCTTCATTTGCTTCTAGGAACAAACAGGGATCATTTGTCATTAAAGAAACAATAGATTTACAATCAACTACTGCACCCAGCTCACATGTATTGGAACTAGCTGTCACTAAGTCATCTCTTGGTTAGAGCCAAAAAGACTACAGATGCTGGCATCCAAAATAGATAAGCAGGAGGCTGGCAGAACATAGCAAGCCAGGCAGCATCAGGAGGTGGAGAAGACGATGTATTGGGTGTAACCCTTCTTCAAGACTGGGGGTGTGTGTGGGGGAGCTGCGGGTAAAGAGGGTGGTGGGGCATGGTGGCACGCACCACCCCTTTATCTGCAGCTCCCCCACACATACCCCCAGTCCTGAAGAAGGGTTATACCCGAAACATCGACTTCTCCAACTCCTGATGCTTCCTGGCTTGCTGTGTTCTTTCAGCTCCTGCCTGTCTACTAAGTCATTTCTAGCTTGTTTCATGTGACTTTGCACTGCTCTATCATACTTAAGGTGATGTTTCTTCTGTGTAATGTCCTCACTCTTTTCTTTGGAAGCCTGCTGCCACTGTCCTAGCCCACAGTATCCACCACATCTCCTTTGTGTCTGCTCCAGTTGTGCAGCATGCTAGGATTATGCAGCACATTCAGTTTGGATTGTACTGCAAGGTACCTCCAGATGAATAAAGTGTAGGAACCTCAACTTCCGAAGAATGCTTTACCATAGTCCTTGTGGAAGAATGGATTGTATCTATACTCAGCCTCAGTCAGGGGTTGTGTAAACGCTTTAGTTCCAGGATACTAGGCACAGATTCCCAATATGTGTTGATAATCACACATGACCTGTATGTTGATGAAATGGAACACATTTCTATTGATGATATGGCACTCCAAATTCAACTTGTGTACAGCCTGGGGGAGTACGTCAGCAAAGCCTACTAACTAGGCTGCAACACTGACCTCATCATGGGGAAACAAGATGTGGTGATCTGATCAGTCGCAAATTACATCCATAACCAGCCTTGATACATTTAAAGTTAAGCATTGAGGGATCCCACACAGGCCCTGAATGGAGTTTTGGAAGCAGCCTGGTGTGTAAGAATTTCGTGCAACTGTCACCATGGCAGCTACCAGGATCGAATGGTCACCCACCCTTTCAAGTTACAAGTTCTGCTCCAGCAGTTAGATTCTTCTGTGACAGTGTCTTGAGACTTTTTCAGTCCACTGTGGCAATGCAAGCCAAAAGAGCTGCACTCATCAGAAAGAAATGGCATAGAGAATGATAGACTCCAGGTGTGTTATCTCCTCCATGTCTTGAATGGGCCTTTAGTTGCAAAATCTTCACATTTAGCAGCCATTGGAGTTTGCTGCTGGTCCTGGGGTTGCTGACACATCTGTTCCTCCTCCATTTCTCTGCGCCTTCATTGTACTGTGGCTGCAGCAAAAACCTCCAATGATTCTATGTCAGAAATGCCAGAAATACAGCAGATTCTTCTTGATGTGAGTGTCAATGACGGTGTAGCAGAGATCTCTGAAGAGGAGGGCCATGGGAAGTCTCTACAAGGATCTTTCACATTGTCGTCCTTTTAAGCCATGCTATGCATGGAGATTGTAAGTGTGGTAACAGTACTGAAACCTTGTTCCTCCACCTCCACCTCCCACATCACCCCAGCAAGGCAGCATTACATTTCAGAACATGTCAGTGAATATGTACAGTTCAAAGTGAGGGGATTGTCTTTATTATTGTGGCCCACAAGAACCACTGTTAAAATTGCTGGTATTGATCAGTAATATGGTCAGGATTGTTTATTTGTCGCATGGTAATAAAATGTAAGGAAAATTTTTCTCCTTAATCTACTGGCAGCCTTTAGCATGTTCGTTTCTGGAAGCCTTCATTGTTCCATTAATTTCTGAAGATTTAGCAACTTATGTGTCTTTTGTTTGCTGACTCAAGCCTTGTTTTTCCAATATTTAATTGCACTTCGGTATTACTGGCTTCAATGGACCTGACCTATGGAGCAGCAGTTTCTCAATTGTTTCTGTAATGTTGAAAGTTCTGTACATGAATATTCAGGAAGAGGGACTATGACAGTCAGTGATCCGAAGCCAAGAATTGTACCTAATGAGTGTCACATATTCTTCATTACTTTTGAGTCAAAGCCACCTGCATGATCTTGCCAACTGTGGTCAGATAAGATACCAAACTTAAGCAGCCACCTGGTGTAACTGACAGAATTAAATTAAGTAATTTACAGACAATCAATAGGCCAAAATATAAAAGCAAAATACCACGGATACTGGAAATCTGATAGTCCATGACATTTTTTTTAAAAAAGACACAATTTGATCCAATTATGTTTTATTTTGTGCCATTGTCGTGTTGACTTTGCCTAAAAATGTGAGCTAGATGCAAAACTCTTAATTAGTAGACTTAAAAACAATAGCTTTAAAATTCAATATTTTCTATTAACTGACAATTGTTAAATGACATTTTAATTTGATGCAATAACACATCATTAGATTTTACCATATACTGCACTAATTATGAATTCTGTTGCAATATGGTATGACAAAGCTTTGCTTAAGATAGGTACAAGTGACATAAAGAACTGGTTTCAGATAATGTTTTTGCAACCTGACAATTCTTAAGAGCTTGCTGGCAGGAATTATGATCTGTAAGATAGAAGGACAAAGAGAGGTTTGTGGAATGTGTGGGCAATTAGCAGGTGAAATTCAGTGAAGTGATTCATTTCCATTGGACGAACACAGAGGTACAATAGAAAATGAAATGTGCAATTCTAAAGGAATGCAGGAGCAGAGGGACCTGGACATATATAAGGGCAGAACAGGTTGAGAGTATGCTTAATAAAGCATACAATATCTGAGACATTATTAATAAGGCATAGATATCCAGAATAACAAGGTTATGTTAAATTTGTAGAAATACACAAATTCCATTTTATTTGCTTGAGATAGGGGCATATACCTCCCGCAGATAACAGAAAACCATAGATATCAAAATAATGCAAATTCCCTACCTATCATGAAGAACCACAATAGGGCTCGTCAATGAAGCCAGAAAAAACTGGAGTCTCGGGCTAACCTCCAAGAGGATCTGCAGGTAATGAGTCTGCGTATTGTGAGGAGTGAGTGTGAAATGGTTTGGCCTCAACTGGAGGGTTGGGATATCTGGTCGGCATGGACGAGTTGGACTGAAGGGTCTGTTTCCATGCTGTACATCTCTATGACTCTATGTGTAGACACATCAGAGAGAGTGCATAAAAGATTCACAAGAACTTACACAGTTACGGAAATAAATTGAAAAAGTTGGAAGTATTTTTCTTAGAGAAGCATGAAAAAAATTGATAAATATCATGATTTTTTGGGGTGTTGAAAAAGGTGTTCCCTCTGGTGGAAGGATTGAGAATGAGAAGGCACAGATTTAAGATAATTCACAAAAGCAGAAATAGTGACATATTTATATTTATATACAGAAATATTTATATACAGTGAGAGACAAAATTCTAGAATGCACTGCCCAAGCATGGACTCAGGTTCATCTGAGGTGTTCAAGAGGGAATCAATTAATTATGTAAAAGGAAAAATGTGGAAGTTTACAAGGACAATGTGGAGAAATGGCACTGGGTTCATTGCCCATTTGACATGATGGGCTTAATGGTCTGCTGTCTTGTAAGAATTCTGTGATTCAGTGATTTGTGGGTATGCAAGTAGCTGCATGGATCAACATCTGATCCATTTGCACTGAAGCAAATAAAAGTTAATTGAGATTTCATAATTGTTCAAGGGTTTTGATCTGGTTGTGGAGTCGGTGACCACTAAATTGTCATTGAGAGCGAAGAGAATTTTTTTTAGTGGAAAATTGTTGAAATTTATGATCTGGAAGGCACTACCTAAAATGATGGTGAGAGCAGATTCATTAATAAATTTTAAAAGTAAGAGGATTGATAAACAGAAAAAGGAAAAAATATGCAAAATTATGAGGAAAATTAATGCTGGTGTACTAATTGCAAAGCTCTCTCAAAAAGCCAGTATGGGCATAATAGTTGGAGAGTATCATTCTATGCTGTCTGATTCCCTGAACATGGAATACTTTGGCAGAAAAATTAGTTGAGCCAGAGATCAATATATCTTTTAATGGGTGAATAAATAGACATTTCAACTACTAAAATGTGAGATGATGGCTTAATTGTATATAAAGGGATCTCGGCAAATGGTGTTATTAAATAAGAACAGAATAACTTAAGCTAATGTTGGATGTCTGGTGACTGAGTGTAGGGAATTGACAATAGAAACCAAAGAAATGATGGAGATATTGAACAATTTTCCTCACCGTATTCGCTTAACCTGATTCCCATCCTCAACAACCAACCAGAATCCTTTCAACCCTCCCCATGGACACCCTCTCATCCCAGGTGCCTAAAGGGCTTCTCCAAATATGAATAATTCCTGTCCCTAAGGGTCTTCCTCAATAATTTCTCTACCACTGATGTATGATTTACCGGACTATTGAAGGATTAATTCCACACAATTTTCTTACATTCCATTCATGGGGGTAACTTTTCCTTAATTGGTCATCTCCATGAGTAGTTTATTCTATTTGATTTGCCCACCATCCCAATACACTTTGAGTGTTTCTTCTAACCCTTCTTCATCACCTACCTTTCTATCATTTACCCTCTCAAACCTGCTAGCCTACCACCTGGTACCCTACCGCTTTACCAACAACATCCTATCCTCTTACCTACCTGGCACCCTATCCCTTTACCAACAGAATCCTAGCCCCTTACCCACCTTGCACCCTACTCCTTTACCCACGGCATCCTATCCCTTTACCCACCTTGCACCCTACCCCTTTACCCACAGCATCATATCCCCTTACCCACCTGGTACCCTACCCCTTTACCCACAGTATCCTATCCCCTTACCCACCTGGCACCCTATCCCTTTACCCACAGCATCTTATCCCCTTACCCACATGGAACCCTATGGTCTTATATCCCACTGATCCACTGGCATCCTAAATCCTAACCAACATGCCACTTATCCATGTACCTGACAATCTTTCCTCTCAGCCACCTTGCAATCTATATTCTTATTCATCCAGCATTCTACTCTCTCACCATCGTGACACTGTATCTCACTACCTACATGCAAACCTAACTCCCTCACCTGCCTGGTTTCTTTCTTACCTTTCTCCCCCACCCTTATTTCCCAACCACTTGTCTCCCTCCTCCCTCTCTGACATAGCTTACACACTTACCTTTTCTCAGTGGATATCAAAGTGGCTTTGGGATATTTAAACATTTCACTCACTGGAATAGAGTAGCTATTACCGTAAAAAGAGTTGTATTTTGGTCATGTTTCTCCAATGCTCCTATGTAATTTGCTGTATTGTATCTGTTGTGATATGATGCATTGAATGTCTGTCCAGAAAACTTCTGGCAATGTGAATGGCCAATGTTTTTGTCTGCTTTGGATCATTCTGACCCAGATTGACAGAAAGGACTGATATAATTAAGCAGAATCAGCATGACATTTTTTCTGAAAGAGAAGTTATGTTGAACTAACTTATTAGAGTTTTTTTGAGAAATTAACAAGCAAGGTGGATAAAGGAATCATGTAGTTGTGGAGTACTTCATTTCCAAAAGACATTTGATGAAGTGTCACAATAAAGGTTAGTACTATAAGAGTTCCTTGTGTAAGGGCTAACATATTAGCATAGACAAAGGATTTGTTCAGTAATGGAGTAGTGATAAATGGATCTCTTTCTGTTTGGAGAAATTGAGGACTGCAGATTTTGGAGATCAGGGTCTAGAGTGTGGTGCTGGAAAAGCACAGCAGGTCAGGCAGCATCCGAGGAGTAGGAGAATTGACATTTCAGGCACAAGCCCTCCTGATGGAGAGCCCTTATGCCCGAAATGTAGATTCTCCTACTCCTCGGATGCTACCTGACCTCCCTTTCTGGTTGGCAAGCTTTAGCTAGTACAGTGTCACCAAGATATGTTCTGAAATCTCAGCATTTGCAATGGATATCAATTACTTGGATTTTTAATGAAGTTTTGTACCTTTAGACTTATCGTTTTTGACATTTTTATTTGTACAATGGTCCTATTTGCTGTTAGCCCTTGCTTCCTCTGCCTTCCACTTTTGCTTTCTGTTTTTCTATCTTTCATTTCCAACTTTGCTTCTCTTACTTTTGTCTGCTTGCACAGGTTCCCTGCTACTCTAGTTTAAATCCAACCTCACGGTATGAGAGAACGCCCCTTTGAGAATCTTGGTCCCAGTTCCTGCTGGGGCACAACCTGACAAGCTTGTATAGATTTTATCTCCCCACAATCAATTCCAGTGCCTCAACATTTCAAATTAATCCTTCTACACCATTTCTCTAGCCTTGCGTTCAATGAGTATGTTATTTTATTCCTGATCTCATTAGCATGTGGCACGGGGAATGATCCTGAGATTGCTGCCTGTCAGCAGAGTAGGACGTTTCAGCCAGAGCTCCTCTGCTCCACCTGTTCTTTTTCTACTTTCTCTCTTTCTTTTCTCCATCTCTCTCCCTTCTCTCAGCCTCAGACACCCAACCTCATCCTCCGACTCACTGCTTCCGAAGCAGGGTTGGCGGAGACACCAGTGGTCGGAATGGAGAAGCCAGCAGCCGGAGTGGGGATACCAGTGACCAGTGGTCTGAAGCGGGGATGCCGGCAACCAACAGCCTAGTACGGTGGAGGCCAGTGGTCAGGGCATGTGCATCAGGGCATTGTTCTTTTTAACATTGCTCTGGTTATACTCTGTATAGTTGTAATGTAACTTTGTTTTTCACTAAGGATTGTACCTTGGGACCTGTACCCAAAGTGATGCTGTAAGTGGAGACTTTTAAATGTTTCACTGCACTAATTTGAATTCATGTGACAAAAAAGCTAATTCAATTCAATGAGGTTCTACCTTTTAGTTTATTTCCTAGCTCCCTATATTCTGCTGCATGAAGTCATCCCCTTTTTACTTTCATCACATGAATAATGTAATCCTTACCCCATGATTTTCCCTGCAAAGACTACACAGAAAAAAGCAACTAGCTAAAACGGTAGGAAGAGGAAATTGAGCATTAAATATGCTCACCTGTTTATTGCCATATTCTGCATAATGTATCTGTACAACCACTGTAATTGGGCCTAAGGTCTACCCTAAAATGTCTTTACAGTGAAAGCCTTTCTTATAACAGGGTGAAAATATTGGTATCAGAATTCACCAGTAATGCTGACACACCTGTAATGAAATGCATTATTATATGTCAGCAAAAGTGTAGCAAACTAAATATCTCTCTTCAATTAGTATTGATTTTTGAAAGGACAGGTCTAAATAACTACTGGATAAGAACAATAAAACTAAATGTGCTGAATAGACAAGTTAGTGTAGGTTTCTTACTTGCTGCGTGCATTTTCTGTTTTGTTTCTTCAGAAAAATTTGTTCGTTTGTGATTTGAAATCTAATTTGTTGTTCAGGTTTGGCAATTACAGAATTACATCAGCATGTATGGTGGAACTGCGATCTGATCCAAGTTACATTCAATGAGATGCCAACTTCCTCAATAAGAGATGAAAGCTGAATTATATACATTTCCAATACATCAGCATTTGGCACATGACATTCTGAATGCATATTAAGACCAGGAGCTAGGATTTCCTTATTCTAGACTTGTTAAGAAATTTTTAAAAACTAATTGGAAACATTATCATGAATTGCATATGTGTCAGAGGCCTTGTTAGAAAAGATGGGCATCTGCTGCCGCTCAAATCTTCATCCATGCTTTTAGATATTACAATGACTTCCTGGTTTACCCACCACCACATACCTGAATTATTCCAAACCTCTGCCACCCTTATCCCAACATATACCCACCATCGGTGGGTGGCACGGTGGCACAGTAGTTAGCACTGCTGCCTCACAGCGCCTGAGACCCGGGTTCAATTCCCGCCTCAGGCGACTGACTGTGTGGAGTTTGCACGTTCTCCCCGTGTCTGCGTGGGTTTCCTCCGGGTGTTCCGGTTTCCTCCCACAGTCCAAAGATGTGCAGGTCAGGTGAATTGGCCATGCTAAATTGTCCGTAGTGTTAGGTTAGGGGTATGGGTGGGTTGCGCTTCGGTGGGTCGGTGTGGACTTGTTTGGCCGAAGGGCCTGTTTCCAATGTAATCTAATCTAATCTAATCTCTATTGTTCTTGATTTACCTTGGCACCTAATGCGGCAGGACATTCATTTTAAAATGTTCATCCTTATTTTCAAAACCTTTTGTGACTTCACCCTGCTTAATTCTTTAAACTCCTACATATCCTACACCAGGATATCTGTGTCCATTCATTTGTAGCCTCTTTCACCTTTCGGATTTTAAATGCTACACTGGAATTGAAGTTCATCGATTCTTTGCCTGAGCCTTTCTGTCTATATATCTCACTGACCTCCATGAAGACAATTCTTAAAATTTATCTGTTTCACCAAACTTTTGGTCACTTATTCTAATATTTTCTGATAAAGTTTTTGCTTATATTATATTTGACATATTTCTGAAAAACACCTTGGTTGTTTTACAGTGTTATAGCCACAATACAACTCTTGACAAATAATGGAGGAAAGTTCAATCTCCAATGCTCCTACTTAATTTGCTGCATTGTGTATGTTGCGATATATCATGCATTAGATGTCTGTCCAGAAAACTCCTGGGTATGTAAATGGATCAGCAACAAACACTCTGACCCAGATTGTGTCAGAAAAGGCAATGTCTGAAAAGGCTTTATTTCCCTCTTGACACCATGAAAAGATCTGCCAGCTGTTAGAAACTTACATCAGAATGATGTCTTATCTGTGGTTGAGAACATGACAACAACATAAGTAACAGCCAGGAAAACATTTTTCAGGTCATGAGAGTACTGTTCAAGCAAACTTCTGAGTTTCTTTATTTCCACATAGATCCAGCAAAGCTGAAAGTGTCAGGACTCACTGGGGTAGCACACTGGAATGCAAGCCCCACAATTCCCAGAGTCATCACAAAGGTTAAAGATTTTATAAAAGTACACAAAATTCCCCAATATAACAGACTGACAGACCCAGATTGACAGAAAACACTGGCCAGGTCTCTGGACTTAACAAGCATTACTACTTTTTTTTTAATCCCTTGTGGGACACAGGTTTCATTGGCTGGCCAGCATTTACTGCCCATTTATAGTTGCCCTTGAGAAGGTGGTGGTGAGCTCCCTTCTTGAACCGCTGCAGTCCACATACCATAGGCAGATATACAATGCAGTTAGGGAGGGAGTTCCAATTGTTTATTACAAGTAATTCATCTCTAGGTATAGGTAAACAGTTATAAACCATTGACAATTAACTCTACAAATTAAAACTCTAATTCCCCTTATAAACTCCCCTCACATACATACACATGAAGATATAAACAGAGGAAACAAAAAAAAATGGATGGAAGGAGAACTGGGAAATCAGTTCAGTTGTCTTTGTTCACTAGATCTTTTGAATTGGTTCTTACTGATCAGAAGGTTTCTTCTCAGCTTTCCTTTTCCAAATACTTCCATTGGTTTGCAAGATGCATAGGATGACTGGATCACTTATGAAAAAAAGTATGTGGTATATCATTTAAAAATCCATAACTTACAGCAGCTGCTGAAGGAAAGCTAAACAAAATTTCTTAAGAGTTAAAGTAGGATTTGACTGCAGTGAACAGAGAGACAGTTTTTGAGCTGGTGAATGTCTTATCACTTCACTCCATCCAGTACCAGCCCTAAGCTGTTCAGCTACCTAAGAGCCAACTACAGGGGAACCTTGGTTATCTGAATATCAATTATCCGAATATTGGATTATCCGAAGGAGATCTTGAGGTCCCATAGAAACTTTACATCAAAGACGTGTTTCCAATACTGATCGCATCTTTTGCTTACAATGATTAAAAATGAACTCGGCTTACTGAAATGCTGCCGAGAATAGTCCTAGACATTGATGGGAGTCCTGGCACCGTCTCCAAATGACTGACTGACTGCCCTCTCTTTCTCTCTCTCCACACTTGCCCTGGAGTTCTGCATAGACATGTACCCTGAACCCCCTTCCCCAGATAATCGCTCTAACATTGTCCTGTACAGGGCAAAGGTGGAACTTGACAAAAAGTTGCAGTAAAAAGTTTGTGTGTTTGTATGTGTGCGCACGTGCTATTTGGAGACTGACCCCCTCCCCAAAGGCAGCAGCAGTCTTACTGTTGGTGTCTAGTCCGGCTGCCCCGGAGAGAGGGGGGGAGGATGGGGGTGGCATGAGTGCAGGGGGGTGGCGGAGCGGAATGTGGGTGGGGGTGAACAGGAGGTGGGATCAGGTGGGGTTGGGGGTGGACAGATGAGGTGGTGCAGATGGTGGGTTGGGGCAGACGGGGGAGCAGGGGTGGACGGGGTTGGGGGTGGACGGGGGTGGGGGTGGAGGCAGATAGGAGCGGAGGTTGGACGGGGTTAGGGGAATGGTTGGGAGTGCGGGGGCTTGCGCACGCTTTATTGCTGCCTAGTTTCCTGAATGGGGAACGGACTTAGCAAGTGCTCCCAGTGTCAATCCCATTGAACTGATTGGGGTGTGTCTGCTCAGAAACAAACCCTGAGACAGAGAGAGGGAGCAAGGCAGGCAAAGAGAGGAACAAAGAAACTTCAGAAAACTCCAAGCCCCAGAAGAGAGGCATTGAATCGATTAACTGAATAATCAATTATCCAAATCGAAGTGCTCGCCCATCTCAAATAATCGAGGTTCCTCTGTACATGAATGGGTCAGGCAAAAGGCCTTTATTAGCAATAATTAGTCACTCGTCCATAGACCAATTAACAACTTGTTACCAGCCCAAGCTCTATCTGAATGTAAAACCTGTCAGCTCCAGTTAATCTGCACCACGTCAGTTACGGCTTGTTCAAGCAGCTGTTTAAACAATGCTTGTCATCAGTGTTACATAACTTGCTTTCCATAACACACAACAATCCTTTAAAACATTGATCTTAAAACAGTTCTTTCTCATTTCAGTCTACAATTTTATAAAGCCTGAAAAGGCACAGTCTTAACAAAAGAAAAAATGGCAATTCTCCTGAATTCTGAGAAGGATATGTGTCATATATTAATACTTCACTTGTGGTTATGAAGGTCCTATCTAAAAGGCCTCATCATCTTTTAACAGAAATGTGTCTACACTCCCCCAGAGTCCTAATATTGAGTAATGCTAGCTATCTCCTGTGCATGTCAATTCAGGATACCTTCATTGCTGAGCTACAAAAAAATATGGCTGATCAGCTAGGGGATAAATTAGAAAAGTATTATAATTTGCCAGTTCAATAACTGCTTCAACAATGAGTACCAGGTTTTAATGGATGATGCACTGAATTACAGAAAACTGGGATTCTGTCTTGCTTGAATTCTGAAGTCACAGTCAATGCAAACAGCTTCCAGCATGCCCCAAGCAATATTCACCTATTTCTTATAAACTAGGATTATTTTCCCAGAACATTCAACAATGCTTTAACTGGATATAAATCGAGAGAGTATGGAACCTAGAGAGGTACTATGAAAAGCCTCGGCATCCAATATCAATTAAAGATCACTTACACCTTGTCTAACCATTGGAAAGCCAATTAACTTCAAAGAGAACATCAACTGAACAATGAGACTTCAGATTTGGCGTGGAGATAAAGGGAATCATAGTCAATATATCTGTCATCCCCGATCTCAACTGAACAGCTTCTGAACCAAGACCCAAGAGAAACCGAATCAAGAGGCCGAACAGAGATGCTGAATCGGCAAGTCAAACCAAGAGGGGGGAAGCCAACCAAGAGATCCGCAAAAAGCAGGCTGAACCAATTTCTGAACAAGAGTTGCTGAACATTGGCTTTTCTGAACCAAGAATACTGACAGCAAGAACGTCAACATCCAACAATGATCATCAGAACCAAAAACCGACAACTAGAAGCAACAGTGTGACGCTGGAAAAGCTCAGCAGGTCAGGCAGCATCCGAGGAGCAGGACAATTAACATTTCGGGCATAAACCCTTCATCAGGAATGAGGCTTGTGAGCCAAGGGGGTAGAGAGATCAATGGGAGGGGGCTGGGGCTGGGGGGGGGAAGGTAGCTGAGAGTGTGATAGGCAGATGAAGGTGAGGGTAATGGTGATAGGTCAGAGAGAAGGGTGGAATGAATAGGTGGGAAGGAAGATGGACAGGTCAAGAGAGTGGTGCCGAGTTGGAAGGTTGGATCTGGGATAAGGTGGGGGAAGGGGAAATGAGGAAACTGGTGAAATCCATATTAATCCCGTGTGGTTGGAGGGTCCTAAGGCAGAAGATGAGGTGTTCTTCCTCCAGGTGTTGTGTGGCTAGGGTTTGGAGATGGAGGAGGTACCTCCTGCACCTGCATGTCCTTGGCGGAGTGGGAGGGGGAGTTAAAGTGTTCAGCCATGGGGCAGTGGGATTGCTTCATGCATGTGTCCCAGAGAACATCTCAACCAGCTCCAGGTATGGCAAGCCAGAACAGCCAGGCAATCTTCAAAACTGCGTTTTGAGTGATGAGCAGATCTCCCGAGACCTCCAACATAGATAGCAGTTGGAGGTGAGTGGTATCAGTGCATTGGGACTCTACTGGTCGGAGTTCTGATTAATAGTGCATTTAAATGCTAGTGTCTTTTCTATGTAAAAGTAAATAGCCGTGACTGTAATAGTGGTGATCTAACTACCTGAGTGTTTTAAAGTGCTGCTGTTTCTTGTATATTAATTGCATTCATTTCCTTGGATTATTGAATTATCTATTCCTTGTATTTTTGTTACCTTTGTCATTCATAAATAAATGCAGAGATTTTTTTCTGATCGTAAATACCTGTCTACTGTCTCTTCATTACATCCTAAGTAACAAATCCAGTGTCCAGAACCAGGGACTGGGAGTGAGTTGAACCGCTTGAAGGTCAGAAAGATAACTGACTGCAAACCAAACACTTACACTGTGCCAATGGAAGCTTCAAGAACTTTTCTTATTGATGCCAATATGCTAAATGGCACAAGTGTGCACTATCTAGCATAGACCGGATACTTTTTCACCTGCTAGCTTTGGTGGGCATTGCATTGTTGCCAGTAGATTGGGCTGCATTTATAATTTTGCCAGAATGGAGACAATTACACAATTTCCCCATCAATCACACTTGGGTACTGTACTCCTATAAGTGACTGGGATTGATTTTGCACACAGTTCATAAACAGACTCCATTCACAGAATTTTGATGTAGAAGAAGTCAATTTTTATTATATATCTACCCTCCACTCACTGCTGGAGAGAAAACAATGTGGGTGGAATCGTTTAGGGAGTTTGAGAAACATAGGCTATGGGGAGATGTGTGGTAAAACTGGGTGACAAATGCAATGAGCCCCAAGTCCACATTTAGATTATCTCACTCCAAATTTTACGTTTTGCACAACCAGTGTGGTAAAAGTTTTGCTAAGCAGCAGTGAGATGCCAATTGCAAGGAGGGGACACTGTAAAACAGGGCTAGGAAGGGTATAATACAGGAGAAGTTTTGTTCACTCTGGAGTGGTGGCGGGTTTTGGGGGGTGTGGGGAATGGGGGGATGTTACTGTATGACAACACCAGGCATTGCCACCTCAATGTACCAGGGTCTGGATTGGAAGGATAAGAAGGTGTAGGCACATTTGGATGGGTTGGGTGGAGATTTGGGAAATATAAAGCCTATGGGGTTAAGAAGATGTGCTGGTGGTGGGGATCCAAGATGGCGGCGACCCAGCAAGACTGAGTCTATAGTGCTCCTCCCAAGACTTGGGTACAGTGGGTCACCCACCCCCTACCACGCTCACCAAATCATTTATAATAGTCGTGTAATTTAATTAGTTGTGTAATATTACATTTAAACAATTTAATCCTAAGTAAAAATGACTAAAGGGAAGGGAGCCCGCAGCTCTCAGCATGCAGGAACCCCTCCCCCACCCTCTCCAGCGGCAGCAGAGGCGTCCACAGCCGCCCCGGGGGACTTACCTACAGTGACAAGCCTTGCAGAAATGATTTCCAAGCTGGATTCGAAGATCGATGCCTTTATTGCAGAATCCAGAAATCGTTGGGACTTGCTCTCGGCCGCGCTGCAGAAGCACAACCGAGAAATCCAAGAAATTGAGCGCCGAGTCGGAGGGGCGGAGTTAAAGGCCACGACCTCCGAAACTACTGCTCAATCGGCAGTGGATCAGGTCCGGACTCTCGAGCAGCGAGTTCGGACCTTGGAAAATCATATTGACGACCTCGATAATCGAGGTCGTCGAAAAAATATTCGTTTGCTGGGCCTTCCCGAACGGGAAGAGGAAGGCCAGCTTACAGCATTCCTGGAGCAGTGGCTGCCACAGCTTTTAAATCTGCAAGCTGGATCAGGCCAGGTAAGGGTGGAATGGGCCTACCAGGTCGCAATACGCAGGCCCGGCTCAAACCAGCGGCCTCGCCCGGTCCTGTTCCAGCTGCAGAGCTATAGGGAGAGGCAGATACTCCAAGAAGCCTCTAGAAATCTCGGAAAAGACCCCCAAGCTATGATCTATAAAGGATCTAAGATCATGCTATTTCAGGACTTTTCCCCGGCTCTGGTTCGAAAGAGGAAGGCATTCGACGAGGCGAAGCGAGGTGAAGAAGCGTTTAAGGGACTTAAATGTACAGTACTCCTTACGCTACCCAGCGACGTTACGCTTTAACCATGAAGGATCCGTATATAACTTTGGATCACCAGAAAAGGCGAAGGAATTCTTGGACTCTCTTAGATAAACTGTAAGAC
>NC_057716.1:31867687-31883568 GCF_004010195.1 Chiloscyllium plagiosum | reverse complement strand
ATTGGATTAAAGTAGCAAGTACCCTGACAGAAATTTTAGGAATGGATATTAAAGTGGACCCTGTATCTCTCCTTTTGGGCTTTTCGAACTTTCCCTTCCTGGACATGTACGGGAAGAGACTATTTTCTATTCTTTCTTTCTGTGCAAGGAAAAATATTTTGGTGAACTGGGTGGTTGAGGACTTGACTTTCAAATTGGTACAGATTAATTATGGAATGTATTCCCCTTGACTTCCTCACAAATATGGTGCACTGAAAGACCGAATTATTTTATAAAATATGGCAGCCCTTCTTGAATTACATAAATACAGATATTTCGGCTATCCTAACAAGGGCTTTTATTTAATTGAGATTACAAACCTGGCTGGTCCGGGCCCCTCGGGGGAGGAATCCCGCACGAATACGGGTTTTATTACATTTGATGTTAACACATTCCGAGCATGTAAGAGACTTAAATATACACCCTGGTTAGTTGTAGGTTGAGTTTTGTTTGTTTTTTTTTCTTCTTTTTTGTTTTTTTTTTGTTTTGTTTTTTTTGTCAAATTTTGGCTATTGTATATTTGAGCTAATTATATATCAATGTTTATATCTGAGAGTTTTGTTTATTTTTGTAAACTTGTAAAAATGTTAAATTTCTAATAAAAATATCTATATAAAAAAAAGATGTGCTACTAGGAAAGGGATATGAATACTCAGGGCTCACTGACACAGCCATGTCAGTGCTGGAAGTTACTGGAACAGGAGTGCTCGCTGTCTTCTTCCACCATGCTGGAATTCAAAAGTGCACAATATGGATAAAGTGATATTTACAAAAAAGCCTTCTTTATCCATGCTACTAAAGTGCCCTATTAGGTTTTCTCTTTCTCTCCCTCCTCCTCCCTTTCAGTGCACTCCCTAGTTTTACAGCTGGAATGGAAGGAGCCTACTTGGCTATTGAGGCCATTGGCTCTGGAGGTTCTTTTAAGTGCTTACATAATCCTTAAATATAAATATGTTTCTTCAACAAGACAATGTCAGAGAGAAGCAGTCTTGACTGTGGAAACTCTTTGCAATCCAAGCAGCTGACAGTTCCCTCTGATGTGTTTGCCTATTGTCCGATTTCTTTGGTGCTTCCAATTGTTCGGAGAAACCAATCCTACTTAGATTTACTACTGGGTTATGTTCAATGGAAATGCCACAATTTCACATTATAATTTGGCAATGAGACCTGGAAAAGACTCTGGTTTACAATTGATACTGTGCATGGTAGGCACCATTGTTGCCCAAGAAATGATATGTGATTATATGTTGGCTCTCTGTAGGGTAACAGGGACAATGTGGTAAGTGCCCTTCAACAATTTCTACACCATGCTCATATCATTCCTGCTTGACCTGGTGTCCCTCAAATTGTCCTTTAATTCCTTGGGATGGATTTCAACCCTGTATACTAGTAGAAGTCGTGTAAAATAAATGGAAATAATAATCAGAAACAATGTAAAATGATCTTGCAACAAGCTTTCACATTTTGAGTCAAGATTAATCTCAATGTTACAGGTACACATTTTATTTCAGCATTACGCTAATCAAACAAGTTATAACAGAATTAGAAAGGGTATCTGAAATCTGTTTTTATAAGTTATTTTATAGCTTATTGATATTTCTTTAGAATCTGGCCAAGTGCCTAGAAATTGACTGATTCATAATTTAGGACACAGACATAAAAGTAATAAGTTGAGTCATTAATGCCAATTTAACTCCAGAATGAATTCCTTTCTGTAACTGGAGTGAAGATAAACATTTACAAGATCTGAGTGCTATGAACAGAATATTGGAATAGTCATAAATGAATCAGACATACTTGTCTCTATAGTAGATCTGAGGTCTTTTTGATATTCACTGTGGGAGCTAAATATCATCAATCTTCTCATTTCAGATGTGTTCTCGTGTGGTAGCTCCAGAAAAGCTCATGCATAGAATCAAGCATTGGAAAAAGACATACACTGTGAAGGATCGAATTCAACTATATGAGTTCATGGACATATTGTTACTGTAAGTGTTGAATCTTCACTTAAATATTGTTTTCCCCTTGGAGACAATCTCTGAAAGTATATTATGTTATCTAAGTAACATGGGAGTAGGGGTTTACTAGTGAGCCACTGAAGCTTGCTACATCATTCAATCAGATCATGGCAGATCAAGTTTTTCTGTGCTTGCCAAGACAGCAACTCTTCCATGCTGTGTTTTTATTGAATTCCCAATAAAATGGTCAGTTCCAGTGTGTGAGTACCTTATGGTTGATGTCACTTTACTACAGCAGACCAGAAAGGACATGACTGTATGTTAATCCAAACATATACTTCAACTTATTTTTTGTCCAGTGACACCAGCTTTCTGAGGGAGAGTTTCAAAGTTCCACAGACTTTTGTATGAATAGTACTTTCTTGCATGACTCCCAAAAGCCTAACTTTAATTTTAAAGTTAAGATCTCTTGCTCAGGATTCTCACAGTAGCAGAAATAGTGTTTCTATCTCTACTCTATTGAGTTGTTTCATGTGTTCATGTGCACCCTATTGAATCTTTATATAATTTCAAATGCCTAAGTTAAGATACATATCCTTGCTGTGTACCACCTCACTGTTTAACATTGGCCACATCTGAAACTTAGGAGGATAGGAGATCAAAATTGCACCCTTCAATACTGTGGCTTTGACAATGGCACCCTTGTGCTGCCCAAAAAACCGAGAATTTTGGTTGCTTTGTTAAGTGTGTTTTCTTTTTCAGTTTGGCTCTTTGGTATAGCTTCAACATAAAAACATATGAAAATAGCAGGTGCAGCGAAGGCAGAAGAATTGGGAATAAGGGATAGTGTTTTTACAGGAGGCGGGGTGGAGGAGGTGTAGTCCAGGTAGCTGTGGGAATCAACAGGTTTGTAGTAGATGTCTGTGTTGAGTCGGTCGCTGGAAATGAAGCTAGAGAGATCCAGGAATGGGAGGGAGGTGTCCAAGATGGTCCAGGTGAACTTGAGGTCAGGGTGGCAGGTGTTTATGAAGTTGATGAACTGTTCAACCTCCTCATGGGAGCATGAGGTGGCACCGATACAGTTATCGATGTAGTGGAGGAAAAGGTGAGGAATGGTGCCGGTGTAGCTGTGGAAGATGGACAGTTCCACATACCTGGCGAAGAGGCAGGCACAACTGGGGCTTATGGCTACCCCTTTTGTCTGGAGGAATTTGGATGATTCAAAGACATTGTTGAGGGTGAGGACCAGTTCAGCCAATTGAATGAGTGTGTCAGTGGAAGGGTACTGGTTGGGTTGGCAGGTCAGGAAGAAACGGAGGGCTTGGAAGCCTTCTTCATGGTGGATGGATGTGTACAGGGACTGGATGTCCATGGTGAAGATGAGATGTAGGGGTCCGGGGAAACAAAAGTCATGGAGGAGGTGGAGGATGTGGGTGGTGCTACACACATCATCTATTGTGTCTGTTACTCTTGATGTGGTCTCCTGTTTATTGGGGAGACAGGACGTCAACTTGTGGAGCATTTCAGAGAGCATCTCTGGGCCACACGCACTAAACAACCCCACTGCTCTGTGATTTAACACTTTAACTCCCCCTCCCACTCCACCAAGGGTAGGCAAGTGCTGGGCCTCCTCCACCGCCAAACCCTAACCATCCGATACCTGGAGGAAGAATGCCTCATCTTCAGCCTTGGAACCCTCCAACTACATGGGAACAATGTGGATTTCAACAGTTTCTTCACTTCCCCGTCCCTACCTTATCCCAGAACCAACCTTCCAAGTTGGCACTGCCCTCTTGAATTGTCCTACCTGTCCATCTTCCTTCCTACCTATCCCCTCCACCCTCCTCTCCAGCCTATCATCACTCCCACCTCCATCTACCTATTGCACTCTCAGCTACCTTCCCCCCAACCCCACCCTCCCCCTCCCCATTTATCTTTCAGTCCCATTGGGCCACCCCCTCATGAGGAGCTTATTCTCAAAATGTCAACTCTCCTGCTCCTTGGATGCTGTCTGCCCAGCTGTGCTTTTCAAGCACACTACACTCTTCGACTCTAATCAATTAATGATCACAACTTGCAGCTGTATGTGGATGGATTTCATAGATAAAAGGACCCACATAAGTGGTTATATTCTGCATTGGTTTCAGAGCCTTCAGAACAGGTTCTGATGAAGAGTCACTGGACCTGAAACATTAATTCTGCTTTCTTCCGCAAATACTGCCAGATCTGCTGAGTTTCTCCAGAAATGTGTTTTTGTTTAATATTTCTTATTTCCACAGTTCTTTGTTTTACATTAGTCAATGATAGGAACCTGGTTTCAGTACTGCAAGAAGCTCAATGATCTCTTTAGAAAGGAACAGTGTTAACTCCACACAATTAATTCTCCAGGATTTTCTTGTACAGTTCTTCACAGGGCAATGTACCTTGCAAAGTGATCCATTTCTCTCTCATCAGACATTTTTTTAGATCCTTCTTGAACAACCAACACTGACTCTCAATCCATATCATAGTGTCATTCCTAACCCATCCCTTACAGTGATCCTCCCACAAACGTTGTCACTCTGCCGTGACATCATAATCTATTTTTACATTCACAATTCTCCACTTTTTCCAAGAGAAGAAAGCAGAGAACTCCTTGAGAGATAGAAAACCAAAGTGACAACTAAGTGAGGAGGAGGGTTACAAGATCAGTTGTGTTGCCATTGGCAATGGAGTGATGGAGATCCTGCAGATTTTTTGGTGACAGAATTAGTAATCACATTGCCACTACAAAACAATAATCACTCATGTCAAAATTGCTATCTCCACTAATTAAATGTGAACGCCTACACAACAATGAATTTTAGCTTTACAGCATCCACAGTTCTTTCAGTTTTTATTGACCTTTTCTCAACATCAATTCTAATTCACATCATCTCATAAAACTTGGAAAAAAGGAATAGATTAGTCCATTTGGCCCATCAATCCTGCTGCACTATTCAACAAGATGGCGGCTAATCTGACTGTGGCTTTAACTCTATTTTCTTGACTGTCCCCTATAATACTCAATATTATATAGATTACTGTCTGAGAGAAGAAACATCTTGGATGTTATGAAGGATCTTTCAATTTCAAAAGTTTGGTTGTGATTTATTTTCTGTTTTGACCACTCTCCTGTTCTTCCTTGCTTTTGTCTGTTTTGACTCCATGTGTAAAGAGTAATGCAGTAGTCATCGTGTGCAGGCAGACATGGCATAGACCTCAGTGGCATCTTTGCTGTTCCTTTTTGAATCAGTCTGTGACTGGAAATAGGGAAAGGCAATTCAGGGAGATTTACGCCAACCCTCATTTGTTTGCCCAATTACTTATCTTTATTTATTATACAAGAAGGAATTACATTTCTATAACAAGGATCACAAAATATGTAACAATGAGACGCATGCTGCTTGCAGCACAAGGAACCCATGCCAGCAAACACAGCTGAATGCTTCATCGAGATAGGTCAACCATTATAAAGGCCAGTCATTCCCTACAGACTCACAAATCTGATGATGGCAAGTCTGTTTTTTTTAATGGTTTATCACAGAGCAGAAACATTGGCAATAACAAGGCAAAGTCAGTCTGTACCTTTGGAAGATTTTGACTTTTTAACAAATGGGGAGATTGATTAAAATAACCAAATATTATGGTAAACAGATTGAAGTGTTCTGGAAATTGATGACCTGGACTTTGCAGTGGGCAACGAAGCAGGAGACTTTCTTGAACTCAAAGAAAGCTGCCCGCAAAGATATCGCAATATCTGCTGGAAAATTCCCTATTTCTTAACAGCATTTTGGGTCCTCTTAAGCTGTGAAATCAAGGGGATTCTTTGGTGTGTAGCAGCAATGATGTCAGCAAGCAGATAGGCGACCAATTAAATTGACGTGTTTACACACAGCAAATCCAGAGATTAAAACATTTAAATTTAATTTTCAGATAAGTGAAGTAAATGAACAACTGCATCAAGATAGAAGCTCAAATAAAGAAAAGCAGACAAAGATAAAAAGAATGTAATTTGTACTTAAAATGTGACATTTTTAATCATAGTGGTAAATTTACATTCCTTGATGATAACGTTCAGTTTATTACCCTTCATTGAAGAAGGTTTTTTTTCCCAGGGTTGTTAAAATAAGACCAATAGTGTTAGACTCATGACTGTAAAGGATGTGGCAATTGTGAGAACCTCGGAAACACCCTATGCAGGAGCGTAATCTCATTTACAGCAGTATCTGGATTTTTGCAAAATTTTGCATTAATCCAAACTCGTGGTGTTGCTGTCATTTTTATTGGAGTACAATGGAGAATGCTGACAGTTTGCCGTCATTATCAAATCAAAAGCTGGGCAAATATTTTGAGCATAGCTTTTCTAACTTGACTGACCTCTTCTGACTGCCACTGCATGATTGCTACAGGACTGGATGCCAACCTTTCCAACAAACAAGTCATTCAGATGAAGGGATACAGCTGAAGAAACAGAACTCAGAAGTGCAAATTAATCAATTTCAGAACATATTTCTTTGAGCTTTCTGACCAAGGCTAGGTCCGATCCAGAGCACCATGGTCTCCAAGGAATCAGGTCCTGAATCATTCCAACAGGAGTAGAGATCAACCTCTAGGTACTAATCTGATCTACACTGTCTGCCCAGCAATGGGTCCTCAAGGGGTTATGACAACCTGCACTTCTAAATGCATGATATAGTCCCCAGAGGCATATGTTGGAAACATTTTTAGAATAATACTGAATCTGTTTGGCTACATATGAATATATTTTCATTGGTTATCATGAACTTAGAAGTTCTAGCTCAGAGGCAGGGAAGCTACCATTGTGTCAGAAGAGCTCCTTTAATGTTTAAACAAAGTTAATTTTTAACAATCGTCAGTGACACACTGTAATACTAAAGCAGGGACTTGCAGTGAATTATACTGAACACCTCTGGATTTTCATCTTAGACTAATACATCATGAATATGACGGAAATCCTGTAAATGCAAAGCTCAGACATTAAATAGCAATTAAGAATGAGAATACTTCCATTTAGAAGTTATGTAGTTATTTGTTTTAGAAGGCTGAATTATAAAATATTAGCAAATGTTATGAGGCAGCCTGTTGATGCAGATTCAAGATCATCCCATTATCCTCTTCTAACCTGGAAACGTTAACACCTTTGATTTATGGTTATGTAAAGGGTTGGAAGCTGTCAATATTTTACACAGTTCTTAAATGTGTGTACAGTAATGGTTCACTGAATTTCAATCAGGTGTAAGAATCTTGACTAATACTGTATTCCCTTTTCCATTGACGGAAGAACCCTGCAAGGCTATGTTGCTGGAGGCACAGGAGGCCCTAATTTAAATAAATGGCTGGGGTCTCCCATCTGACCACTTGATAGCCTGGCCAAAAGTCAAGAGAATGAACAAACAGCAGGAGGCCATTGTTGGCAACTGCAGAAATATGCCGTTTAGTATTTGTAGTTTGGAGATCATGGCCACTGTCACAAAGAGAAGGCAAGACATTGTCAGGCCTGGGCTTGGGGGAATGAGGGAAGCTAAAATCCTGGTACTCATTCCTAACAGGCCCGTGGGTATACCAACCCTTCAAGATCTCCAGAGGTTCAAGAAAGCAACTCACCGCTACCTTCTGAAGAGCAGTTAGGGACAGGCAATAAATGTTGGCCTAGGCAGCAATGTCCACATCACCTGGATAAATGAAAAAGACCTCTGCATTGCTGAATAGCAAGCAGTTCATCGCAGGAAGGATGCAGGGATCAGTTTTGAAATATGATAATTATAAATATGATTTTGAAATTATAACCACAGGCCTGGGACCGCCAGCTCACCATTAGGCAAAACCTGGTCGGGCCCAGGGGTCCATTTGGTAAGTTTAATATATCTTTTCAGGAATTCTGTTGGCCAAAGGTTGCTCATCCAGACCATATTCAAGAAGACTTTAACCTTTCTTGAACCACATACCCCTGCAGTACAATCACAAATGTCCTTCACTCCTGATTGATCCTCTCACATGTTGTCATTTGGTTGGGTAGGAAACTCCACCCTTTCATTCTCCATGTCTCCATGCTTGGTTCTTTGGCTGCTTACAGATCGTGAAATAGTGACTTTATTCAATTTCTTTACATTGAACAAGTCAATGTATATTGCATGGTGTTATTTTATAAAGATTTGCAATCATATCTTTAAACAATTATCCATGAAGCTGTTGTTCTTGGCAGGCCTCAGGATCCGAGCAACTGGATAAAGGGACTTCACAAATATTCCAGAAGTTAAGTCTATCATCCTGATGAAATTGTGCAAGTTTCCAGTTGCCATATGAACTCATTAAGTAGTTCGCATTGGAGAGGGTGGAAACAAAAAAGACTGCATAAAAATAGATTAATGATAGATTGTTTGGTTTATCTTACAAGTAACTAATTCTTCATTTGTTCCACACAGAAGCTAGCTTTCTCACATGCATTTTTAATATAATCAAATGTCTAGATATGCACTAAATAATGTTTCAGAGATAAACTACTCCTATCCTGAAAATCGATATAAGGATTGCAGAAGGATTGCATGATTAATCCATGTCCTTTAATTGCATTATAGATAAATATGCGTTGGTTCCTGCGGTTTTCTTTCAGATGTCCATTCCTGGTACCTCGTAGTATCTGCCACCTTTCCCAGTATACGGTACTAAAGTAGTTCACTGCCAGCAATCCTCCTTTGTCTTTGCTTTGTCATGGCTCATCTCATGATTAATGATAAAGGATACACCACCACAGAAAATGTACTGAATATATCAAAGATATGAAATAACAAGAAGGTTTATTAACATAGAACCAAGGAGCAGGATTCAACTGTTCTGCCCTTCAAGCTTGCACTGCCATTCAATATGATAATGGCTGATCGACTACCTCAACTCCGCATTTCTGTTTTCTCTCCATACTGCTTGATGCCCTTAATATTTTTTAAAAATACCAATTTCTTTCTTGAAGATGATCAGTGACCCAATCCCCACTGGCATCTGTGGTAGACAATTCCACCAATTGATCATGCTCAAGTGAAGAAATGTATTTATGAAATGCATATATGATAGCAACATTTGGTTAGGCATAATTGTTAGCGACTTATGAAGCTGGTACAGATAAACCTGGTCCCTTCAAATGCTAGAGGAGAAATCCAGCAGCCACTGTAACATGAATATGAACACCTTCAGAACCATTATTTTGTACAACTCCCTTTTTTTCTCCCCCATAGTTAATCCATCATTCAACCATGAGTACTGTATTGCTATATTACATGTGCCACAATTCAATCTGTGTTACTCTGAAAAAGTTCTCTTATCTTTACCTCCAATGCATTCTCTCTTTAGTTATCTTCTCTCTTAATTGTTGCTGTTTTAGAGGTTG
Organism: Chiloscyllium plagiosum; assembly: GCF_004010195.1. Classification (NCBI taxonomy): domain Eukaryota; kingdom Metazoa; phylum Chordata; class Chondrichthyes; order Orectolobiformes; family Hemiscylliidae; genus Chiloscyllium; species Chiloscyllium plagiosum. The sequence goes on along the minus strand of NC_057716.1, from coordinate 31,874,151 downwards.
CTGCTTACACTCTTTTGTGTTGTCTTTACAATTTTTGTGTTATTTCTACTTTTAAAGTAATGAAGAGAAATTAAAGTTAATGTTTTGTTCTGGTGACCCTTTCTCTGAACTACTTCCTTGATATAGTGATATCTGGCTGCCTGAAAGGTATAGTGCCTGAAAAGGTATAGTGCCTCTTATTATAACATTGTGGTGACAGATTTCTGGCAAGTCCTAATTGTCCCTCTACCCTTCCCTTTTGTAACTCCAGCGTCTGCCCTGATGCATTTTTTGCTTGAAACACAGCAAACGTATCTTCACTTGTACACTTTTTACAACTTTCTCATGCTTCTCAGTGATCTCCTGTGCTGAACTGACATGCTTTATACATACATAGAATCATAGAGTCATACAGCACGGAAACAAACCCTTTGGTCCAACCAGTCCATGCCGAATATAATCCAAAAATAAACTAATCCCACCTGCCTGCTCCTGACCCATATCCCTCCATACCTTTCCTATTCATGTATTTGTCCAAATGTCTTATAAAAGTTGTTATTGTACCCATATCCACCACTTCCTCAACAAGTTCATTCCCCATGCAAACCATCCTCTGTGTAAGTAAATTTGCCCCTCATGTCTTTTTTAATCTCTCTCCTCTCATCTTACAAATGTGCCCCCTAATCTTGAAATCCCTTATTCTAGGAAAAAGACAGCAACCATTAACTATCTATACCTCTCATTGTTTTATAAAATTCTATCAGGTCTCCTCTCAACCTCCTATGCTCCAGTGGAAAAAGTCCCAGTCTATCCAGCCTTTCTTTATAACTCAAATCTTCCATACCTGGCAACATCCTGGTAAATTTCTTCTGGACCCTCTTCAACCTTAATAATATGTTTTCTATAACTGTGTCATTTAGCACACTTTTTTTTTAGATTAGATTAGATTAGATTACTTTACAGTGTGGAAACAGGCCCTTCGGCCCAACAAGTCCACACCGACCCGCCAAAGCGCAGACCACCCATACCCCTACATTTACCTCTTGCCTAACACTACGGAAAATTTAGCATGGCCAATTCAACTGACCCTGCACATCTTTGGACTGTGGGAGGAAACCGGAGCACCCGGAGGAAACCCACACAGACACAGGGAGAACGTGCAAACTGCACACAGTAAGTCGCCCGAGGCGGGAATTGAACCCGGGTCTCTGGCGCTGTGAGGCAGCAGTGCTAACCACTGTGCCACTGTGCCGCCCACTTCTCCTCATTTCTCAGTACATTGAGCATTGGGAGTTGGAAAGTCATGTTGAGGTTGTCCAGGGACATAGGTGAGGCCTCTTCTGGAATACTATGTTCAGTCTGAAGTTGTTCACCGAAAACTGCAAAGGAAGTCCTCTTAGCATTATTCCTATATCCTTGCATGTTGTGTTAGCTCTAGATTTTGTCTGTAAATTGCTGATGCTGGAATTGGGGACAGAAATTCTGGATTTCAGTCCCCATTTCTCAGCTTGCAACTTATAGAATTCATGGATTGCCTTAACTATTTTGCAACAGTTGCAAGTAATGTTCTACAAAAGGAGAAACTGCTAGAAAAGCTCAACAGGTCGGGCAGCATCTGTGGAGAGAAATCAGAGTTAACGTTTCTGGTCACGGTGGCCCTTCCTCAGAACAGTGTTGAGGCTGGGAATCTGAGTCCATGTTGACGTTGGAAGTCCAAATCCAAATCATGTGCAACATGCACACATTGTAATTTTAAGTGGACAAATTTAAATGTCTGTATAAACCATGTCAGCTTAGTATCGTAGATCACTCAGAAGTGTGAGAAAGTTATAAAAAGCCTACAAGAGAATATCCCTTTGCTGTCCTTCAAGCAAAAAATGCATCAGGGAAAATGCTGAGGACGGGAGTCTAAGTCCACACTGAAGCTGGGAGTCTGCGCTGGTCTTCATTCCAGACGCCGCTGATGCTGTCCGAGGATGGGAGGTAAAAAAGAGACAGAAAAAAAAGTGAAAGAGAGAAAAAAGTTAAGAAATGGATGAAGCAGATGTGCTTCAGCTCAGGAGTCCTACTCTGCTGCCATTTTGGAAAAGAAGAGCTGAAGCCCAATTTTTCAGGCACAAGGTATTTTTTTCAAGCTTTTCACTATGTACATATTAATGAATTGAAATCTGCAGCCCATTCTAAAAGATGAAACACTTAACAGCAATCTAGGTTTGTTCAATATATTGCATCAGTGTATGACACTATGACCTTTTCCTATACATTCTGTGTCCTATGGTCCTACTCCACTAACTACCTGACAAAGAAGCAGCGCTCCGAAAGCTTGTATTTCCAAATATACCTGTTGGACTATAATCTGGGTCATGTGATTTTTAACTTTGCCCACCACAGTCCAACACCAGCACCTCCACACCTTGATAAACTAAACAGAACTGACACAAACTTTCATCAGTTTATCCAAGCAGCAAGAAAACAAGGTTTAGTTTTCACTATCAAAAAAAATGTTAAAAATCACACAACACCAGGTTATAGTCCATAGTTATAGTCTATAACCTGGTGTTGTGTGATTTTTAACTTTGTACATCCCAGTCCAACACCGGTATCTCCAAATCAAAAAAAATGTTAAGTTAACATAAGCCATATCAACTTCTTCAGATCAATATTCTCCTTAAATGATATTAGACCTGATCCCACTCAAATGGCTTGGTCTGTTTCTAATGGGAGCTCTGGGTACCTGAATTGTGGTATGTACACAACACTAAGCCAACACTTCCTTTTTAGGCAAACAGGAGGCTAGAAGAACACAGCAAGCCAGGTAGCATCAAAAGGTGGAGCAGTCAATGTTTCAGGTATAACCCTTCTTCAGGACATAAAGAATGCTGAAGAAGGGTTATACCCAAGAATTTGACTTCTGCACCTCCTGATGCTGCCTGGCCTCCTGTATTCTTCCAGCCTCCTGCTTGTCTACCTTAGATTCCAACATCTGCAATTTGTTTTGTCTCTAACAATTCCTTTTTGTCTGCCATTTTGGTCCCAGCCCTGCCCTGCTTAATAGTTGGAGCTTGGAATATGCCCTGAGCTGCAGAAGCAGAATCTCATTGCTCATAATTATGTCTGATATCAATTTGAGCAACAGAGGGCAGATGTGAGCAGTGCACCAGCCTTTCCAGAGACTGGTGCTCTGAATGTTTCAACATCATTTCAGTGTCTCAGAAATCATATCTTTCCACTATATCTTTCTGCATTCTTACTGTAACACAGATAATAATAGAGAGGTACACTGACACCCAACATGCTATTATAACTAAAGCCTCTTAGGTTAGCCCTTAAGTGAATTCTGCATATCAAACTTCTCATTTGATGTGTATTTTGCCAAGTGAATGACAACTGATTCTTTTGAATCTGCTAAGTAATGTAATAACTCGGTAAAGCATATTATAATCAATTGCCACTTTTTTAGATGTTACACACATAAAAATTAGAGAACATGGAAATAGTCTTTTTAATCTGTAATGCAGACACTTAACAGAGCTTAATAAATTCAGTATCACAGTTGTATGTGAAATAAAGGTCGGGCTGTATTTTAAAATAGGGTATTTCTGGTATCATTTAACTCAATCACCATCAACATCAACAACTGAAGGCTGAAAGGTTTTTATTCATGTCACAAAGCAGAATAAAAATGAACAAGAAGAAATTTAGGAAAATGTACATGTTGTAGATCGGAATAAGAATGTTTTTGAATGTTCACTTGGAGAGAGTGGGCTGAGGTTTTGGACCTCCCTGTGATCCGGAATGGTCATCTGAAAATACTTCTAGTGACCAGGTCTGTATTGAGATGCCATCCCTGGTGCTGGGAGTGTTCATCAGGGCATAAGGAGGGCACGGTACAGATCTATTTCCACTCTCTGTTGACTGAAGCCTATTCGAGCTTTTAGGTAGCGGGTTTGAGGTAGAGGTTGAAATCTTTATAGGCATGTATGGGTTTCACACACTGTTCATTATTGATCAGCTGAAAGGACTTGGCTGCAGAAGAACTACTCAGAGCTGCCTCAGGGAATTAGCCTGGTCCGTAAGAGATTCAGTGGGAAAAGGTTAGGGAGTGAGGGGAGGTGTGGGGTGGGGTGCAGGTTGCCTTCAGCATTTGAAAAGGAGAGGAATTTAGTGCTTGTATCAACTTCCTGACATCCTGAAGACAGAAGAGGGTGGGGCTTTGCCAATGGTAAGAAGGTGCCACATGTCCACAAGAAAGGCTACTGTTGGCAGTTGAGACATGACTGTCAAGATTTTGGGTCCTGTGCATTTGGGGAGCAATATACTTCCCAGAAAGGACAGTATTCCAGTAACAAGTGGGTAAGAGAGAAGAAGAGTGGCAGGTAAGACAAGAAGACAATATCACCTCAAGATTCATCGTTGAAGACAAAAATACTTGGAGATGACTGAGACCTAGTGTTGAAGAATACAGCGATTTTTCAGGAAGATGTTCACAAGCAATTATTTAGAAACATATTAAGCAGCCCCCACAAAGGTGGCTGTTATAACCATGGTCGGAATTTGCAGTAACCTTCTGGAAGCTTCTCAAGAAGAACATAGTCATCAGGAGTCAAGAGGCCCAGGTCCACGTCCCACCTGCTCCAGAGACTGTAGTGACATCTCCAAACAGGTTAATCAGAAATATCAGGAAGTTTCCCAAACATCACATCAGCCAACTAACTCATGATTTGCTTCCCAGACTGGAATGCTACATTATTTTGTTATAAGATGTACAGATTATCTATAGAATAGAATTCCAAGTGTACCTATTTTAAGATGTATTAATTGTAGTGATTGTAGCGTGTTCATCCAGGTGGACCTCATAGAATATGAATTTTCTGATTGGGGCTGTTAATCTGGTCCATTCTGGCACCCATGGCTGATAGATATATACAAGAGTTTCAGAGGTTCTGTCACTCTGAAAGCTGGCTCTCAGGAAGCGGAATTAGTATCAAGGACTTGCCAAGTGTAAATTAAGGGTAACTTGGTGAGGGGTTACCAGCCTCTATTGAGTTATTTCATTCATAGCTTTCCACTTAATCTATGAAAACTTTTGTCTTAATGCAGCATAACTCTCATAATGTTAAATCCAACTGCCTATTTAATTTTACAGTTCTGAACTAGCAAACAGTTAAAGGGTCAACACTGTTCCATGCAACATCTACTGACAATAATCAACACCCCTAACTCTGGGCTAAAAAGGAAATGCTTCAGGCCTGTAAGTAACAATCAGCAACCCATGTTTTGTGCTCCCTGCAATAAAAATCTCCTTTTATCAAAGGACTGAGCAGATGTCACTTTTGAGAAAAATGTAATGAGAAAAGACTTTCGAAGGGATTTTTAAAGGGAAGAAATTGCTACATTCCAGTCCCACAAAGGAATTCAAGATGGCTAACTGCAACTTTGGGCTTTTACAAAAAGCAAGGACATTGATAAATTGGTGTCTCTCAATTCCATAGCAGTTAAATAGTTACTTATCGAATAATCTCATCAGTTGCATTTCCATATCTTCTTGTTTGTGAATGTGTGTATGTGTGTGTCTTGTGAGATTCTCCTCCTCTGCAATGTATGTAACAGTGTGTGAAGTAAACCCTACTTCTGATTTAACTTTATCACAGCATTGTTACTCTCCTTACAAAGTCAGAGTTCACAAACAGAAGCATTGAGGATATATGTCCCACACTGTTTTCAAAGAAAGGAGAATCAAATAACAATCTCTTTGTGGCAAGGTGATTAAAATAAGGTGAGAGATTTGTTAGAAAACTCACCTTTTATCCATAACAATTCATTGCCAAAATACCTTGTTAGAGTCATAGAGCCATAGAGATGTACAGCATGGAAACAGACCCTTCGGTCCAACCCATCCATGCCGACCAGATATCCCAACCCAATCTAGTCCCACCTGCCAGCACCCGGCTCATGTCCCTCCAAACCCTTCCTATTCATATACCCATCCAAATGCCTCTTAAATGTTGCAATTGTACCAGCCTTCACCACATCCTCTGGCAGCTCATTCCATACACGTACCACCCTCTGCGTGAAAATGTTGCCCCTTAGGTCTCTTTTATATCTTTCCTCCCCTCTCACCCTAAACCTATGCCCTCTAATTCTGGACTCACCAACCCCAGGGAAAAGACTTTGCCTATTTATCCTATCCATGCCCCTCATAATTTTGTAAACAACTACATGGTCACCCCTCAGCATCCGACGCCCCAGGGAAAACAGCCCCAACCTGTTTAGCCTCTCCATGTAGCTCAGATCCTCCAACCCTAGCAACATCCTTGTAAATCTTTTCTGAACCCTTTCTAGTTTCATAACATCTTTCCGATAGGAAGGAGACCAGAATTGCATACAATATTCCAACAGTGGCCTAACCAATGTCCTGTACAGCCGCAACATGACCTCCCAACTCCTGTACTCAATACTCTGACCAATAAAGGAAAGCATACCAA
>NC_057716.1:31866268-31867282 GCF_004010195.1 Chiloscyllium plagiosum | reverse complement strand
AAGTTTGTGAGACATGATTTCCCACGCACAAAGCCATGTTGACTATCCCGAATCAGTCCTTGCCTTTCCAAATACATGTACATCCTATCCCTCAGGATTCCCTCCAACAACTTGCCCTCCACCGAGGTCAGACTCACCGGTCTATAGTTCCCTGGCTTGTCCTTACCACCCTTCTTAAATAGTGGCACCACGTTAGTCAATCTCCAGTCTTCCGGCACCTCACCTGTGACTATCGATGATACAAATATCTCAGCAAGAGGCCCAGCAATCACTTCTCTAGCTTCCCACAGAATTCTAGGGTACACCTGATCAGGTTCTGGGGATTTGTCCACATTTATGCATTTCAAGACATCCAGAACTTCCTCCTCTGTAAACTGGACATTTTGCAAGGTGTCACCATCTATTTCCCTACAGTCTATATCTTCCATATCCTTTTCCATAGTAAATACTGATGGAAAATACTCAATTAGTATCCCTCCCATTTTCTGTGTCTCCACGCAAAGGCTGCCTTGCTGATCTTTGAGGGGCCCTATTCTCTCCCTAGTTACCCTTTTGTCCTTAATATATTTGTAAAACTCCTTTGGATTCTCCCTAGTTCTATTTGCCAAAGCTATCTCATGTCCCCGTTTTGCCCTCCTGATTTCCCTCTTAAGTATACTCCTACTTTCTTTATACTCTTCTAAGGATTCACTCGATCTATCCTGTCTGTACCTGACATATGCTTCCTTCTTTTTCTTAACCAAACCCTCAATTTCTTTAGTCATCCAGCATTCCCTATACCTACCAGCCTTCCCTTTACCCTGGCAGGAATATACTTTCTCTGGATTCTTGCTAACTCATTTCTGAAGGCTTCCCATTTTCCAGCCGTCCCTTTACCTGCGAACATCTGCCTCCAATCAGGTTTCGAAAGTTCTTGCCTAATACTGTCAAAATTGGCCTTTCTCCAATTTAGAACTTCAATGTTTAGATCTGGTCTATCCTTTTCCATCACTATTTTAAAACGAATAGAATTAT
>NC_057716.1:31844807-31865713 GCF_004010195.1 Chiloscyllium plagiosum | reverse complement strand
GGGAATATCCTCCCTCAGCACAACTGTAATGCTATTCCTTATCAAAAATGCCACTCCCCCTCCTCTCTTGCCTCCCTTTCTATCCTTCCTATAGCATTTGTATCCTGGAACATTCAGCTGCCAGTCCTGCCCATCCCTGAGCCATGTTTCCATAATTGCTATGATATCCCAGTCCCATGTTCCTAACCATGCCCTGAGTTCATCTGCCTTCCCTGTTAGGCCCCTTGCATTGAAATAAATGCAGTTTAATTTATTAGTCCTACCTTGTCCGTGCCTGCCTTGACTGTTTGACCCACGTCTGTTCTCAGTTGTACCCGTCTCAGATCGATCTCTTTCCTCACTATCTCCCTGGGTCCCACGCCCCCACCTTACTAGTTTAAATCCTCCCAAGCAGTTCTCCAAATTGCCCTGCCAGTATATTAGTCCCCTTCCAATTTAGGTGCAATCCGTCCTTCTTGTACAGGTCACTTCTACCCCAAAAGAGATTCCAATGATCCAAAAATGTGAATCCTTCTCCCATACACCAGCTCCTCAGCCATGCATTCATCTGCTCTATCCTCCTATCCCTGTCCTTACTAGCTCGTAGCACTGGGAGTAATCCCGATATTACTACCCTTGAGGACCTCCTTTTTAAATTTCTACCTAACTCTCTGTAATCTCCCTTCAGAGTCTCAACCTTTTCTCTTCCAATGTCGTTGGTTCCAATGTGGACAATGACCTCATGCTGGCCCCTCTTCCCCGTGAGAACATTCTGCACCCTCTCTGAGACATCCTTGATCCTGGCGGCAGGGAAACAACACACCATTCTGCTTTTTCTCTGCTGGCCACAGAAACGTCTGTCTGTACCTCTGACTACAGAATCCCCTAACACAATTGATCTCTTGGAAGCCGACGTACCCCCCATTGCATTAGAGCCAATCTCAATACCAGAAACTTGGCTGTTTGTGCTACGTTCCCCTGGGAATCCATCACCCCCTACATTTTCCAAACCAGCATAACTGTTTGAAATGGGTATATCCACAAAAAGACTCCTGCTCTAGTTGCACACCTCTCTTACCCTTCCTGGAGTTAACCCATCTATGTGACTGTATCTGAGACTTTCCCCCCTTTCCATAACTGCCATCCATCACATACTGTTGCTGTAGCAAATTCGTCATCGCTTCTATTTGTCTCTCCAACCGATCCACTTGATATGATAAGATTCGCATCCAACAGCATTTATGGCAGATATAATCCGCAGTAACCCTTAAACTCTCTTTAAACTCCCACATCTGACAAGAAGTACATATCACTGCAAAGGCCATTTTTGCTCCTTCACAATCTACAGACCCAGAAAATAACACTGTCTTATTCCTCTACAAACACTGCCCCAGGTTAAATTAATAGCTATGGCTTATATTTTAAGTTTAATCAAGAGACTTATCTCCAAAAACATATAATCAAGAAAGAATCCACCGTACCCACTACTGCAGCCTTTCTCTTGGACAGACTTAAAAAACAATTAACTTATCTGATTCTGTGCTGTGAACTTCGCCCAACAGTTCCTCCAAGATTAGTTGTGAATTTCACTGTTTGTTAATTTTCCCAGATGCACCACGATGTCCAACAATACACGAATTCAAACAGCAAGGGCAGTAACTGTGCAGGTTCTCTCTCTCTCCTGCAATGACCTCACCATGTGCTTCCTTTGTCTGCTCTTCTCCCTTTTAAACTGCTGTTGTTTTGACTTTTTTTTTCTCAAAGTTCCAAAACAATGCAACAGCATATAAAACAGTAATTGCTGCTCCTGGAATTCGAGGAAATCACCTCCAACGCCTAAAATACCTCAAAAAAAAGGAGCAGCTCTTACAGCCAGAAATTTTTCCCGTCCTCCATTTTGGATTACCCAGAATCCATCCTATTGTTGTGCCTTATCAGCAGCCATCAATGTCACCGTGGCCTTCAACTTCACTGCTTCAGGCTTCTTTCAAGGATCACTATGTACATCTTAGTGGCATCTCCCAAATGTCATTACATCACTGCATCTCGGATGTTACTAATGCCTTCTTTGTCAGAGCTGAGTTATACAGTCAATTCAAGACTGAAAAAAAATGCATTAGGTTTCAACTGTACTGACAATCCCCAGGAGCATAGCATTCTTAATTTTACCCATATGACTATCGAAACACCAGCAATATCCAGTCAGATTCATCAGCTGGAAGGGTTTCCACTTCTTCAATGTCCGACTGGTCTGTGACCACAAGAGATTTCTCCATATATGTGCCCACTTGCCTGACATATCCGGAGTATATCCCTTGAAGGTATATACATTGAAGACAAGGCTGGTCAGCTTTCTAACAGGAGCCTCAGACACAGGGACAAAAGTGATACAACCAAAGTCAGCTGTTCACTAGGGCAACTACTAAACAAATATTGTGCTTGGACTTGTCTGGACTGCAAGGCTCTCAGTCATTCTAACTGTCTATTGTGTGATCCAAACATGGTTCATCAGGGACATATGGATCTTTAGGATGGTAATGCCCTGAAAGGAGACTACTCAATAGGGAAAGAGTAAGAGCAGGAGAGAAAGAAGAAATGGAGGCAGGGGGAGATAATGCCAAAGAGAGGATCCTAGTTGCATGTTGAGATCGTAAGGCAAGGCTGAAGACCTGTAGGGTTCATGAGGATACCATGGATTTCATATATCTGTTATTCAAGATCTTTTTAATTGAGCTCCTTTAATTCATGTTAAGAGGTCTGGTATGGAGGGGGTTCTGAGATGCCATTGCTAAGATATATGTGGAAGGCATGGTCTGGAACATCAGATTGCTTAAAGAGCATCTGTCTAATGTCTGAGCTGTTTAACCTTTCTTCATAAGGCAATGCTTTCATCCCAAGAATGGATCCAGTGAAATTTTGTTGAATACGTTGCTCCTTAAATAAGGATACCAAGACTGTAGCATTCTGTGTATAGCTTAAGCAGTGCCCTTTACAATTGTGTCAAGACTTCTTTACTTTTGTATTGCAACCTCTTTTCAATAAAGGTCAACATTTTATTTGTCATTCTAATTACCTGCTGTACCTACATGTTAACATTTTGTGAATCATGTACAAATATACTGACACCACCACCCCCAACTTGTATTGCAGCATTCTGCAGTTGCTTTCCAGTCAAATAACATGCTGCTCGTCTATTTTTCCTACCAAAGCAGACAACCTCACATTATTTTAAATTATATTCCATCTGCCATTTATTTTGCTTTTCATTAAATCTATCCATTTTCCTTTGCACATTATTTATTTCCCCTCACAACTTAATTTCATTCCTCTCTTTCTCTCATCAGGGAATGGTTTACAATGTATTTGATCTGTGAACAAAACCTATTGTTGTCTGCTCCTTAAGATAATTCTGAACATGAATAACACCCTCACTCCTAGCTGGACCCTCTGTTTCCATGTCTCCTTCAAGGACAAAAAGTGAATAATACTTAGGTCCTCTCCAACCAATGTAACTTGGATTATTTGATCTGTGCTTTAATGTTCTTCAGACAATGTGTCAGCTGACTGATGCAAACACATACCTTTCCAGTGTGTTAGGGGTGATACTCTCAGTGTGATGCCATTGAATCTTTCATGGGTTGTATCCAAGTTGTTCTGATTTCATTGTGTGGAGCTGCAGAAAATGGAGGAGATACTAAACAAGTATTTTGCATCAGTATTTACTGTGGTAAAGGATATGGAAGATATAGACTGTAGGGAAATAAATGGTGACATCTTGCAAAATCTCCATATGACATAGGAAGTGCTGGACGTCTTGAAATGCATAAAGGTGGATAAATCCCCAGGACCTGATCAAGTGTACCTGAGAACTTTGTGGGAAACTATAGAAGTGATTGCTGGACCTCTTGCTGAGATATTTGTGTCATCAATAGTCACAGGTGAGGTGCCAGAAGACTGGAGGTTGGCTAACATGGCGCCATTGTTTAAGAAGGCTGGTAAGGACAAGCCAGGGAACTATAGGCCAGTGAGCCTGACGTCGGTAGTGGGCAAGTTGTTGGAGGGAATCCTGAGGGACAGGATTTACATGTATTTGGAAAGGTAAGGACTGTTTGGGGATAGTCAACATGGCTTTGTGCATGGAAAGTCATGTCTCACAAACTTGATTGAGTGTTTTGAAGTAGTAACAAAGAAGATTGATGAGGGCAGAGTGGTAGATGTGATCTATATGGACTTCAGTAAGACATTCGACAAGGTTCCCCGTGGGAGACTGATTAGCAAGATTAGATCTCATGGAATACAGGGAGAACTAGCCATTTGGATACAGAACTGGCTCAAAGGTAAAAGACAGAGGGTGGTGGTGGAGGGTTGTTTTTCAGACTGGACGCCTGTGACCAGTGGAGTGCCGCAAGGATCAGTGTTGGGCCCTCTAATTTTTGTCATGTACATAAATGATTTGAATGTGAGCATAAGAGGTACAGTTAGTAAGTTTGCAGATGACACCAAAATTGGAGGTGTAGTGGACAGCGAAGAAGGTTTCCTCAGATTACAACAGGATCTTGACCAGATGGGCCAATGGGCTGAGAAGTGGCAGATGGAGTTTAATTGAGATAAATGTGAGATGCTGCATTTTGGAAAAGCAATTCTTAGCAGGACGTATACACTTAATGGTAAGGTCCTAGGGAGTGTTGCTGAACAAAGAGACCTTGGAGTGCAGGTTCATAGCTCCTTGAAAGTGGAGTCGCAGGTAGATAGGATAGTGAAGAAGGCATTTGGTATACTTTCTTTTATTGGTCAGAGTATTGAGTACAGGAGTTGGGAGGTCATGTTGCGGCTGTACAGGACACTGGTTAGGCCATTGTTGGAATATTGTGTGCAATTCTGGTCTCCTTCCAATCGGTAAGATGTTGTGAAACTAGAAAGGGTTCAGAAAAGATTTACAAGGATGTTGCCAGGGTTGGAGGATTTGAGCTATAGGAAGAGGCTGAACAGGCTGGGGCTGTTTTCCCTGGAGCGTTGGAGGATGAGGGGTGATCTTTTCCCTGGGGTTGGGGAGTCCAGAACGAGAGGGCATAGGTTTAGGGTGAGAGGGGAAAGATATAAAAGAGACCTAAGGGGCAACGTTTTCACACAGAGGGTGGTACGCGTATGGAATGAGCTGCCAGCGGATGTGGTGGAGGCTGGTACAATTGCAGCATTTAAGAGGCATTTGTATGGGTATATGAAAAGGAAGGGTCTGGAGGGATATGGGCCGGGTGCTGGCAGGTGGGACTAGATTGGGTTGGGATATCTGGTCGGCATAAACGGATTGGACCGAAGGGTCTGTTTCCATGCTGTACATCTCTATGACTCTATGACTGTCTGTCTGCCACTTGATTGGAAGCTTTTTCCTCTCAACCTCTGGGAAGGAACCTCTTTCCTCTCTCTGACACTGTCTGATATTAGATCAAAGCCAATATCAATGAAGCCAGGAACAAGCATGTCCTACATGCCAGGATTCTGGCCCTCCTAACTTATTTCACAGACTTACATGTTGTGGAAAGCTTTGGCATAATCTGCAGATCTCTCCCTCTGGACTGTCAGAAGCCTCAGAAATGGCTGCTGTTGAAAGTCCCCTACTTCAGTTGACCTCAGTTCCTTTTCCACAAGCTACAATTGGACACGTTTTGGTCATTCAAAGAGGCTCACTCCTGTGAAAGTTAGTGTCTTTCAGCAGTCACCCACCAGAGACAGATTCCTGACCTGAAACCAACCCCTATTGACTGTTCCCCTGCCAAAATTGCAATTGATGCATTCTTAACTTTCTGTTTATTAGGATGAAAAACAAGACTTGCTTATTAACGATTTTACCATGATTCTATTATCACGAATGAGGTTAATTGGGTGGTTATTAATTCTGATATATTTCTGTATTAATGCTTTCAAATTAAGTTTTCTTATAGATCACTTTCTTCACAGCATTTTGGCTCAGCATTTTTTTGAAACTTAACATATAAATAAGCTGCCCTACAACCTAAAAACGACAACATCAGAACTAAAGACATGAAGAGAATAAAGTCAAGAATGAAACTTTGAATAACCACTGTGGTAACTAATTAAAAAGTTGTGCCAATATTAGTTATATTTTATATCTTAGTACTATGGAGACTTAGGGAAAATGGAGTTGGAGGAAAACCCATTTCAATATTAAGTCATGATATGCTGTTTGAATAGATCTGGTCTTATTTTGTATTTTATAGCCTTCACAAATAATAGAGAGATGTGAAGAACTAACTACTCACTTGTGGAGTTGAATCATTTTGTTCCATATTTACTTGTATAATGATATAAAATTGGAGCATCTCCTCATGTTCTGAACTGAATAATGTTCTCTTTTGTGTTTATGCACAGATGGACCAAACAAATAATTGATGAGATGTGACCAAATATAAATGGATATATTGCTTTATCTCACCATGAAATAAACATACATAACATTTAGATATGACACAATTAATTCAATCTTTCCACACCAGCTTTACAGAATATGACAACATAATAAACAGATTGGACTTGCAATTTCAATGAATCTTTTTATTAGACTTCAAACCCAGCTCACCGCCAACTGTCAACCAACATTTCTAAATTCTTAATCTTGGCCTTTACTGAACCTTATTGCTTGGCAACATTTTGTTTTAAAGCCCTCTAGCATCTTTTGTGTCTGTATTTTCATGTTTTATCCCCCTCTGCTCACAGATTGTCAGGAATCCAAAACATAATGTCAAGTCTTTCTTGAATATTGAGAGATGCTAACAAACTGCTCTTTTTTCAGTCTTTGTGGGAACCTACTCCTATTAACATTGTAACCACCTTTCAGGTAGTTCCTTTTTAAAAATCTTGAGAGATTATATTTTGGTGTAAATAAAGGATTGGAGGATTGAAGGATTACCAAAAAAAATCAAAGCATGACTGAAATAATATATTACATCCCAGAAGGATGTAATATTATAAAGGTAATAAGACTCCAGAATATGAATTTGCCGTGTAATGTACACTAGCCAATGCATATAAATTGCTTCCGACAGGTGATCTTACCATGCCTGTCAGCTAATAACATTCAATCCAGCCATTGATCATAAACACTTCTGTTCCATTTTAAACAGAGTGAAAACTTTATTGAAAAGAAATCAGAATTCAGGTAAACAACCTAGATTTTTCAAGTGTATAACCTTCAATAAAACTTTTAACACATTTCTCTCAACTGCTTTTGATTTCTCCTGTGAAATCTGTCTTACCCAAACACAGCTGTACATCATGGGATAGTTGCCAAGATGTGCAAGTCTTTGGCTGAAAGATATCCAGCAGAGTGGCAGAAAATATGCCCACTAAGTGTGCAGCAAGACTTTAAGTGTTTGGTGTAAGGGGGAGAAAGCAGAACTCTGCATAATAATAGTCAAATCCCAGTAGATTCCTGTAGTAGGATGAAATGTTGCGATCTTGCTGCCCTATGAAAACTGGTGAATTTATATAAATTTTAAATGAACTGACTAGATTATTTGAGAAATTGTTCAAAACATTAAATGCCTGTGATAAGAGATCTGCCATTTAACAGCATGTCATTTAATATTCTGACTGTGGTCCACTTAAGTAATAGTATTGATTAAACATATTGGAACGTCAGATCACTTTGGTTTCTCGGGATTAAAATTAGACCTTTGAATGAATTTTGCAGGTCAGCAAAACTTAAAATGAAATCTCAAAGTTTGCCAACTGCTTCTGTCTGATGACAAAAATATAGGCTTTTCATTGTAGCATTTAAATATAGCAATCTATTTGCACCTATTCAAGCTGCAATTATTTTTTTTTAAAAGTGTGAATCAAGTTTTTATAATATCACTTATTGAAGCATGTATGATTCTTAACAATAAATCAGAAAATGTAAACAACACTTTCTCCAACATAATGTAGTCGCATTTGTTCAAAGCTATTTATTATTGGAAACTTCCAAAAGATATGTTGAGAAACCAGGATTTTTCAGATGTAAGGGTTTCCTGCCCCTGCACTTGAACAGTAGTCAGGAAATACAATTCTATCAATGCCCAAAGTCTCAGAGCCTCCATATAGCATTGCCTGGCTGAATTTGGGAACTCTGCCCTTCACTTGGATGGATAACCTGTCTCAGAGACTCCCAGCCAATCCGATTGTCATTCCATTTGTTTTGTCTTTCAAACCGAGTGTGATGGTAGCCTTGACCCCAATATATATTATAGACATTCACTTCTTGGTCAAGCTGATCTCCTCACAAGGCAAAAATAGGTCCAACTTTCCTTTGAAGGAAATGACTGAATCGCTATTTATTGCGCAAGCTGGCAACTTGTTTTCCTATTCTCTGGAAAAACAATTGCCTTATTCTGCCCTTTCACAATTTATAAGCATGAATCTTTGAACCACCCTAACTTATCCAGTTAAAATTAAAACAGAACTTGCTGGAGAAACTCAGCACAACTCTATTCTGAAGAAGGATCACTGGACTCAAAACATTACCTCTACTTTCTCTCGGCGGATGCTGCCAGTCGAGCTGAATCTTTCCAGCAATTGCTGTTTTTCAGTTTTCCAGCATTCACAGTTTTTTTTTATTATCTAATTGAAATAACTGGTCCACATCAACACGGTTAAGTTCTTTCATTACTTCATTAATCTTGTTAAACACAAAATCAGATCTATTCTTCTCTAAAGTATGGAAACATTACTCTTTGATCCAATTTGTGATCAAATCTTGTGAAGGTAGTCTGCATCCTTTCAAGAGTGACATTTTTCCCACCACGAGTAAAGTGGATGCAGTATTCTAACTTCTGTGATTATTTGCAACATACTTTAAAATCTGAAGTCAAGTGACTACTTCTACCTTCCTTTTTCTTTTTTACTTTTATCTTGCATGGGACCTTGTCTCTTATCCTTGATTCCTGTTACAATTATGCATCATTTCACTACTCCCCATCAGCTATTTTGCCCCAGCCATGATTAGCCCAAACCTTGACCATTCCTTGACTTTCATTCTGCACTTTTAAATCTTTCCCCTCTCACCTTAGGAGTCCTCTAGTTGTGGACTCCCCCACCCCAGGGAAAAGACCTTGTCTGTTTATCCTATCCATGCCCCTCATGATTTTATAAACCTTTATAATGTCACCTGTCAGGCTCCAATGCTCCAGGTAAAACAGCCCCAGCCTATTCTAGCTCAAACCCTCCAAACCCTGGCAACATCCTTGTAAAGTTTTTCTGAATCCTTTCATGTTTCACAACATCCTTCCTAAAGGAGGGAGGTCAGAACATAGAACAGTACAGCACAGTACAGGCCCTTCAACCCTCAATGTTGTGCCAACCTTTTACCCTACTCTAAGATCAAACTAACCTACATACCCTTCATTTTACTATCATTCATGTGGCTATCCAAGACTCGTTTAAATGTCCCTAATGTATCTGATTCTATTACCACTTCTGACAGTGCATTCCATTCACCCAGCACTCTCTATATAAAGAACCAACCTTTGACATCACCCCTAAACCTTCCTCAATCACCTTAAAATTCTGTCCCCTTGTGATAGCCATTTCCATCCTGGGAAAAAGTCTCCAGCTATCCACTCTATCTTTACATCTCATCAGCTTTTACATCACTATCAAGTCACCTCACATCCTTCTTTGCTCCATGAGAAAAGGCCTAGCTCCCTCAACCTTTCTTCATAAGAGATCCTCCAGTCCAGGCAGCATCCTGGTAAATCTCCTCTGTATCCTCTCTAAAGCTTCCACATCCTTCCTATAATGAGGCAACCAGAACTGAATACAATATTCCAAGTGTAGTCTAACCAAGGCTCTATAGAGCTGCATCATGACGCCCCAACTCCTATACTCAATGCTCTGACCAATAAAAGAAATCATATTTGAAGTCTACTTCACTATTCTATCTATCTGAGACTCTGCTTTCAAGGAACTATCAACCTGCACTCCAAGGTCTTTATTCTCAGCAGTTGCCCCATAGTTCAGAACCCATCGGCTCCATGTTGTCTGCTTTTGCACTCACTGTTTCACAAAAAAGTCAACATTGTGTACAACTCACAATATGTTCCAATAAACACATTTTTTTTTAAACTGCTGCATCACTTTACACAGTCTTCTTGGTTTAAAGCAGTACCTTCCTTTATTAGTCTGCAATCCAAAAATAAATGGATTGACAATGTCTTTACATGCTTACCTCCTTAGGAGAGATGAAATGTTATTTCAAAATGTGTTTCATCACAAGATATGTGACAGACAACAAAACACAAGACTTACATCTAATCATCCTTATCCCTCTTCCCCACTCCCTTCCAATTTCATTATTTTACATTTGGGCAAGGCATCTAGTATTGCATTATTTTTATCTTTACTAGCAATGTTCAAAATCTTTACATTGAATGGTTGAGTCAATAGATTCTAACTGTATTTAAATCTTCACCTGAAACAGAAGGAGAAATATTCACTGGTTCCACAGTAAATTACTGTGCATTTGTCAAAAATTATACTTATTTAACCTCGTTCCAAGTTTAGTGCTCTTGCATTAGTATCATTGGATTTGTTCCGCAATTCTAACTCAAATTAATAATGTAGCATTCCTGCTTTGATAAAGTCATCCTTAAGGCATGAATGAGAAAATTGCTCCCATACTTCTGCCTCCAGGTCTCTTTCCTTTCTTTCAACAGCAATTGTTTGCTCTGTCACAGTTGCTCCTAATGGGAGTTATCTACAGGCTCCCAAACAGTAGCCTGGATGTAGTGTGTAAGTTGAATAAGGAGCTGAAATTGGCCTGTCGCAAAGATATTACTACAGTTGTTATGGGGGATTTCAACATGCAGGTAGACTGGGAGAATCAGGATAGTACTGGACCCCAAGAAGGGGAGTTTGTGGAGTGCCTCTGAGATGGATTCTTAGAACAGCTTGTGCTGGAGCCTACCAGGGAGAAAGCAATTCTGGATCTGGTATTGTGCAATGGACTGGATTTTATCAGGGACCTCGAAGTAAAGGAGCCATTAGGAGGTAGTGACCATAATACAATAAGCTTTAATCTGCAGTTTGAAAGGGAGAGAGTAGAATCGGAAGAGACAATATTTCAGTTGAATAAGGGGATCTATGAAGCTATGAGGGAGGCGCTGGCCAAAGTTCAATGGTGCAATACCCTAGCAGGGATGGCAGTGGAACAACAATGGCAGATATTCCTGGGTATAATGTAGAAGGTGCAGGATCAGTTCATTCCAAAAAGGAAGAAAGATCCTAAGGGGAGGCAGGGGTGGCTGTGGCTGATGAGGGAAGTTAAAGACCATATAAAGACAAAAGGGAAAAAGTATAACATAGCAAAGATGAGTGGGAAATCAGAGCACTGGGAAGCTTTTAAAGAACAACAGGGGATAACTAAAAAGGAAATATGCAAAGAAAAAATAAGGTACAAAGGTAAACTGGCCAAAAATATAAAGGAGGATAGTAAAGGCTTTTTTAGGTATGTGAAAAGAAAAAAAAATGGTTAAGACTAAAATTAGGCCCTTGAAGACAGAAACAGGTGAATTTATTATGGGGAACAAAGAAATGAGAGAAGAGTTGAATTGGTACTTTACATCTGTCTTCACTGGGGAAGACACGAGCAATCTCTCAGATGTAATAGTGGCTGAAGGACCTGAACTGAAGGGAATTTATATTAGGCAGGAAATGGTTTTGGAGAGACTGTTAGATCTGAAGGCTGATAAGTCCCCGGGACCTGATCATCCCAGGGTACTGAAAGAGGTGGCTGTAGAAATCGTGGATGCATTGGTGATCATTTTCAAATGTTCTATAGATTCAGAATCAGTTCCTGCAGATTGGAGGATGGCTAATGTTGTCCCACTTTTTAAGAAAGGAGGGAGAGAGAAAACAGAGAATTATAGACCAGTTAGTCTGACCTCAGTGGTGGGGAAAATGCTGGCGTCAATTATAAAGGATGAAATTACGACACATCTGGATAGCAGTAACAGGATAGGTCAGAGTCAGCATGGATTTATGAAGGGGAAATCATGCTTGACTAATCTTCTGGAATTTTTTGAGGATGTAACTCTGAAGATGGACAAGGGAGATCCAGTGGATGTAGTATACCTGGACTTTCAGAAAGCCTTTGATAAAGTCCCACATAGGAGGTTAGTGAGCAAAATTAGGGCACAAGGTATTAGGGGCAAAATACTGACAAGGATTGAAAGTTGGTTGGCTGATAGGAAACAAAGAGTAGTGATAAACGGCTCCCTTTCGGAATGGCAGACGGTGACCACTGGTGTGCCACAGGGATCAGTGCTGGGACCGCAGCTTTTTACAATGTATATTAATGATATAGGTGAAGATATTAAAAATAATATTAGCAAATTTGCTGATGACACAAAGCTGGGTGGCAGGGTGAAATCTTAGGAGAATACAGGGTGACCTGGACAGGCTAGGTGAGTGGACGGATGCATGGCAGATGCAGTTTAATGTGGATAAATGTGTGGTTATCCACTTTGGTGGCAAGCCCAGGAAGGCAGATTACTACCTAAATGGAGTCAAGTTAGGTAAAGGGGCAGTACAACGAGATCTAGGTGTTCTTGTACATCAGTCAATGAAAGCAAGCATGCAGGTACAGCAGACAGTGAAGAAAGCTAGTAGCATGCTGGCCTTCATAACAAGAGGGATTGAGTATAGAAGCAAAGAGGTCCTTCTGCAGCTGTACAGGGTCTGGTGAGACCGCACCTGGAATATTGTGCGCAGTTTAGTCTCCAAATTTGAGGAAAGACATTCTGGCTATTGAGGGAGTGCAGAGTAGGTTCACAAGGTCAATTCCTGGAATGGTGGGACTATCTTACGCTGAAAGATTGGAGTGAAAGGGCTTGCATACGCTTGAGTTTAGAAGGCTGAGAGGGGATCTGATTGAGACGTATAAGATAATTAAAGGATTGGACAGTCTGGAGGCAGGAAGCATGTTTCTGCTGATGGGTGAGTCCCGAACCAGAGGACACAGTTTAAAAATAAGGGGTAGGTCACTTAGAACAGAGTTGAGGAGAAACTTCTTCACCCAGAGAGTGGTAGGTGTATGGAATGCTCTGCCAGAGGGCTATGGAGGCCAAGTCTCTGGATACTTTCAAGAAAGAGTTGGATATAGCTCTTAAGGATAGTGGAATCAAGGGTTATGGGGATAAGGCAGGAACAGGATACTGATTGAGGATGATCAGCCATGATCATAATGAATGGTGGTGCTGGCTCGAAGGGCAGAATGGCCTACTCCTGCACTTATTGTCTATTGTCTATTGTCAAATGTTCACTTCCATAGATTGCAAGAGAAACCAGATTGCTGCAAGGAGCTGATCAGTATTTGTGTTAAACAATAGTACTTTACTGGACCATCTACTGTTTTGAACCATCACGTCCAATTCAAAATCTATTTTTGGAGGCTGAGTTTCTAACTGTTTTACTGTGTTGTGTACACCCATTGTTTTTGAAACAGCAGCATTTAAACTTTTTGATTCGTTTACTTTATCCAAATCCACCAGATCATTTTGCTCATCAAATTGATTATCAGTGCACCAATTAGTGTGAGGAATTTGAATCACAGTTGCTTCAGCTTCCAGTTTAAAGTTTGATTCTGATTGAATGCCAGTTGCCTGCACCTAAACTTCAATACATTTCCTCCTTTCTCTTCCTGAATGTAGGCCTGCTCCAGTTCATCAGAGCCACCGAGGAATTTCTCCACTTGAAAGCCTACATCAAATGCTATGGGAAATAGTGATACTTCTTCCTGTCTATAGTTTAACAGAAATACTTTGGATTCTAAAGGAATCAAAAGATTTATCAGACTAATTCCCAAGATGGCAGGAATGATGCATAAAGAGAGCCTGGATCAGCTAGGACCATAGTCATGGGAAATGAGAGAGAATCTCACAGAAATCTATAAAATTCTAACAGGACTAGACAGGGTAAATGCAGGAAAGGTGCTCTTGCTGACTGGGGAGTCCAGAGCTGAAAATGTGTTGCTGGAAAAGCGCAGCAGGTCAGGCAGCATCCAGGGAACAGGAGAATCGACTTTTCGGGCATAAGCCCTTCTTCAGGCTTATGCCCGAAACGTCGATTCTCCTGTTCCCTGGATGCTGCCTGACCTGCTGCGCTTTTCCAGCAACACATTTTCAGCTCTGATCTCCAGCATCTGCAGACCTCACTTTCTCCTGGGGAGTCCAGAGCCAGGCATCACAATCTAAGGTTACAGGGTAGGACTGAAATGAGGAGAAATTTCTTCACCCACAGAGGAGTGAGCCTGCAGAATTCTCTATCACAGAAAACAGTTGATGGTAAACATTGAATGTTTTCAAGAAGGCGCTGGATATAGTTCATGGGACTAAAAGGGTCAAGCAATATGGAGAGAAAGCTGGAAAAGTATACTGAGTTAGATGATCAGCTATTATCTATTGAATGTAGAAAGTCTCAAAAGGCTGAATGATCTACCCTGTTTATGTTAATTCAATACGTCTGTGATTTCAAGTTTTCTTTGATGACATGTTTAAAACTGTTTTCACAACCATGCAACTTCCATCTCTATATCTCACCACGTTGCTGCCTTCCTTCAACTGCGGCAAAAGACCTGGCCTCTCACAAAAGGCAGCTCTACTAAACCTCACCTCCTACATCCTCCATGATTCCTTCATTGCCTCCACTTCCTTTCCCAACTGCTCACTGCTCTTCCTCTGGCTGTTTATCTCTTGCATTTTCTAGTCAGCCTACTGGCAGCAAGCACTAAAGAGAAGCATCTGATTGGAGAAGCAGGTCTTCGCCAATTCTACCTGTCCTGAAGACTGTCAGTAACCTGACACCAACATTGTGCAAAAAGCCTAACCATCGTCCATGGCGAGATTAGATTTCTTTTCCCCTGACAGCTGTTTCATCCGTTTAAAAGAGCAGCACTCTTTCTGATTCGGTGACTCCTCTGGTCTCTGCCTCAAACAGACATTGTGACATTTTCTACCACAAGATTGAGTGAATTGAGTAAACGGCTGATGTAATAGTTGATGAATCACCCTGATAAATCAGATGCAGGTGTTTTATGACTGTGGATTCAGGTGACAAGTTTAAGGGGATACAGCTACACATCCTACCAACTTGCATCCCTCTTTCTGCAGTTGTAGAAGTGAAGATGTTGGCTGCCAGTTCCAATGTCATTGCCTTCAACATAGCTCAAGAAACATCTTTATTTAGGATTTATTAAAGGGAAAACCAGGAGACTGTCCTTTCTGCATTATCTTCTCAGGCAGGTTCCTAAGTCAATTTCTTGGAAACTGTGAATTTCATGGAAATTGCTTTTACAAAGCCTATTTCCCTATTCTGATCCTCGTGACAGAAGCTCCAGTGAAAACCTTCTGGTCAACAACAACTATGCTTGCATTTCTATGGAACCATTAACATTATTAAATCTTCCAAGGTGTTTTACTCAAGTAGCATCAGGACAGGTGACCACAACTTATTCAAACAGGTAAATTTTAAGGAGTATCTCAGATGTAGAGAGGGTTATAGACGAGGTAAAGGTTTATGAAAGGAAAATTAGAATTTAAGATCGAGGCAGCTGGTACTGCCATCAGTGATGGAGAAGAAAGTGAGGACTGCAGATGCTGGAGATCAGAGCTGAAAATGTGTTGCTGGAAAAGCACAGCAGGTCAGGCAGTATCCAAGGAGCAGGAGAATCGACGTTTCGGCATCAGCCCTTCTTCAGGAATCTGAAGAAGGGCTCATGCCCGAAACGTCGATTCTCCTCCTCCTTGGATACTGCCTGACCTGCTGCGCTTTTCCAGCAACACATTTTCAGCTCATCAGTGATGGAGAATCCAAGTCAGGAGAGGTACTAAAGTTCAGGATTGGAGGAGTCAGAGTCATTCAGGATTGTCAGTCTGGAGAAAGAACACAAATAATTAGGACCAAAGCTATGGAGAGATTAGAAATCAAGGATTTGATTCAAATTGAGAGATTAGAATTTTAAAGATTGTGATTTTGCTTGACTGAGAGACAGTTTAAGTCAATGAACACCGCGGTGACAGGTGAATAGGATTTATTGCAAGCTTTGCTCATGACGCATGAGCAATTCAGTCTAGCAACGTGACGATGAGCTTTAGAAATACAAACAATTTCTTATTTAGCTGCATTCAACCTCTTGTGACAATCATGTCATTATGTTTTTCTTTCTAAAGGTGTTTACAGGCACATTAATCACATTTTATTCAGAAAATCACAAGTTCCACACTGAAACATTTTTCCAAATTCTGGTGGTTTCAATGCAATGGCGAGCTCCTGACTCCATGCCGCAAATCTGACACACCTCTGACAAATACGTTGGTGTACCTATATAGTACTATGTGATCTACTTGTGTTGCTCGCAAGACAAAGCTTTACACTGTGCCTTGGTACGCGTGACAATCAATTCAATTCAATTCAATATAGTAGAATTTAGAACATGGTCTTGAGGTTTCAGACATGATCCAATTTCATAGCAGAACAGGCTTGAGCGTCTGAATGGATTCTTGCTGTTTCCATGTAACTCATCATGTGCAATTCTGACAACCTATCAGCTTCAATTGCTTATATCCCATCTGATTTAGCAGTTTGGTCTCACAATTCTTTATACATTTTAATTATGACACCTTCATACTATGAAAAGCATGCATTCAGCTGTATTATGTAAAATATAATAAGTAGGTGGGAGATTCTACTCTATCATTAACAGGATGAACTGCAGCATTTAAGAATTCAAATGATTGTTTCACCTGAAAAAAAACCCTTTGTTTAAAATATGAAAGTACTGATTTCTGGGATGTAAGGGGAATTGTACAGTGATGAGAGATGCTGAGTATACTGGGTTTATATTCTCTGACAATAAAATGAATCTCATTAAAACATACATGATTATGAAGAGGCTTGATTTGTTGATTCTTATGACTGCAGAATCTAGAATGCAAAGGCTTCTCAGGATAAGGACTCAATATTTAGGAGTGAGATGCGGAGAAGATTCTTCACATGGTGTTTTGTGACTCTTTGGAATTTGTAGGCTGCAGAGGTTTGTGGTACTCCATCGCTGAGTACAGTCAAGGCTGGGATAAGGCACATAAATGGGAGTTCATGACTTACACCAGGCACTACTGATGCCAAAGCAATTGTTGGCCAGGTCCCCACTGGCATGTAGTGATAGCGTGATGGAGACACCAAGTAAGGAAGTTGTCCATCCTTTGTGAATCCTTTTGGCAATGAATCAGTGTTCTTTGCAAGCTTATGGGGATGGAGCCAGAAACTGCAAGCAGTAAGCTGAAGTGTGAGGAAAGGGGCAGGAGCAAGTGGACTGATTCAGGTCTCTGTTGGTGTCTGGAGAACCAGTGGGGGGAACTAAAGATGGTATCCAACTAGTAACACCATTGAGGGCAATTTGGGCACCAAAGAATCCCTAGAATTTGAGAAAATCCAATACTGGAAATGTGCTTTGATCTGGATAGTGATGTAATCTGACTTATGTATTAAAAGATGCTTTAAAAGTAAGATTCTTCTATAAAGGTAAGATTCGTGTATATGAGCCGAGAGATCTCGGTGTCCATGTGCATATATCCCTGAAAGTTACCATCCAGGTTGATAGGGCTGTTAAGAAGGCGTATACTGTGTTAGCTTTTATTAATAGAGGGATTGAGTTTGGGAACCATGAGGACATGTTGCAGCTGTACAAAACTCTGATGCGGCCAGACTTGGATTACTGTGTGCAGTTCTGGTCACCGCATTATAGGAAGGATGTGGAAGCTTTTGAAAGGGTTCAGAGGAGCTTTACTAGGATGTTGCCTGGTATGGATGGAAGGTCTGATGAGAAAAGATTGAGGGATTTGAGGCTGGTTTCGTTAGAGAGAAGAAGGTTGAGAGGTGACTTAATTGAGACATATAGGATAATCAGAAGATTAGATAGGGTGGACAGTGAGAGACTTTTTCCTAGGATGGTGATGGCTAGCATGAAGGGGCATATCTTCAAATTGAGGGATGATAGATACAGGATAGATGTCAGGGGTAGTTTCTTTACTCAGAGAATAGTAGGGGTGTGGAACGCATTGCCTGCAACAGATGTAGACTTGCTAAATTTATGGTCATTTCAATGGTCATTGGATAGGCATATGGACAAGAATGGAATAGTATAGATTAGATGGTCTTCAGATTGGTTTCACAGGTCGGCACAACATCAAGGACCAAAGGGCCTGTACTGCGCTGTAATGTTCTCTGTTCTATGTTCTAAACATGCCAACTTTCAATGCCCACTATAAAGAGCGTCTTCAGTTGTCAGTATACCCAGCTCAAAGAAGTTCTGCTGTTCTCTTTGACGCGCTGCCAGTAACTCTCATCTAGTTTGCTACACTGAGTTCAGCTTTAGCCCAAAACTCATTTAATGAACATGAGAAAGGAAATTTGATTTGATTTGAATTATTATTGTCCCAAGATAAAGTGAACAGTATTGATTTGTGTGATATCCAAACAAATCATACCTTACATAAGTACATTAGGATAATACAACAAAATGCAGAATACAGTGTTACAGCTACATCGAAGGTGAAGAGAAATATTGACTTTAATATATCAGAGGTCCATTCAAAAGTCTGATAACAACTGTTCTTGAATCTGTTGGTACATATATTCAAATCTTTGTATCTTCTGCCCAACAGAAGGGGTTAGAAGAGAGTATAACCAGGGTGGAAGGCATCATGTCGGCTGCTTTCCCAAGGCAGCAGAAAAGACAGTCGGAGTCAATTAATGCAAGACTGGTTTGTGTGATGGACAGGGCTGCATTCACAAATCTCTGTAATTTCTTACAGTCTTGGTCAGAGCAGTTGACATACCAAGCTGTGATATTTTCTATGGTGCATTGATATAAAAATTGGTAAGAGTCATTGTAGATGTGCCAAATTTCTTTTAACCTTCTGAGGAAATAGAGGTGTTGGTATACTTTCTTGACTATAATGTCGATGTGGATGGACCAGGACAGATTGTTGGTGATATTTGGAACTTGAAGCTCTTGAGCCATCTCCATCTCAGCACCATTGATACAGACAGGGGCATGTCCTCCACTCCACTTCCAGAAGTCAATAATCAGATCCTTCATTTTGCTAACATTGAGGGAGAAATTTTGTCTTTATACTGCTAAGTTGTCTATCTCTTTCCTGTACTATATCTCATCATTGTTTGAGATTTGACCGACTTCAGTGATCTCATCAGCAAATATGTAAATAGAGTTAGAGCAAAATTTGGCCATATATAGTAAGGGACTGAGTATGCGGCCTTGCAGTGTTGAGGACTATCTTGGAGGATGTGTTATCGCCTATCCTTACTGATTGCTGTCTGCGTGTCTGGAAGTTGGGGATCCAGTTGCAGAGGGGAGAGTGTGTCCGAGGTCTGGGAGTTTCTTTGGAATAACGGTGTTGAAGGCTGAACTAAACTTAACGAATAGGATCTGATATAGGTGTCCTTGTTATCCAGATGTCCGAGGGCCAGAGATACGGTGTCTGCTGTGAACCTATTGAAAGATTGCCGTGGATCGAGGTAGTCTGGGAGGCTGGAGTTGATGGGTGCCACTTACTAACCTCATGAAGCACTTTATAATGATGGATATCGGAACCACCAGGCAGTAGTCATTAAGGCTGATATTTCTTTGACAACGGGATGATGGTGGTCTTCCTGAAGTAGGTGGGAATCTCAGATTGGAGTAAGGAGAGGTTAAAGATGTCGGTGAATACTCCCGCCAGCTGGTTTGCACAGAATCTAACTGCATAGCCAGGGATCCATCCAGGCCAGTTGCTTTCCATTGGTCTCACTCTCAAGAAGGCTGATCTGACATCTGCATGGTGACTGCGGATACAATGTGAACCTGGGATGAGGTGACATCATTTCACTGCTCTTCTATTCAATATGAGCAAAGAATGCGTTGAGCTAATTGGGAAACAATGCAGGCCATTTAGGAATGCAGAATGTAACTAAGTAGAGTCAGCATAGCTTCATGGAACGGAAATCAAACTTGACAAATTTATTAGAATTCTTTGTGGAGACAAGAAGCAGGATAGATAAAAATAGTAGATATAATATTTCAGGATTTCCAATAAGGCACTAGGTATTAGGCTACTTAGTAAGTTAAGGGCCGATGGCATTGGACATACTACATCAGTATGGATACAGGACTGACTAATGAATAGAAAACAGAGTTGTAAGAAGAAGAGTATTTTTAGGAAAGCAATGTGTAACTCGTGGAATGCCAAAGAAATCAGTGCTAAGGTCACAGTTATTGACAATTTATATTAATAATTTGGATGACAAAAGTTAATGAACTATAGCCAAGACTGTGAATAACACAAAAAATATATTGGCAGACAAGTGGTGAGGATGGCACAAAGAGATTGCAGAGGGATATGGGGGCAGTTTAAACGGATGGACAAAGACTTGGCAGATAGCATAGGGTATGAGAAAATATGAAGTTATGCACTTTGGCAGAAACAATACAGGAGCTGAATATTATTAAGTGAGGAAAGACTTTTGAAAGTTACAGCACAGACAGATTATGAGGAAAAGTGAAGTTGAGGATTAGTAAATCAACCAAGATTTGGAGATGCCGGTGTTGGACGGGGGTGTACAAAGTTAAAAATCACACAACATCAGGTTATAGTCCAACAGGTTTAATTGGAAGCACACTAGCTTTCGGAACGACGCTCCTTCATCAGGTGATAGTGGAGGGCTCGATCGTAACACAGAATTTATCGCAAAAATTTGCAGTGTGATGTAACTGAAATTATACATTGAAGAATTGATTGTCTGTTAAGCCTTTCATCTGTTAGAATACAGTGATAGTTTCACTTCTTTCATGTGTAAATCACAAAACCCTTTTTTTAAAA
>NC_057716.1:31811495-31844182 GCF_004010195.1 Chiloscyllium plagiosum | reverse complement strand
GCGGTGCCCATTCATCCTTGTCCTAACCTTTGCTCGGTTTTCCCCAATTACCATGCCTCCGGGCATCCTTGCCTGCAACGTATAAGATAGACAATGTTGGCTGAGTCACATGAGTACCTGCCATGTACCAGGTGGGAGGTGTTCCCACGCGTAATATCTCCACAATCTGACACGTCTTGCAGTGTCCACCGTGACAAACTGTCATGGTGGAGGCTGCAAGACATGTCAGATTGTGGACATAGATACCACTATTACGCGTGGGAACACCTCCCACCTTGTACATGGCAGGTACTCATGTGACTCAGCCAACGTTGTCTATCTTATACGTTGCAGGCAAGGATGCCCGGAGGCATGGTACATTGGGGAAACCGAGCAAAGGCTACGACAACGGATGAATGGGCACCGCACAGCAATCAACAGACAGGTGGGTTCCCTCCCAGTTGGGGAACACTTCAGTGGTCCAGGACATTCAGCCTTGGACCTTCGGGTGACCATCCTCCAAGGTGGACTTCGGGACAGGCAGCAGAGGAAAGTGGCCGAGCAGAGGCTGATAGCTAAGTTCAGTACCCATAGGGAGGACCTCAACCAGGACCTTGGGTTCATGTCACATTACAGGTGATCACCATTGCACTACACACAAACAGATATTCCTATACACACACACTCTCACATATACATGGACACAGGCACACACAGACGCACAAACAGACACCCACACACACCCTTATAGACACACACACTCCCACACTCACACATGCACCCCCTCACAGACTTAAGACACTCTGCACTTTGCTCAAAAACTGCATACATTCATGTAGAACTCTGAGCTCAAAAACTGCATGAATTTATGTCACTTTTTAGATTAGAATTAATCTAAACATCAGGTCATAGACAGAGAACACAGGGGGCTAACACCTTCAACATATTGTCTAGCTATCACCATTGTTAACAGCTAACCCAAGAATGCAACTTTTTAAAAAAAGGTTTTGTAATTTACATGAAAGAAGTGAAACTATCACTGTATTCTAACAGATGAAAGGCTTAACAAACAATCAATTTTTCAATGTATAATTTCAGTTACATCACACTGCAAATTTTTGCGATAAATTCTGTGTTACGATCGGGCCCTCCACAATCACCTGATGAAGGAACATCGCTCCGAAAGCTAGTGTGCTTCCAATTAAACCGGTTGGACTATAACCTGGTGTTGTGTGATTTTTAACTAAATCAACCAAGACCTCATTGAATGGTTGGGCATACTTAATGGTCTACTTCAGCCCCTATGACGTATGGTCTTGTGGGTTCCAACATTAAATCAAAATTACCTGACATGAATAAAGTCAACTTTGCAAGGAAAAAAATTGTTTTATGGGACATTGTCCAGATTTAAAATGAACAATAATTCATATCAGCACAGGAAACTTGGTTGCAGTTTAACACTGAACTTATAATATTGATTAAACAGTCATTAGGGATTTGATGGTTGTCATTTTTTGTGGTATTATAACACCAATAGAATTCTGTACTAAATTATTTAGAATAGAAAACCATTCAACAAAATGCCTGTTTACTTGCTTCTGAAATAGATCTGTGTTGATCTTCAGCTATCTTTTCCCCGAAATGCCATTTTATTTTCAATTTTTAAAAAATCTTAGCATGTAGGCTCCAGCATATTTCCTGCACCTTGGCTCTCCTTCTCAAACTGCATTTGAAATTTCTGGTGCAAATTTTCAAATAATTATGTTGCTCAGTACATTCGTAGAATTACATTCTGGAATATTAAATGTATAACTTGTTTTAAAGAACTGAGAAAAAAAAACTAGAAAATGAGATAGTCCTCACATAGAACATAGAACATTACAGCCTAGTACAGGCCCTTCGGCCCCCAATGTTGCGCCGACCTGTGGAACCAATCTGAGCCTATCTATCCTACACTATTCCATTATCATCCAAATGTCTATCCAATGACCATTTAAATGCGCTTAAAGTTGGTGAATCTACGACTGTTGCCGGCAGGGTGATCCATTCCCCTACTACTCTCTGAGTAAAGAAACTACCTGATCTCTGTCCTATATCTACCACCCCTCAATTTAAAGCCATGTCCCCTCATGCTAGCCATCAACATCTGAGGAAAAGGATCTCACTGTCCACCCTATTTAACCCATTGATTATCGTATATGTCTCAATTAAGTCACCACTCAACCTTCTTCTCTCTAATGAAAACAACCTCAAGTCCCTCAGTCTTTCCTCATAAGACCTTCCCTCCATACCAGGCAACATCCTAGTAAATCTGCTCTGAACCCTTTCCAAAGCTTCCACAACCTTCCTATAATGCGGTGACCAGAACTGTCCGCAACACTCAAAGTGTGGCCACACCAGAGTTTTGTACAACTGCAGCTTGACCTCATGGTTCCCAAAGTCGATGCCTCTATTAATAAAAGCTAATACACCGTACACCTTCTTAACAGCCCTATCAACTGGATGGCAACTTTCAGGGATTTATGTACCAAGACACTGAGATCGCTCTGCTCATCTACACTATCAAGAATCTTACCATTAGCCCAGTACTCTTTATTCCAGTTGCTCCTTCCAAAGTGAATCACCTCACACTTTTCCACATTAAACTCCATTTGCCACCTCTCAGCTCAGCTCTGCAACTTATCTATGACCCTCTGTAACCTGCAATATCTTTTGGCACTATCCACAACTCCACCAACCTTAGTGTCATCCGCAAATTTACTAACCCATCCTTCTATGCCCTCACCTAGGTCAGAGGCAGAGATGTACAGCATGGAAACAGACCCTTCGGTCCAACCTGTCCATGCCGACCAGATATCCCGACCCAATCTAGTCCCTGCCAACCAGATGTCCCAACCTGCCAGCACCCGGCCCATATCCCTCCAAACCCTTCCTATTCATATACTCATCCAAATGCCTCTTAAATGTTGCAATTGCACCAGCCTCCACCACTTCCTCTGGCAGCTCATTCCATACCAAAACCACCCTCTGTGTGAAAAGGTTGCCCCTTAGGTCTCTTTTATATCTTTCCCCTGTCACCCTAAATCTATGCCCTCAAGTTCTGGACTACCGACCCCAGGGAAAAGACTTTGCCTATTTACCCTATCCATGCCCCTCATTTATAAAAATAACAAACAGCAATGGACCCAAAATAGATCCTTGCCATACACCACTAGTAACTGAATGCCAGGATGAACATTTCCCATCAACCACCACCCTCTGTCTTCTTTCAGCTAGCAAATTTCTGATACAAACCGCTGAATCACTCTCAATCCCACGCCTCCATATATTATGCAATACCTACTGTGGGGAACCTTATCAAACGCCTTTCTGAAATCCATATACACCACATCAACCACTTTACTGTCATCCACCTGTTTGGTCACCATCTCAGAGAACTCAATAAGGCTTGTGGGGCACAACCTACCCTTCACAAAACCATGTTGACTATCCCTAATCAACTTATTCCTCTTTAGATGATAATAAATTCTATCTCATAACCTTTTCCAACACTTTACTCACAACCGAAGTAAGGCTCACAGGTCTGTAATTACCAGGGTTGTCCCTATCCCCTTCTTGAACAAGGGACAACATTTATTATCCTACAGTGTTGACACTATTCCCGTAGACAACAACGACATAAAGATCAAAGCCATTAGGCTTGGCAATCTCCTCCCTTGCTTCCCAGTGAATTCTAGGATAAATCCCATCCAGCCCAGGGAACTTGTCTATTTTCACAATTTCCAGAATTGCTAACACCTCCTCCTTGTGAACTTCAATCCTGTCTAGTCTTCTAGCCTGTATCTCAGTAATCTCCTCGACAACATTGTCTTTTTCCAGTATGAGTACTGATGAAAAATATTCACTTAGCGCTTCCCCTATCTCCTCAGACTCCATGCACAACTTCCCACTATTATTTTTGATTGACCCTAATCTTTCTCTTGTCATCGTTTTATTCCTGATATAGACGGCTTTAGGGCTTTCCTTGATCCTATCTGCCAACAACTTCTCATGACTCCTCCTGACTCTTCTTAGCTTTATCTTTATGTCTTTCCTGGCTAACTTGTAACTCTCAAGTGCTCTAACTTAGTCTTCACATCTCTTCCTAACATAAACCTTCTTCTTCCTCTTGACAAGAGATTCAACTTCTTTAGTAAACCACGGCTCCCTCACTCGACCACTTCCTCCCTGCCTGACAGGTACATACTTATCAAAGATGCACAGTAGCTGTTCCTTGAATAAACTCCACATTTCAATTGTGCCCATCCCCTGCAGCTTCCTTCCCCATCCAATGAATCCTAAAGCTTGCCTAATCGTATCATAATTGCCTTTCCACCAGCAATAACTCTTACCCTGCGTTATACACCTATCCCTTTCCATCGCTAAAGTAAACAAAACCAAATTGTGGTCACTGTCACTAAAGTGCTCACCTACCTTCAAACCTAACACCTGGCCAGGTTCATTACTCAGTACCAAATCCAATGTGGTTTGGTTTGTCCATATTTTGTGTCAGGAAACCCTTCAGCACACATTGGACAAAAACTGACCCATCTAAAGTACTTAAACTATGGTATTTCTAGTCAATACTTGGAAAGTTAAAGATCCCCATAACAACTACCCTGTAACTCTTGCTCCTATCCAGAATTATCTTTGCTATCCTTTCTTCTACATTTCTGGAACTATTCAGAGACCTGTAGATAAACTCCCAACAGGGTGACCTCTCCTTTCCTGCTTCTAACCGTAGCCCATACTATCTCAGTAGATGAGTCCTCAGACATCCTTTCTGCCACTGTAATACTATCCTTGACTGACAGTGCCACACCTCCCCCTCTTTTATCATCTTCTCTGTTCTTACTGAAACATCTAAATCCCAGAACCTGCTATAACCATTCCTGTCCCTGCTCTTATCCATGTCTCTAAAATGACCACAACATTGAAGTCCCACATACCAACCTATGCTACATGTTCACTATTCTGAATGCTCCTGGCATTGCAGTAGACTCACTTCAAACCACCTTCCTGCTTGCCGGTGAACTCTTGTGACTTTGAAACCTCATTTCTTACCTCACTTGTCTCAACCTCCTGGACACTGGAAGTACAATTTAGGTTTCCACCCCCCTGCTGAATTAGTTTAAATGTCCTGAAGAGCATTAGCAAATCCTCCTCCCCAGGATATTGGTGCCCCTGTGACTCAGTTGTAGACCATCCTGTTTGTAGAGGTCCCACCTACCCAAGAATGAGCCCCAATTATCCAGGTGTCCCAAACCCTCCCTCCTGCACCACCCTGTAGCCAAGTGTTCAATCTTTGAGGAGAAAGTGAGGTCTGCAGATGCTGGAGATCAGAGCTGGAAATGTGTTGCTGGAAAAGCGCAGCAGATCAGGCAGCATCCAGGGAACAGGAGAATCGACGTTTCGGGCATAAGCCCTTCTTCCTATTCCTCACCAGCACAAGGCATGGGCAAACCAGAGATAACAACTCTGTTTGTTCTAGCACTAAGCTTCCACCCTAGTTCTCTGAATTTCTGCCTTAAATCCCCATCCCTTTTCCTACCTACATCTCAGGGAACCTTGTGTTCTGAGCATACCTTCTATTTCCACCTGTACAAGTTTTGTTCTACCTTGTGGTTTAGGAATTTTTTGTTTCAAATTCTCAAGTTGAGAAACTAATATCTTAAGTTCTAAGTTGTTCATTGTGAATTCTTTGTTAAAAAGAGACATTGCCTAATCAAATGACATGCAAGCGGCAATGATTTATGATCCTTAATTAGAATAAACCATCAATGTTGATACTTGGAGAAAAATAGCATTTAACCCCATGATTTGCAGTAATTCAGATGTGTGATCTGAATTACTGGTTTTGATTTTGGATTAAATTGGAAATTAGCTGCTATGTACCTAGTTAACTATTCTGCTTCCTCCACTTAGCTAATTCCATACCTGCTGAGAATATTTTTGGTCTAAAATTACTGTCGCATGATTGTTGTGTTTCTCAGTCATTTTAAAAGATTTCTCTTTACCATCGTTATGTTGGCATTAGTTTCACTGGTGTCATCAATTTCTGAATATGTTTCCTTTCTTGATGCCCTGATCTGTATAGTTGGAAGGCAACTGAACATTTGATAGGATTGTAGGTTAGTTAATTTAGGATCACAATTGAGAAATATTGCTCTGCACCATTATCTACAACAATCAAAGATTTCCCCAATCTCACAACTTTGAGTGAATAGATAATCAACACTTCATTTTTGCTTTTGTGTCTTAATGTCAGCATGAGTCTGTGCTCCACTTCTGAAGTACATTGGAGATTCATCTCCATATCACAAGTTCACATGAAGCAAATGTTCAAAATAAGCTAATGAGAAGGAGCAACAGTTCACAGGAAATTCATCATGGCTCAAGCTGACAGGACATCTTTCTGCAGGGCACTGGTCACTCTAAAGTGGGGTTCAACAGCTGACCATGATGGCTCTTCATCTGAAAGTTCCATGTGGGACTCCAGCACTATTTTGCTGAGGTGATAAATACTTTATTTCCCATCACCTTCACCTTATTGACTTTTAAGTGCTGTTTCAATTGGTTGGAACATTAAGAGTTGATTTATCTATGTAATTTTTTAATGGGAATTCTGATTGAAGGAATGTAGCTTTTCTCGCTTTAAAAGTTTAGTGGATGGAGGCTTTGATGTCACTAGTTTGTTTTCTGACCTCACGTATGGGGAGAATTTCAATGGTATGAATTTATGATTTGACACTTGAATTTGCTCATACCTAGTGGTGTCTCTCTAGGCTTTCATCCTTTTTAGTTATGTGCAAAATTGGGGTTCCCAGACAGATTGTAGATAATTTTATGTTGGCAACCAACTTGTCTATCTGTAAATTCTGGTGTTGTAAGCTCACACATTAGCTGAATTTCCAAGTTTGTTCTAGTATGTGAATGAGTTTGTTTGCAGTCAACTTTGCTGTAGATATTTACTAATGTGTTTTGAAGGAATACCTGAGATGTCATTGAATCGGGGAATAGAAAATGCATATATTAATTGAGTCAATTGGGTTTGAAATGGTTGCATAAATATGGGGAGCTAATGATCAGTCAGGTGAGAGTTCGATCAAGTGTTGGCTAATTAAATCAAGCTCTCATAGAAGTATGGACTTTACTTCTTTTTAAATACAGTTCACATTTGGTAAAGAACAACGTAGATATTTCAAATCAACCTGTACATATGTGTTATGACATGACTCTGGAGCAGGTCGGACTTAAACCTTGGTCTTCTGCCCCAGACGTAGGGATATTACCACTGCACCACAAGAGCCCTTCATACCACTGCTAGTATGAAAGTAATAATCTGTGTCAAGTATTTGAAAATCACCACCATTTATGCTGATTATGAACTTTGAACCCTGTTCAGCTCTAAAGTATTGGAAGCCAGCAAGGGTGGCAAGGGGTGGCACAGTGGCTCAGTGGTTAGCACTGCAGCCTCACAACACCAGGGTCCCAGGTTCGATTCCAGCCTTTGGCTACTGTCTGTGTTCTCCCCATGTCCAGGTGGGTTTCCTCCCACAGTCCAAAAATGTGCAGGTCAGGTGAATTGGCCATGTTAAATTGCCCATAGTGTTAGGTGCATTAGTCAGAGGAAAAATGGGTCTGGGTGGGTTACTCGTCAGTGTGGACCTGTTGGGCCGAAGGGCCTGTTCCCACACTGTAGGGAATCTAATCTAAATGCAAGAGTTTAGGATGACTTTTGAAGTTAAATATTTGTTGTTAAACTTTTCAGTAACTCAGTTTTTGAACATAATTGTAACTGTTAATTGTGACTCTTTGTGGTTCTATTATGACTAAGAGTCTTCACACAATCTAATTGCAAACAGAAACTTAATGCAAGGTCACAAATGCCAGTGAGAAAATATCAGATGAGAAAATGATAAAAGTTGCCTTTTTCTGCTTGAGAAACTTAAGCTCTACAATGGAACTGTGCTTGCTCTGGAAAGAAGTAAGTTTGGGAAGGAAGTTTGCTTTAATAAACCAACTTCTTGACTGCCAGTCTGATCCTTAGAAAGCAACCTGTGCAACATAGGATGCTCCAATAGACCATTGAAACCTCCTGTCTGCATTACTGCAAGATTTGATAAAAGTTGCTTGATATGCATGACTTACTTTCATTGTAATTCAATTT
This sequence comes from Chiloscyllium plagiosum, assembly GCF_004010195.1. Classification (NCBI taxonomy): domain Eukaryota; kingdom Metazoa; phylum Chordata; class Chondrichthyes; order Orectolobiformes; family Hemiscylliidae; genus Chiloscyllium; species Chiloscyllium plagiosum. Next base: position 31,835,994 of record NC_057716.1, on the reverse strand, counting down.
CTGATTTCAGTCAGATGCTTTGGGATTCTTCTTTATTATGTGGCAAATGTGGCAACTTTCGTCAGATGTATGTTCCAATATTAAACATTTGTATAGAAACATAGAAACGTACAGAATGGGTACGGGAGTAGGACATTTGGTTCTTTGAGCCTGCACAACCATTCAATATAATCATGGCTGATCATGCAATTTCAATACCCCACTCCTGCTTTCTCTCCTTACCACTCGATCCCTTTATCCACAGAAGAAAATGTCCAACTCCTTCTTGAATATATCTAATGAACTGACCCAAATAGCTTTCTGTGGCAGAGAATTCCACAGGTTCACAACTCTCTGAGTGAAGAAATTCTTCCTCATTTCAGTCCTGAATGGTTTACCCCTTATTCTTAGACAGTGATTCTTAGTTCTAGGTTTTCCCAACATCAGGAACATTATTCCTGCATCTAGCCTGTCCAGTCCCATCAGGATTTTATGTATTTCTATGAGATGCCCCCTCATTCTTCTAAGTTCCAGGGAGCAAAAACCCAGTCACAATTCAATCTTTCTTTATATGTCAGTTCTGCCATCCTGGGGATCTGTGAGCTTTATTTCTGCTTACTAATTTCCTTGAGTGGAATATTGTCAAAGGCCTTTTAAAAGTCCAGATACACAACATCTACTGATTCATTCTTGTCCACTCTACTGGTCACATCCTCAAAACAGACATAAATGCTAACTCAAAAATAGTTCCTTATTTAATCTGTAGTTCCTCATTACTGCAACTACATTATTTGTTTAAAACACAAGTCCTAAACAAAACATGTATGTTTGGCTGATCATAATTTGTTATCATTGAATAGCTAAATCATACTGTAACAGAACAGGTGTTGAAAGGCTCTGGCAGACTCCTGTGTCATACACAAAATAACCTTTTGTTGTGGAAATGAGAGAAGATGCATGTTGAACATGTAAAACATGAACACGATTACTGTACATTATCTACTGAAGATAAAATAAATGTTCTGATGCTTGGAAGGAGTCCATCTTAATTTCAGGCACTAGTTTCTGGCAATTTAGTGAAGGTTCTCAGAATGCTTGCACCTTTCCAGTCAATCTCATTTTGACTCTATCTGTGTGACTATCATTGTATTTCCCCAGTATCTTTCCCACCTGAGATGCCATGACAAATACATTAAGAATGATGGTCCCAGCCTCTCTCTCAAATGAAAATATGAAAGAATAGTTACTTTCAAGCATTTTTTAAGCTCTTCTGTGATTAATTCAAACTCATGTGATTATTTTGTTTTGCAGAATAAGAGTATAGAATGTCAGCAATTAGCAAACATGCACAGAGTAAAATAAGTTATAAAATGACAATTAAGAGTTCAGCTGGACAGAGGATGCTCAAAAAGATTTGAATTGCCCATTTACTGCTTTCTCACCTCAATGCCTAACTGTTGGTAGTTAAATCCAAGCATTCTAAAGAAATTGTTTACTGAAAAGGAAGAATATGCAGGATTACAGGACAAAGACAGAGCAATGTGAATTGATCATTCAGTAAACTGGTGCAGATATAAAAGTGGCCAACTGTGCTGTGACAATTGTGATATAACTTTCTATTTAAATTAATCAATCCACTGTTTATCATTCCCACGCATAGGTGAATCTCTTTTCAGAGAGCCTTTCACGGCTGACTTGATTTGGTTTGGTTTATTATTCTCACATGTACTGAGATAAAGTGAAAAGTATAGTTTTGCATATTATACAGACAAAACATACCTTACAAAAGTACATCGAAGTAATAGAACAGAATGCAGAATATAATGTTAGAACAACAGAGAAGGTGCAGAGAAATATCAACTTTAATGCACAAGTGATCTGTTCAAAAATCTGATATCAGCCCTAGCTGATATTTTTGTGTCACCGTTAGCCACAGATGAGGTCCTGGAAGATTGGAGAGTAGCAAATGTTGTGCCCTTATTCAAGAAAGGCTGCAAAGAAAAACCTGTGAACTATAGGCCAGTAAGCCTAACATCTGTGGTAGGTACGCTACTTGAGAAGTTTCTGACAGATAAGATAAACATGCATTTGGAAAGATAGGGTTTGATTAGAAATAGTCAGCATGACTTTGTGCATAGGAGATCATGCCTCACAAATTTGTTAGAGTTCTTTGATGAAGTGACCATGAAGGATGACAAGGGCAGGGCGGTCGACGTAATCTATATGGATTTCAGTGAGGCCTTTCATAAGGTTCCACATGGTAGCTGCTCTGGAAGGTTAGACTGCATGAAATCCAGGGTGAGCTGGCAAATTGGATACACAATTGGCTTGATGGTGGGAAGCAGAGGGTAATAGTGGAAGGATGCTTGTCAGACTAGAGGCCTGTGACTAGTGGAGTGCCTCAGGGGTTGGTGCTGGGCCCATTACTCTTTGTTGAAAATGTGTTGCTGGAAAAGCACAGCAGGTCAGGCAGCATCCAAGGAGCAGGAGAATCGACGTTTCGGGCATGAGCCCTTCTTCAGGCTCATGCCTGAAACATCGACTCTCCTGCTCCTAGGATGCTGCCATAGCCTGCTGCGCTTTTCCAGCAACACATTTTCAGCTCTGATCTCCAGCATCTGCAGTCCTCACTTTCTCCATTACTCTTTGTTATCTATATCAATGATTTGGATGGGAATTTACAAGGCATGATTAGTAAGCTTGCAGATGACACTAACATAGACAGTATCATGGACAGTGAAGAAGGTTATCAGAGATTGCAGCAGGACCTTGATTAACTGGGGAAGTGGGCCGAGAAATGGCAAGTGGAGTTTAATGTAGATAAGTGTAAGGTCTTGGATTTTGGAAAGTCAAATCAAGGTAGGAGTTTCATGGTGAATGGTAGGGCCTTAAGGAGTGTAGTGGAACAGAGGGACCTTGGATTCAGGTGTACAGTTCTCTGAAAGTGAAGTCACAGGTAGACTGGGCAGTGAAGTCCAGAAGTTAGGAAGTTATGTTGTAGTTGTACAGGACATTGGTGAGGCCACACTTGGAGTATTGGGTTCAGTTTTAGTCACATTTCTATTAGAAGGATATTATGAAACTGGAAAGAATGCAAAAGAAACTTACAGGGATGTTGCCAGGACTCAAGGGTCTGAGTTATACGGAGAGGTTGGACAAGCTAGGATGTTTTTCTTTACAGCGTAGGAGACTGAGAATGGATCTTACAGAGGTGTGTAAGATCATGAGAGGCATGGATACGGTGAATGCACTCAGTCTTTTTCCCAAAGTTGGGGAATCACGTACTAGAGGGCATCAGTTTAAGATTAGAGGGGAAAGAATAAAAGGGAACCTGAGGGGCAACCTTTTACACAGAGGGTGGTATACATATGGAATGAGCTGCCAGTGGAAGTGGTTAAGGTAGGTACATTAACATTTAAAAGGCATTTGAACAAATACATGGATAGGAATATGGGCCAAGTGCAACAAGATGGTGTTAGCAGGATGGACATTTTGGTCAGTGCGGACCAGTTTGTGCCAAAGGGCCGTCTTCGTGCTGTAGGACTCTATGACTCTAGCAACAGCAGGGAAGAAGCTGTTTTTGAATATCTTGGTTTGTGCATTCAAATGTTTGTATCTTCTGCCTGACAGAAGAGAATGAAAGAGAGTATAACCGGGGTGGGAGAAGTCTTGGATTATGTTGGCTGCTTTGTCGAGTCAGCAGGAAGTGTAGACAAAGTCAATGGAAGGAAGATTAATTTGTGTGATGGGCAGCATTCACAACTCCCTGTAATTACCTGTGGTCTCGGGGACAGCAGTTGCCATATTGAGCCGTGTTTCATCCGGAAAGGATGCTTTCTATATTGCATCTATATTGCACCAGGACAGATTATTGGTGATATCTACTCCTAGGAATTTGAAGCTGTCAACTATCTCCACCTCAGCACAATTGATACAGACAGGGGCATATCTGCTTCCTGAAATCGATGATCAACTCCTTCCTTTTGTTGACATGGAGGGAGATTGTTGTCTTCACACCATGCTACTAAGCTGTCTATCTCTTTCCTATACTCCGTCTTGTTGTTTGAGATCTGACCCACTACAGTAGTATCATCAGCTAACTTGCAAATGGAGTTAGAGCAGAATTTGGCCACACAATAAGGAATATAGTTTGAGCTGAGTACACAGCTCTGTGGGGCACTGGTGTTGAGAATTACCTTGGAGAAAAAAAGTTTGTAATGTTTGGATTGAACTCAGTCTGATGGAGTAAAAACCATGCAGGGCATTTGCTGTTATTCAGGCTAGTTCATTCCTTTCTGATGGACTAATGTTGGTCTTGAGCCAAAAATTTAAACAAAATTGACTTTTAAAATCTTTGTAATCAAACTGATTGCTGATTTTGTTATTGCTGTGTATCATAAATTCCTGAATGCTGATATCAGTGAGCTTGATTTAATGATGTATTTATTTTTGCAAATGTCTAAGATATTCCTGCCATCATGATAATTTTATATTGTGTGCGTCTGAACAAAATAGATATAGTTCATATACTCTGAACTGATGTTCTCATATTGAATAATCAAGAAGTATCCAAGTGATGCCAGAGAAAGTGATGGAAGCAGATATGATAGCAACATTTAAGAGGCATTTAGATAGGCACATGAGCGAGCAGATCATAACAGGACCATATTCAGGCAGGTGCGATTAGTTTAGAATGGCATCATGGTCGGCGCATAGACAATGGGCTGAATGTCCTGCTCCTGTATTCTCTCTGTATTCTATAATTTGCTAAGATTGGACCAATGTATTCACTATCTCCGTAGCTACTTTCTTTAATATCCGACAAAACATCTCAGCAGATTTAGATCAGTCTTTAATCCCATTAGTTTCCTTAATACTTCTTCTCCAGTTATTGTTTATATTTGATCTCCCCCTTTCGTCTTTTTATTATTTCATTTTTTGGAATGCTATTAGGAATTGTCAGGAAAGGGAGAATCAACATTAAAACTGTGGTAGTAGTACAAAAAAGAACCCGATTCCTTAGAATCTATTAAGAAGGCAGAAATGACTCAAGGTAGTTAAGAAAATTCTTCCTCGATTATTGATGAAGAGAGTCAGACCACTGGAAGTTTGATTTTTTTTCAAAAGGAGAGGTATTTCCTGACACCTCAAGGAGGTAAACTAATAAAGGCTTTAAGAGACACTGAATCTAGTCAATTAGTGATACTGGCTAGTGGTACCATTTGTTTCCCAGAGAGGTTAATGAAGAAGAAAATATTAATCAGAATTATACATATGGACATTACAAATCAGTCCTATTGTACAGATTTTGATTATAGAGTTACTTAGTAAATAGAGAAGATGTAGTTGGAATACTGCAACAAATCCCTTTGGAGGGATTTGAATTTATCTGGCGAAATTAATTGACAATTCAAAGGTATTGGCTTCACTGAACTTGGTGGAATGATGCAAAAGAGATGCTACAAGATAAACATCCTAGACTGTTTCCTGACTATGTTGTCAAGATCTGAGGCCAATCCATTTAGACTGGAAGAGGAGGAGTCCGTGAAAGAGGGCGATCATTTATACATTTATGTATTGGAAACAATGGTTGAAAATTTGAATAGGTGGATGAAGGTAAAGAAAACGAGTGTGACATGTTTAGTGTATCTTCTTTAGTAGAAATGCAACAAGCAGATCTTAAATTGAAAAGAGTTAAGAGTTAAGTTACTCAAATTGAATCAGAACCAATACTTGAGTGTTATTATTTGAAAGATAAAGTAAAAGGGAGACGTGGAAATGACCCCAATATCAGCCAATGAAAGAATGGACAGTAGTCCCTCAGGCCACAGCCATAGCCTGAGGAACTACTGAGAGCATCGGAGAATCATAATGAAATTTTACAAATGGCTCATGACAAAGACAAGCATCTTAGGTGGTAAAAAATACAAGCTAAAATATGAGGAGATTTTTATTATTCTGGATTATATTAAAAGTATACATATTTCTCCAAATTCATCACATGTGTCATATAGTGGGGAAGTCCCGACAAACATTTAAATCTGCACCACTAGTCCTGGTACTACTTGCAAAGAACTCTTTAACAGGGTCATAATAGATTGCATAGGACTCAAATCTAGAACCAGCAATGTGAATCAGTATTTTTGAACAATTGTGAATATTTCTACAGGATTTCCTGAGGCAATGTCTTTAGGGATGAAAAATACTGTAAAACTGCTCATGGAAAAGTTTGCTCAGCTTGTTACAAGATACGATTGCCCAAAGAAACATAATCTGATCAATGTTCAACTTTGATACCACAAATATTCAAATAAATAATGGATATGTTGGGAATGAAACATTTATATCTTGTGCTTATCACTCATGATTTCAAAGAGCCTTGGAAAGATGATATCAAACTTTAAAAACCATGATTAAAAACTTATTGTCTGGAATTTCCTAATTTCAGGAATTTTTTAAACAAATCTTGTTTGTCATTCCTGATGTTTCAAATGAATCTGCATGATTCAGTCTTTTTGCATTTATATATGGACATGAAGTGAGAGATCACAAACTGATTAAAGAGAAATTTGTAAATTAAGGCTCAGAGACTATTCTTCTACCTCATGCTTCAAGTTTAAAAAACAAACTAATCAAAGCATCTAAGTTGGTTGAGAAGCATTTGGGGAATGCTCAGCAGTAATGCAACAAGAGCAGATAAAAAGTTAAAATTCAGGATCTTGTTGTTGGAGAGAAAGGGTGGAATCTAATAAGGGCCTAAACAGGCTGCAAGACAGAAAGCATTATTATCTCATTAATACGTATTCAGCTTCTCTTCTATCCTGGACTACTATCAATAATCCCCTTGTCTGCCTATCACTTTCACATCTCTCTCTGTCTGGGCTCTGTCTCCATCTATCCACTCACTTCTCCCCCAAGCCACTACCCATCGTCAGCACTTTTTCCCAATTGCTGTCATAGAATCCCTACAGTGTGAAAGCAGGCCATTTTGCCCATTAAGGTCACACCATCCCTCTCCTTGGACTGTAGGAGGAAACCAGAGTACCTATAGGAAACCTAGGTAGACAGGGAGAATGTCTGTGTGGAGTGTGCACAGTCTCCTCAGGCTGGAATCAAATCTAAGTCCCTGGTGCTGTGAGGCAGCAGTGCTAACCATTGAATCAATATGATGTATCAGTTCTGATGAAGAGTCACCAGGCTCAAAACATTAATTCTGTTCCTCTGTCAACAGATGCTGCCAGGCTGCCAGGCCTGATGTGTTTTTTCAGCAATTTCTGTTTTTGTTTGAATTCTGTAGTGACTGCTCCAGACAGGAGAGGAAAAAAAATCAACTGCTATGTCATGTTAAAGAGATATTATGACATGAAAGGCATTAAAATGCATTTATGGAAATGACAGAAATAGAGGATGAAATAAAAATGTCAGAACATTTGGAGGAAGGATCAAAAATTGGTAAAAAATTGATCTTCCAGAAAACAGAGTGAATAATATGAAGGTGCCAAAAAAGGTCATATGAATGATTATTCTGTATTACAGAAGACTTATCAAAGGCTGTAAAGACTCATAAATTTGATTTATTTGAATAAGCCATGGAAAACATCTGTTATTCTCCATCATGTTACTGAAGGGGATCATTATCAATAAAAGATCATCCTCATAAACTCAATACAGATATATTAGCTCAAATGATAGGTAATGACATTATTGAATGATGTCAAAGTATCTCACCCATTGTGCTGGTGCTGAAACCAAATGGACCACAAAGGTTCAGTACTGATTATTGTAAAGTTTACGCAATAACAAAAGTGAATTCATATGCTATTTTGCGATTGGAGGACTGCATTGAAATAATTGAGCATATAGAATTCATCACCAGAACAGAGCTGCTAAAAGGATACTGCAGAATTCCACTGACAGAGCTAAAGGCATGTCATCTTTTGCAGCACTGGGTATACTTTATTAATGCTAGGTCATGCAAGTTGAAAACAAAATTCACCAGCAACATTCCAATGATTAAAAATCAAAGTAATTGAAGGACAATATGTCTACATTACTGCATTGTCCACATCCATGTGATTGTATTCACGTAAAACACTTGAAAAAAAAACTGATCAGTTACAAGGAACCCATTTGTTTATAAATCTGGCTAAAAGTGAATTCATCAAAGCAAAAGTGACTTACTTGGGCCAAACTGTGGGACAAACCAAATATCCAACTAGAAAAGATAAATTATAGACAATCTTATATTTTGCCATGCTTAAGATGTAATATCAAATTCTGAAGTATATGACTGGATTTATTACAGTACAGTAAACATTTTAAGCTACTGTTTTTCTTTCAGTTCAGAAGCAAGTTTCGCTTCTTGTTCCTAGGAGTGAAGGGTAGTTCAGGGAACAAGTCACTTCAGCAAAAGCATTTATTTTGCAAAGCTTCTAAAATGAGGAGAGTTTGGTTACAAATCTCCTGTTTATTAGAACCAACAAAGTTGAAGCTCTTAGATTTGTGAAAGGTTCATCTTAGCAGACTTGGAAAGAACTAATTGAATTGTCTCCACAGACCACAGCAAAGAAACAGTAAGGATTCAGTTAAGTAGGAATTTAAAGAGTTGAGAGAGGGGTGTAATTTCTCTGGACTCGGGTCTCTGTAGTTTATAGTGTTGTTCAGCTGTGTGTTTTAAGATCAATTTAACTGTCTTCTATATTTAGATAACTTACTTTTTTATTTCTATGCAATAAACTTTTGTTGTTGAAGAAAATCTGCAGCCTCATGTGAATATGTTTCCAGTTAACAATCTACATTTAAAAAAAACATATATTTTATCAAGGCAGGATTCATTTGGCATCTGACCTGTTCAATAGTACGATCAACAGGGTTCATAACATGATAAAAAAATCGGCTTTAGCTCAAGCAGTGCTGGAGAAAATGAAAGATATACAAAAATAGGTCAAGATGCACAGTGCACACCATCAAGGAGCTGAAAATCACTCATGAGGCAAACCTTTTAGAAGTAAATGCCAGAAGAAAATGAGGACTGCAGATGCTGGAGATCAGAGTCGAGACTGTGGTGCTGGAAAAGCACAGCCAGTCAGGCAGCATCCGAAGAGCAGTCTGACACTGGTTCAGACATAAGCCCTTCATCAGGAATGAAGCCCAATGTGAAAGAATTCAAACAGGACATAAAAGAAGTTAAACAGTCACTGAAGCAACAGAAGTTTTTAAAAAAAATTCTATCATGGGATGTGGGTGTCACAGTATGGCCAGCATTTATTGTCCATCCCTAGTTGCTCTGCAGAAGATGGTGGTGAACTGCCTTCTTGAACAGCTGCAGTCCATGTGCTGTAGGTAGATCCACAATTCTGTTAGAGTGGGAATTCCAGGATTTTGACCCAGCAACAGTGAAAGAATCATGATATATTTCCATGTCAGGATGGTCAGTGGCTTGGAGGGGAATTTGTTGTTCCCATGTATTTGTTGAACTTTCCTATCCAAATGGAATGGTCATTGGTTCGGAAGTTGATGCTTGAGGAGCCTTGGTGAATTTCTGTAGTGCTTCTTGTACATAGTAAAACTGCTGTGACTGAACATTAGTAATAGAGGGAATGGATGTTTGTGGAGGTGGTGCCAATTGAGCAGGCTGTTTTGGATGGAGACAAGCTTCTTGAGTGTTATTGGAGTTGCATCCATTTAGGCAAGTGGGGAATATTCCGTCACAATCCGGACTTGCGCCTTGTAGATGGTTGACAAGCTGTAGGGATTCAGGAGCTGAGTTACTTGCCACAGTGTTCTTAGCCTCTGATCTGGAATTAGAGAGTCATAGAAACAAACATCATGGAAACAGACCTTTCGGTCCAACCAGTCTGTGCCTATCATAATCCCAACTAAGATAGTCCCATCTGCTTGCAATTGGCCCATGGCCCTCCAGGCGTTTCTTATTCATGTAGTTATTCAAATGTCTTTTAAGTTTTGTAAGTGTACCAATATCCACCACTTCCTCTGGAAGTTCATTCCACATATGAACCACTCCCTGTATAAAAACTTGTCCCAATGTCTCTTTTAAATCTTTCTCCTCTCGAAAATATGCCCACTAGTCTTTAAATTACCTACCCTGGGGAAAAGAACCTGCATTTACCTTATCTGTACCCCTCATGACTTTATCAACCTATAGAAAGTCAACCCTCAACCTCCTACACTCCAGTGAGAAAAGTCCCAGCCTTCTAGCCTCTCCTTATAATCCAAACCCTCAATTTCCAGCAACATCCTGGTAAATCTTTTGTGGACCTCTCCAACATTAAAATATCCTTTGTATAACAAGTGAACAGAATTGGACACAGTAATGCAGAAGATGCCCCACCAACATCCTATACAATCTCAACATACTGTCCCTACTCCTATTCTCAAAGTTCTGAGCAATGAAGGCAATTGTGCTAAACACTTTCTTAACCACATTACCTATATGTAACGCAAACTTCAAAGAATTATGTACCTGAACCCCTATGTCTCTCTGTTCTACACCACTACCCATGGCCATACTTTTAATTGTGTAAGTCCTGCCCTTGGTTGTTTTACCAAAATGCAATATCTCGCATTTATCCAAATTAAACTCCATCAGCCACTCTCCAGCTCATTGATCCAATTGACTATGATCACTTTGTAATCTTAGATAACTTTCTAAACTGTCAACTATACCACCAGTCTTGGTGTCCTCAAATTTACTAACCACGCCTTCTATATTCTCATCTAAATCATGTACATGAATGACAAACAAAAGTGGACCCAGAACTGATACCTGTATAAAACCACTGGTCACAGGCCTCCAGTCCAAAAAACAACCCTCCACCATCACTCTCTGTCTGCTGCCATTCAGGCAATTTGTATCCAATTGGCGATCTCATCCTGAATCCCATTTGATCTAACTTTATTAATTAGTCTATCATGCGGAACCTTGTTAAAGGTTTTACTAAAGTGCAAGTAAATAATGTCTACCACTCTGCCCTCACCAATGTTCTTGGTTCCTTCCTCATAAGATGCAATCAAGCTTGTGAGCCATGATTTTCATCACGCAAAACCATGCTGGCTAATCCTAATCCTTCCTTGCCTCTCCAAATGCATATAAATTCTATTTTTCAGATTCACATCCACCTTACCTACCACTGAAGTCAGATTCTCAGGTCTATAATTCCCAGGCTTCTCCTTACATCCTTTCTTAAACAAACGCACACCATTAGCCACTCTCCATTCATCCAGCGTCTCACCCATGGTTATAGATAATACAAATATTTCTGCAAAGGGCCCCACAATGTCCTCCCTAACTTTCCACGATGTCCAGGGATATACTAGGTCGGATCCTAGACCTTTCTATTTTTTAAGACATCCAGCACTTGCTCTTTTGTAATGTGAACAGTTTCAAAACATCAATATTATTCGCATGAGTTCTCTAGTTTCCATTTCTTTCTCCACAGTAAAAATGCAAAATATTCATTTAATATCTCTCCCATCTCTTGAGGTTCAACAAAAAGATGACATATTTGATCTTTGAGGGTCCCTCCTCTCTCTCTCTAGTTGCTCTCTTGCTCTTAATGTATTTGTAGAATCTTTTTGGATTATCTTTAAACTTTAACCCTATCACATCTCTTCTCTTTGCCTTCCTAATCTCCCTCTTAAGAACACCTTTCCACTCTTTATGCTGTTCAGGGGGTTAATTTGAACCAAGTTTCACAAACGTAATCTATGATGTTTTTTATTCTTGACTAGAACCTCAGTATCTTCATTCATTTATTGTTCTCTAATCCCACCAGTCTTAACTCTACTCCAATCAACTTTTGAAAGCTGCTTTGTCATACCATTAAAATTTGCCTTTCTCCAATTTTTTTTTAGATTCCCTACAGTGTGGAAACAGGCCTTTCGGCCCAACCAGTCCTTAATTTTATGGAAGGCTTAACATTTTCCATACTATTTAAAAACATATAGAATTATGATCACAAGACATAGCATTCCCGTGCTATTACTTCAGTCACTTGTCCTGTCTTATTACCCAAGAGAAAGTTAAGTTATGCTCCTTCTCTATTCGGAACATATTGATAAAGAAACTTTTCTTGAACACAATTAACAAATTTTTCACCAATGAAACCTACGGTAGTCCCAATCAATGTTTGGAAAATTAAAATCACCTCTACTTCAACATTATTATTCTTACATATGGAATAGAATCCCTAGTATGGAAACAGGCCCTTCGGCCTAACAAGTCCACACTAGCCCTCCAAAGAGTAACCCATCCAGACCCATTCCGCTACCGTATTATCCTACGTTTACCCCTGGCTAATGCACCTAACCTACACATCCCTGAACATTATCGGGCAATTTAGCATGACCCATTCACCTAACCTGCATATCTTTTGGACTATGGGAGGGAACCAGAGCACCTGGAGGAAACCCACGGAGACACGGGGAGAATGTGTAAACTCCCACAGACAGTTGCCCGAGGCTAAAATCAAACCTGGATCAGTGGCTGTGAGGTAGAATCACTGAGCCACCGTGCCGCCCTAAATATATCTGCAATTTCTCTATATAATTGATCCTCAATTTCCCTCTGACTATTGGAAGTGGTGCATTGTACAATCCCATCAAGGTAATCATTCCTTTTTTATTTCTAATTTCAACTCATATTTTCACTGGATAATTTTTCAGAAATATCTTCTCTACTTACAGCCATAATGCATAGGCACACACACACACACACATAGTTTTTTTCCAGTACAAGTGAAACCCATCAAAAGATTTTTTTCTGACGCAGAAGACAATAATCCAAGAACCTGAATCCCTGAACATTACACTACCTCTTCAGCCATTGATTTATCTTCTTTATCCTTTTATTCTTACCCTCATTTGAGCTTGGCTTCAGGAGTAAACCAGAGATTACTACTTTTGAGGTTCTCTTTTTTTAATTTTTTACTTAACCTTTTATAGTCACTCTGTAAAGTTTTAATCTTTTCCCTGTGTCATTCATATCAATGTATACAATGACCTGCAATTTCTCATTCTTTCATTTAATGATATGTTTCAAATATTTTGAGAAGTCCTTAATTCTGGCAGGAAAGCAACATACTATCCTAGACTCATGATTACTGCCACAGCATATCCTATCTGTGCCCTTGACAGGAGAGTCCCCTACAACAATTATTCTTTAAAATTTTGTTAAACCCCACCTAACGTAAGTTTCAGTGCCCAAGGTAAGACTCTCTTCTATTTTCTTCGGAGAGACTATCCTTTTCAACAGTACCCAAAACTCAGTATATGTTTGAGAGTGGAATAGCCACAGGAGACTTCTGAACAACCTTCTGATCTTTCCTGACAGTCACCCACCTATCTGACTGATCCTCCTTTATAATCACTTCTTTAAACCTTCTAGCCACCTAACTTTGTGTCTCTAGCATTTGATCAATGTCCACGAATCCTAAAAAGAAGCAGCTTATGATAGTACCTTATCTGTAAAATGAACTACTTTTCCTTACCCAAAGAATTAATATTAAGCATGCGAAGTGTAAGAAATTTAAAAAAACACACGTAAATCTTAAATAAAATAAACCACATGGCTGAACAATCATTTTTTTAAAAAACACTACTCTTCCCCAAGTGGACCAGCAAACAGTTTTCAAACTTTTGATTTAAAAAAAACTCACCACAGAACTGTTCATGTGTAGGCCTCTCTAACATCTCTGCAAACACAACTCTGTTTAAAGAAACTCTGGAGAAAGTGAGGACTACAGATGCTGGAGTATCACAGTTGAGAGTGTGGTGCTAGAAAAGCACAGCCGGTCAGGCAGCAGCCAAGGAGCAGGCGAATCGACGTTTCAGACATAAGCCCTTCATCAGGCCCCCCTTTAAAAGAAACTCTCCTCTACGATTTAAAAAAAATACATTTAACAATGTTAAAAAAATCTCTCCTTCTATGTGTATAAGATTAGGAAAAAAAATCAAACTTTCCTTTGGCTTCTCCAAAAGCTCCATAAACATGACTCTGTTTGAAAAGAAAGTTTTTGTTTTTTTTTGTGTAACTTAAAAAAAAAACAAAACAAAATCATAATAAAAGTTTTATACTACTGAAATGTAATACTGTACGAAATCTGGGAGCAAATCTAGAATCTAGCAAATCTTGCGGTCTCAGCAGCCGTGATAGTGCCATATTACATGCTGGAGATTACAAGCAGGATTTTGTCTCACAAGGATTGTAGAGTGGTCACTGTTACTGATACTGTTATGGACAGATGCATCTGCAGCTGGCAGATTATTAAGTATAAGCCAAATAAGTTTTTCCTTCTTGTTGGTTTCCTCACCACCTGCAACAGACCCAGTTCAAAAGTGATCTCCTGCGATACCCAACATGTTCAATCAGTCGTGTGACTGCCGAGCCACTCTTGCTGGTGGACATTGAAATCTCCCCCCCCCCAGTACATTTTGCACCCTTCCCAACCTCATGGCTTCAGGTTTCAATAAAAACAAAAAAAAATTAAACTCCATTGGCCATGCCTCTGCCCATTGGCCCATTTGATCAAGATCCTGTTGTACTCTGAGATAACCTTCTTTGCTGATCACTACACCTCCAATTTTGGTGTCATCTGCTAACTATACCCCCTATATTCACATCCAAATCTTTATATAAATGATGAAAAGCAGTGGACCCAGCACCGATCTTTGTGGCTCTCCACTAGTCACAGGCTACCAGTCTGAAAAACAACTCTCCTCCAACAACTCCCTCTGTGTTCTGCCTTCAAGCCAGATCTGTATCCAAATGGCTAGTTCTCCTTGTATTCCATGAAATCTAACCTTGTCAACCAGTCTTACTGAAATCCATATAGATCACATCCACTGCTCTGCCCTCACCAACCCTGTTTGTTACTTCTTCAAAAACCTCAATCAAGTTCGTGCGATATGATTTCCCATGCACAAAGCCATGTTGACTATCCCTAATCAGTCCTTGCCTTTCCAAATACATATAAATCCCGTCCCTCAGAATTCCCTCCAACAACTTGCCCACCACTGATGTCAGACACTGGCCTATAGTTCCCTGGCATTTTCTTACCACCTTTTTTAAATAGTGGCACCATGTTAGCCAACCTCCAGTCTTAGGGCACCTCACCTGTGACTATCGAGGATACATGTATCTCAGCAAGAGGCCCAGCAATCACTTTTCCAGCTTCCCACAGAGTTCTCGGGTACACCTGATCACCTAGGAATGTATCCACCTTTCTGCATTTAAGACATCCAGCACCTCCTCCTCTGTAATATAGACATTTTTTCAAGATGTCACCATGTATTTCCGCACATTGTATATCTTCCATGTCCTTCTCCACAGTAAACACTAATGCAAAATACTCTTTTAGTATCTCCCCCATCTCTTGCGGCTTCACACACAGGCTATCCTGCTGAACTTTGAGGAGTCCTATTCTCTCCCTAGTTATCCTTTTGTCCCTAAAATCCATTTGCATTCTCCTTAACCTTATTTGCCAAAGCTATCTCATGTCCCCTTTTTACCATCCTGATTTCCTTTTTAATTATACTCCTACTGCCTTTATACACTTCTAAGGATCCATTTGATTTCTGCTGTCTATACTGGACATATGCTTCCTTTTTTTAATCAAAACCTCAATATCTCTAGTCATCCAACATTCCCTATACCTGCCAGCCTTGTCTTTCACCCTAACAGGAACATCCTGGCTCTGCACTCTCATTATCTCATTTTTGAAGGCATCCTATTTTCGAACCATCCCTCTACCTTTGAACATCTGCCCCCAGTCAGCTTTTGAAAGTTCTTGCCTAATACCATCAAAATTGGCTTTCCTCCAATGTAGACCTTCAACTTTTACATCCGGTCTATCCTCTTTCATCACTATTTTAAAATTAATAGAATTATGACCGCTGGCCCTAAAGTGCTCCTCCTCCGTTACATGCCCTGCCTTATTTCCTAAGAGTAGGTCAAGTTTTTTTTTTTTTTTTTAGATTACTTACAGTGTGGAAACAGGCCCTTCGGCCCAACAAGTCCACACCGACCCGCCGAAGCGCAACCCACCCATACCCCTACATTTACCCCTTACCTAACACTACGGGCAATTTAGCATGGCCAATTCACCTTCCCTGCACATCTTTGGACTGTGGGAGGAAACCGGAGCACCCGGAGGAAACCCACACAGACACGGGGAGAACGTGCAAACTCCACACAGTCAGTCGCCTGAGGCGGGAATTGAACCCGGGTCTCTGGCGCTGTGAGGCAGCAGTGCTAACCACTGTGCCACCGTGCCGCCCACGGCCTTATAGTACTAGTATGTCCTCGAGTAGGTTCATCCACATACTGAATCATAACATTTTCTTATACACACATACAAATTCCTTTCCATCTAAACCCTTATCACAGAGACTTACAGGTTTGATTGTTATTGTACATAGTTAAACTTCCTTTTGGAAAAGAGGAACACGTTGTATTTGTTCTTTGCCTTCAACAGAATTCACCTTTAAGGATCCCATGTTCTGTATGTGTAAAATATTGTGACTCTGTCCACCAGTTTGGCCTTGATGGGCTTCCAAACAGCACACAGCAACATCAGACGGTTTGTTGTCAGGGTCTGTTTCATCACTTATAAGATTCACTACTTTTTAAAAAACTAATTCATAGAGTTAATCAATTTCTGATGAGCATTTGATTATTCAACCATTATCGTTAACATGATAGTGGTTTTCCTATAAAATTCTCAGTGGTGTATATCTGACTCTTAGGAATTCAAGGCCTTATAGTACTAGTTTGTCAAGTGTTTTTTTTCCACTTGTTGTATCCCCTTCCTTTATAAAATCCTTTTCAATTTCTCACTGCAATCTACTCTTGCCTGTGTATAACCATATTGTTTCATCCCAGTTGTTATCCTAGCTTGTAAAGTGTCTTCTAATGTCTGTTGTAACCCCTTTTTCTAAAACTAATATTCAATAGTAGTGTATGCAAATCTTCAACATGCTGCAACTGTGGTCTTATTAAGTGTCTTCTGCAGATTCATCCTCACATCCTTTGTTTAATTTTCAGTGGAATGTATATGAAATACAGAATATCATTTACCTTAGTTCATCTGCTGCCAGTGCTATATTTCATGGTCTGTGCATCTGAATTCCTTCAACTCTTGTGAGTGTGAACTTCATGTCTGTAGTGTTGCTGGAGACAGTGCGATGGAAGCTCCTGGAAATGCACGTTGTGTGGCAGCTTGAAAAGAGTGCTCAAGCATATGATCTTTTTGTATGTGTCAAAAGCAGCTGTACTAGTGCTATTCTGACAGTGTACAGCCTTATTTATTAAATTTGGACTGCAAATGTCTATTGCTCAGACTTCCATGTCACTCAAGAAAGATCAAGTGTTTGGCCACAAGACAAAATATTGTAAAATGCTTGAAGGTATTCTGAAATGCTTGAGGAGTTAATTTCAACAGAATCTTCATTGCCCCGATAGTGTGGGTATGGGCGAAACATTTTGAAAATAAAAAAGAAAAGTCTGTTTCTCTAATCTATGGTTGAATGGTGAGATGCGAATCTCACTAGTGAGCAACAAGAGACTTGTTTGTATCTATTTGCATGCATCAGCATGCTATTATTACCTAATTTTGGCTAATGGATATGTATTTTCTAATTTTCCCATGTTATGGGTAGAAACTAGACAGTACTAATTCCCAACATGAAAATACTTTGTGGCTTCTGCCCACTGCTTGCTCCATCTTAGACAGCAGTCTCTAATGTCTCAGGGCATGGTCCATAGGAAGCAACCACCTGCGCCTTCCATCCACATTGGTAGGCATTAGACATGTACCACTTCACTACACCCCCTTAGCACATCTCCGACTCACTTATAAGATGGTTTTGCACTTCAGTGCAGCGCTTTGGAGCTCTCCAACAACCCACATGGAATGCTGCTGCCAGGAGACTTGGGAGTAGCAGCCACATCATGCATTGGATCAGGCTTCATCTCAGAGTTTCTGGTTTGCTCTCTTAGCACTCACTCAATTTACACTTATTTCATGACCACCCTTCTTAAACAGTGGCACTACGTTAGTCAATCTCCAGTCTTCCGGCACCTCACCTGTGACTATCGATGATACAAATATCTCAGCAAGAGGCCCAGCAATCACTTCTCTAGCTTCCCACAGAATTCTAGGGTACGCCTGATCAAGTCCTGGGGATTTATCCACCTTTATGCATTTCAAGACATCCAGCACTTCCTCCTCTGTAAACTGGACATTTTGCAAGGTGTCACCATCTATTTCCCTACAGTCTATATCTTCCATATCCTTTTCCATAGTAAATACTGATGTAAAATACTCAATTAGTATCCCTCCCATTTTCTGTGGCTCCACACAAAGGCCGCCTTGCTGATCTTTGAGGGGCCCTATTTTTCTCCCTAGTTACCCTTTTGTCCTTAACATATTTGTAAAAACCCTTTGGATTCTCCTTAATTCTATTTGCCAAAGCTATCTCATGTCCCCTTTTTGCCCTCCTGAATTCCCTCTTAAGTATACTCCTACTTCCTTTATACTCTTCTAAGGATTCACTCGATCTATCCTGTCTATACTTTACATATGCTTCATTCTTTTCCTTAACCAAACCCTCAATTTCTTTCGTCATCCAGTATTCCTTATACCGACCAGCCTTCCCTTTCACCCTGACAGGAATATACTTCCTCTGGATTCTCATTATCTCATTTCGGAAGGCTTCCCATTTTCCAGCTGTATCGTTACCTGTGAACATGTGCCCCCAAACAGCTTTCGAAAGTTCTTGCCTAATACTGTCAAAATTGGCCTTTCTCCAATTTAGAACTTCAACTTTTTGATCTGGTCTATACTTTTCCATCACTATTTTAAATCTAATGGAATTATGGTCGCTGGCCCCAAAGTGGTCTCCTACTGATATCTCAGTCACCTGCCCTGTCTTACTTCCCAAGAGTAGGTCAAGTCTTGCACCCTATTATTCTTACAGATAGCTGAGATCTTCTGACAAATTTGTTTCTCAATTTCCCTCTGACTATTAGGAGGTCTATAATACAATCCTAATAAGGTGATCATCCCATTCTTATTTCTCAGTTCCATCCGAATAACTTCCCTGGATGTATTTCTGGTAATATCCTCCCTCAGTACAGCTGTAATGCTATCTCTTATCAAAAACTCCACTCCCCCTCCTCTCTTGTCTCCCTTTCTATCCTTCCTGTAGCACTTGTACCCTGGAACATTCAGCTGCCAGTCCTGCCCATCCCTGAACCATGTTTCTGTAATTGCCACGATAGACCAGTCCCATGTTCCCAACCATGCCCTGAGTTCATCTGCCTTCCCTGTTAGGCCCCTTGCATTGAAACAAATGCAGTTTAATTTATTAGTCGTACCTTGTCCCTGCCTGCCTTGACTGTTTGACTCATGTCTGTTCTCAGCTGTACCCATCTCAGATTGATCTCTTTCCCCACTATCTCTCTGGGTCCCACAACTCCCCCCCCCCACCAACATCCCGAGCAACTCCAGCAAATCGCCCTGCCAGTATATTAGTCCCCTTCCAATTTAGGTGCAATCTGTCCTTCTTGTACAGGTTACTTCTACCCCAAAAGAGATTCCAATGATCCAAAAATGTGAATTCTTCTTCCATACACCAGCTCCTCAGCTGTGCATTCATCTGCTCTGTCCTCCTATTCCTGCCCTCACTGGCTCTTAGCACTACTCTTGAGGACCTCCTTTTTAAATTCCTTCCTGATTAGATTAGATTACTTACAGTGTGGAAACAGGCCGGCAGCAGTGCTAACCACTGTGCCACCGTGCCGCCCACTCTCTGTAATCTCCCTTCAGACTCTCAACCTTTTCCCTTCCTATGTTGTTGGTTCCAATGTGGACAATAACCACATTGCTGGCGCCTCCCCCTCTTTGCGAACATTCTGCACCCTCTCTGAGACATCCTTGATCCTGGCACCAGGGAAGCAACGCACCATTCTGATTTTTAGCTGATGGCCACAGAAACATCTGTTTATACCTTGGACTAGAGAATCCCCTAACACAATTGATCTCTTGGAACCCGACGTACCCCTCGTTGCATTAGAACCAGTCTCAATACCTGATACTTGGCTGTTCGTGCTATGTTCCCTTGAGAATCCATCCCCCCCTATATTTTCCAAAACAGCATACCTGTTTGAAATGGGTATAGCCACAAAAAACTCCTGCACTAGCTGCCTTACCTCTCTTAACCTTCCTGGAGTTCACCCATCTATGTGACTGTATCTGAGACTTTCCCCCATTCCTATAACTGCCATCCATCACACACTGTTGTTGTTGCAAATTCCTCATTGCTTCTTACTGTCTCTCCAACCGATCCATTCATTCTGATAAGATTCACAACCAAAAGCATTTATGGCAGATATAATCCGCTTATAATCCTTAAACTCTCTTTAAACTCCCACATCTGGCAAGAAGCACATTTTACTCTATTAAAGGCCATTTTTGCTTCTTCACAATCTACAGACCCAGAAAATAACACCGTCTTATTCCTTTACAAACACTGTCCCGGGTTAAATTAATAGTTATGGCTTATATTTTAAGTTTAATCAAGAGACATATCTCCAAAAACATATAATCAAGAAAGAATTCACTCTACTCACTACTGCAGACTTTCTGTAGGTCACACTTAAAACAACAATACACTTATCTGCTTCTGTGCTGTGAACTTTACCTAACAGTTCCTCCAAGATCAATTGTGAATTTCACTGTTTATTAATTTTCCCAGACGCACTCTGATGTCCAGCGATACATGAATTCAAACAGCAAAGGCAATATCAGTTTCTTTCTTTCTGTCTCTCCTGCATTGTCCTCACCATGTGCTTCCTTTGTCTGTTCTTCTCCCTTTTAAAACTGCTGTTGTTTTGACAATTTTTCCCAAAGTTCTAATTCAATGCAACAGCATATGAAACAGTAATTGCTGCTCCTGGAATTTGAGAAAATCACCTCCAGTACCTAAAATACATCAAAAAAGGAGCGGCTGTTACAGCCAGAAATTTTTCTGGTCCTCCATCTTGGATTACCCAGATTTGGATGCGAGCATAAGAGGTACAGTTAGTAAGTTTGCAGATGACACCAAAATTGGAGGTATAGTGGACAGCGAAGAGGGTTACCTCAGATTACAACAGGATCTGGACCAGATGGGCCAATGGGCTGAGAAGTGGCAGATGGAGTTTAATTCAGATAAATGCGAGGTGCTGCATTTTGGAAAAGCAAATCTTAGCAGGACGTATACACTTAATGGTAAGGTCCTAGGAAGTGTTGCTGAACAAAGAGACCTTGGAGTACAGGTTCATAGCTCCTTGAAAGTGGAGTCGCAGGTAGATAGGATAGTGAAGAAGGTGTTTGATATGCTTTCCTCTATTGGTTAGAGCATTGAGTACAGGAGTTGGGAGGTTATGTTGCAGCTGTACAGGACATTGGTTAGGCCACTGTTGAAATATTGCATGCAATTCTGGTCTCCTTCTTATCGGAAAGATGCTGTGAAACTTGAAAGGGTTCAGAAAAGATTTACAAGGATGTTGACAGGGTTGGAGGATTTGAGCTACAGGGAGAGGCTGAACAGGCTGGGGCTGTTTTCCCTGGAGCGTCGGAGGATGAGGGGTGATCTTATAATTGTCATCTTCGATAGCTCGTCATGGTGGAGAAAGTGAGGACTGCAGATTCTGGAGCTTAGAGTCAAAAAATCTGGTGCTGGAAAAGCACAGCCAGTCAGGCAGCATCTGAGGAGCATGAAAGTTGATGTTTTGAGCATAAGTTCTTCATCATTCTGGTTAAGGGGGTGAGCATGTTATTGTCCAGCACCAAGCTATGCAAATGTCACATCTGCACCATGTGCCCACAGCTACTGCAACAAAAACGCTGAATGTGCATCAACCAAATAGCTATTTCTCAAAGTCCAAGGGGAGTTGTCCTCAGTCAGGCCAATGGAGATAACTTTTAGTCAGGGTGATCCGACACATTGAGTCAAGGGGACCATCTCATATAAGTCCAGGGACTGGGATGCAGTCAACTGCTAGTCAAGGATCAGGATCTTTTCCTCATAATGGGTGAGGAGCCAAAAATCAGGCACCCCCTACCCATTTCTGTCCTATTGTCGGCTGTTACTCCTGCAATGAAATAAAGGGAGATGAAAGTTGGCTACACAGTTGTTTGTGCTGTAACAGGTGGGAGAAAGGTGGTGAGGTGTCTCAAGTGAGTGAGTAGGAAATGCATTGACAATGTAGGGTTACAAGTGTAGGGGGTTGGGGAGGGATGGGAGAGTGATGGCAAGTGAGGAAGATAAACCTGGGGGAGCAGGGATGGTCATTGACTTCTGTCCTACACTGCTGGGAATTTTTCCAGATGGCTGAGACTGTACTCACCAGGTTGGCAACCTTGAGCCAGGCCAGCATGGACTGGTGTTGTGACCTCCTTTGCCAGCCCTGGGACAGCTCTTTTCTCCACAACACCTTCCACCAGGAACTCCAGATACCAATTTGCAAAGCAGGGTGCTAAAATTAAGTGGGATTATAGCTTGTTAAATACCTTATGAATGGGCACATTAGTAGTCAGCTTCCTATCTTATCAAACACGCCAAACTAAGCTAGACATTGAGAAATCTTGACGTGGAAACCAAAACGGCTACCTGGCAACTTCAGCTCGTTGCCGGCTACAAAGAGCCCCCATGTTGATCAGCAGCAAATAGTATCTCAGGGCACGATCCACTGGAATCAACCTCCTGCACTCTCATCCATGGACATTGGCATCTGGTATTTGCAAAACCCTTGTGACCATGATAGCATTTCCCCAATTCACTTGCAGGATTCTCAGGAAGGACAGACTTGCAAAGCAAGGTGCATCAGAAACTAACATTGAAAGTCTGGTGTAATGGACAAGCCATCTGGCACACAGATTAGACCAGGCTGCACTTCTGGGCTGCTCACTTCCTCGCTTAACACTCTCACTCACTTATACCTACCCGTGTGCTCAGCCGCATTATTGGCTTAAAGCAGGAGCCCGGTAAATTTTACCCACAGTTTTCCTGTGGCTGATTTTTTATTGAGCAGTGTTGATAATAGCTTTGTGAACAAGTGTTAAATTCATAAATAGAATTAGCTCTGATATTTCCAAACTATTGTTCTTCAATTGATGCTAGAACATGCTACTTGAGTACCAAGTCAGACAGTTATCTGAATGAAGGTTTCCCAATACTGTTCAAGACCAGGAAAATGCAGGCAGCTGTTACAGTGACAAAAATCATTGCTTTTTCCTTCAGCCTGCTTTGAAATAATCCAAAACTATGCACTGCTACCTCCTCAACTGTTATTCCTGTCTCATATCAAAGGTAATTTGTTATGAGCTGGGTATAATCCCAAAAGCTGGCATCACAGATTTCTTTTATGGGTGTAGAAATAAGCCATTTGACATAAGGGAGCGTCTAAGCTCATCCTGAACCTATTCTTACTTGGCAGCCTCAGTATGAATTTTTCAGTAATAGTCAATGGATGCTGCCAGTCAAATTCTATCATGTAGCTTATAAGGAAACTGTGAGACTTCACCTGCTGGAAGAAGTCTCCTGGAAACTAGTTTGAGAATAAAAACTTATGGTCAATTGGGTGTACCACATAGGATGGCCTCAACTGGGACCTTGGGTTCAAGTCACAGCACAGGTGGCCCCACTATACTATACACACTCTCTCTCTCTCTCTCACACTCTTACATACTCACATACACATGCATACCCTCCCTCATGCACATGCTCTCTCAGGCCCACACACAGCCCCTCCCTAACATTCATGTGAACACCGTCTCACAGGCATATACTCCATCACACTCATGCACACTGACACACGCACACAAACACGCATGCACACAAACACGCATGCACACACACTCTTTCCCCCTCTCTCACACACACACACTCTCCCTCCTTCATATGCACACACACACTCGGGTCTGGGGGGTTAATTTGCACTTGCAGAATTGTATTTCCAGATACATTCTATTTTGTTCAAAAAACACACAATCTGTAGGCAGTCAACATTTTTTATAATCCATGTGACATCTCATAAACTCCTACTTTGGAAATATTACCAGCCTGATTCAATACATACATTTGAATACATACAGGCCCCAAAGGATCCTTCCATATCCGACAGAGATTTACCTGTACTTCCACACATGTCAGCTACTATGTCCATTTCTCTCAATGTGGTCTCCTCTGCTTTCGGGAGACAGCATGCCAACTTGTGGAACGTGAGACCATCTCTGGGACACAAGCACCAATGAACCACATCACCTTCTGGCTGAACACTTCAACTCCCCCTCCCACTCCATGAAGCACATGCAAGTCCTTGGCTCCTCCACCTGGAGGTCCTCCTTTACCTGGACCGTCTCAGACTCCTCCCTCTCCTTCCTAGACCTCTCCATTTCTATCTCGGGCGACCAACTCAACACAGACATTTACTACAAACCGACCGACTCCCACAGCT
>NC_057716.1:31809536-31810755 GCF_004010195.1 Chiloscyllium plagiosum | reverse complement strand
TTCCCCCAAATTCCCTCCCCCCTACCTTCTATCTCAGCCTGCTTGGCACACCAGCCTCATTCCTGAAGCTCATTCCTAAAGTAGGGCTTATGCCTCCTGAAACGATTCTCCTGCTCCTCGGATGCTGCCTGGCCTGCTGTGTTTTTCCAGCACCAAACTTCTCAACTCTGGTCTCCAGCATCTGCAGTCCTCACTTTTTCCCTTGGCTCCTCCACCGCCTAACTCTTGCCACCCAACACCCAGAGGAAAAATGCCTCATCTTCTACTTTGGGACACGGGATTAATGTGGATTTCACCAGTTTCCCCATTTCTCCTGCCCCTACCTTATCCTAAATCCAACCCTCTAACTCAGCACCATCTTCTTGAATAGTCCTACCTGTCCATCTCCCTTCCCACCTATCTGCTCCACCCTCCTCTCTGATCTATCACCATTACTCTCACCTCCATCTACCTATTGCACTCTCAGCTACCTTTCCCCCAGCCCCAACCCCTGCCATTTATCTCTCAGCCCCCTTGGGCTTACGGCTTAGTCCGGATGAATAGCTTATGCTCAAAATATTGACTCTCCTGCTTCTCAGCCTGACTGGCTGTGCTTTTGCAGCACCACACTTTTTGACACTGATCCACAGCATCCGCAGTCCTCACTTTCTCCACATACAGACTCTGACCTCACATCTTTATTGCAATGTCTGAGCTGAGATGTCATTTTTTAAAAAAGAACCTTACGTTATCTCTGGAATGTGAATTGAACGAAGTTCTGGGATTTACATATTAATGCATTGAAACCTGCAACCCATTCTAAAAGAGTTAAAAATCACACAACACCAGGTTATAGTCCAACAGGTTTAATTGGAGCAACGCTCCTTCATCAGGTGATTGTGGAGGGCTCGATCGTAACACAGAATTTATAGCAAAAATTTGCAGTGTGATGTAACTGAAATTATACATTGAAGAATTGATTGTCTGTTAAGTCTTTCATCTGTTAGAATACGGTGATAGTTTCACTTCTTTCATGTGTAAATCACAAAATCTTTTTCTAAAAATTGCTTTCTCGGCTTAGCTGTTAACAATGGTGATATCTAGACAATATGTTGAAGGTGTTGGCCCCCTGTGTTCTCTGTCTATGACCTGATGTTTAGATTGATTCCAATCGAAAAAGTGAGATAACAGAGTTTTACATAAATTCATGCAGTTTTTGAGCTCAGAGTTCAACATGAAT
>NC_057716.1:31770894-31808817 GCF_004010195.1 Chiloscyllium plagiosum | reverse complement strand
CTGTCTCCTGAGGAGGTCATTACGGTTCCTTGCTGTGGCACGTCGGAACTGGCAGTTGATGAGTTGAGCATCGTACCCCGTTCTTGTGAGGGCATCCTTGAGTACTTCCAGGTGTCCGTCACATTCCTCCTCACCTGAGCAGATCCGGTGTATGTGTAGGGCTTGTCCATAGGGAATAGCTGTTTTAATATGTTTTGGGTGGAAGTTGGAGAAGTGTAGCATTGTGAGGTTGTCTGTGGGTTTGTGGTAGAGTGTGGTGTTGAGGTGTCCATCCTTGATGGAGACGCATGTGTCCAAGAATGAGACAGATAATCGAGAGTAGTCCATGGTGAGTTTGATGGTGGGATGAAACTTGTTGATGTCACTGTGCAGTTTTATCAGTGACTCCTCGCCATGGGTCCAGAGGAAGAAAATGTCGTCAGTGTACCTGGTGTACAATGTTGGTTGGAGATCCTACATAGAGAAGAAGTTTTGTTCGAACCTGTGCATACAAATGTTGGCATATTGGGGTGCAAATTTGGTCCCTATGGCTGTTCTGTGTGTCTGGATGAAGAACTGGTTGTCAAAGGTGAAGACGTTGTGATTGAGGATAAAGCGGATGAGTTGTAGGACAGCGTTTGGAGATTGGCAGTTGTTGCTGTTGAGTACTGAGGCTGTTGCTGCAATGCCGTCATTGTGGGGGATGCTGGTGTAGAGTGCGGAAACATCCATTGTGACGAAGAATGTTCCCGGTTCGACTGGTCCGTGAGTGCTGAGTTTCTGTAAGAAATCTGTAGTGTTGCGACAGAAGCTGGCGATCCCCTGTACAATAGGTTTCAAGTTGCCTTCCACATAGCCGGAGAGATTCTCACATAGGGTCCCATTGCCTGACACGATGGGACGTCCTGGTGTGTTGGCTTTGTGTACCTTTGGAAGGCAGTAGAAGTCACCTACATGAGAAGTACGTGGGATGAGGGCACGTAGGGAACTCTGAAGGGCTGGATCCAAAGTTCTGATCAGTGTGTTTAATTCTCGGGTGTGTTCTTTGATCAGATCAGCTGGTAGTTGCCTGCAGTGTTCCTGGTGTTCAGTTGTCGGTACACTTTCTTGCAGTAATCTGTTCTATTCTGAATGACAATGGCTCCTCCTTTATCTGCTGGTTTGATGACAATGTTGTGATTGGTTTTGAGAGCCTGGATGGCATTGCATTGTGAACGGGTGATGTTTTGCTCTACCTTTTGGGTATGGCTGATGAATCTGGCATTTATATATTTCCTGACAGTTTGAGCATACATGTCAAGCCCAGGGCAGCGGCACTCCGGTGGGGTCCATGTTGACACCTTCTTTGGTCGCTCCTCTACAGATCCCTGTGATGACTGTTCCAGTTCATCAGTGGGCTCACTGGGATCACTGCCAGCAGCTTGAAAGAATTTCCAGATTCTCATTCGTCTGATGAACTCCTCTGTGTCTGCTCCCAGAACCAACGGGTCCATTTTGGTGGTGGGGCAGAAATTGAGACCCCTACTCAGGACTTCAATCTCTTCCGGTTGAAGGGTGTGGTCCGATAAGTTGACAATAGACTTTCCCGCAGTGATAATGTTGTCTACTGTGGTTCCAGGGCGGGCTTTGCTATTACTGGTGAGAATGCCAAGTTTCTCCAGTTTTTTGTTCTTGGCGTGCATGTACGTGGTGTAGTTTTGTCATCTTGTCTGTTTGGCAATGTCACGTAATTGTACTGATGTATCCTGTATGCAGGCTGTGAGTGTGGATTCCATCTGAATTTCAAGGTTGTGGCACCTGCTGTAGAGTTGGTGCATGAGATGATTGAGGAGCTTACGAGAGGTGTGGTGGCAAAGTCTCTCTGCATAGTCTGTGTTATAGGTTGACCTAAGTGGGTTCGTGATCCGTAATCCTTTTGGGATCTTTCCTGCTTTTCAATTTTTCAATGTATAATTTCAGTTACATCACACTGTAAATTTTTGCTATAAATTCTGTGTTACGATCGAGCCCTCCACTATCACCTGATGAAGGAGCATTGCTCTGAAAGCTAGTGTGCTTCCAATTAAACATGCTGGACTATAACCTGGTGTTGTGTGATTTTTAACTTTGTACACCCCAGTCCAACACCCAAAAGAGGTAAGACTTACTAGCAATCTAGAGTTGTTCAATATATTGTATCAGTTGTGTCACAAAGAACAAAGAACAAAGAAAGTTACAGCACAGAACTAGGCCCTTTGGCCCTCCAGGTCTGCGCTGATCCAGATAATTTATCTCAACCTGTTGCCTATTTTCCTAAGGATCTGTATCCTCCTGCTCCCTGCTATGACACTATGATCTTTTGCTATATATAAGTCCTATGATCCCAATCCACTAGCTACCTGTTGGAGGAGCAGTGCTCCGAAAGCTTGTACTTCCAAATAAACCTGTTGGATTATAACTTGGTGTTGTGTGATTTTTAATTTATGACAATAGGAACAGAAGTAATGTGCTGGTATAGCTAATGAAGAGTTTTGGTAGTCATCATTCACTTCTGTAGCAATTCTGATTACTGCTAGCCAGAACTCAATCCATTCTTGTGTCAGTTGCCAAATGCCCACTTTTGGGCCAACCTCCTGTTGCAGATCCACAAAGGATCTTTTTGGGCTAGTAAATTCAGTGATATGATCACTGAATCAGAAAGATCTACAGTAGTAAATAATACTTACAAGAATTAGTCAGACATTCAGCTAAAGAGAAATGTAGGACTTGATTTGTAACCAGGTGGGAATTCTGTCACTTACCCAGCGAGTTAATGCCCTAAGATATAGGATGGATATAAGTCAGATGTCACTATTTAAGATTATTTTAGATAAATAATGAATCAAAATGAATTGAAGGGAAATGAGGGCAGGGTGGACATATCCCATTAGTGCCATTTTTTTGACTCAGGCTAAAATACGGTGGGTCAGTTTGAACTGAATCATTTGAGTTATTTCATTTGATCTGATTAGTTTACTGTGGTCACATGTTCTGAGATAAAGTGAAAAGTATTGTTTTGCATGATAACTAGACAAATCATACCTTATATAAGTACATCAGGGTAATAGAACAGAATGCAGAATGGAGTGTTACAGCTACAGAGAAGATGCAGAGAAAGATCAAATCTAATATATGAGATTTCCATTCAGAAGTCTGAAAACAACAGGGAAGAAGCTGTTCTTGAATCTGTTGTAACATGTTTTCAAACTTTTGTATCGTCTACCCGACAGAAGAGGATGAAAGAGAGTATAACTGGGTTGGGAGGAGTCTTTGATTATGTTGGCTCCTTTCCTGAGACAGTGGGAAGTATAGACAGAGTCAATGAACGGAGGTTTTCGTGATGAAATAGGCTGTGTTCACAACTCTCTGTAATTTCTTGTGATCTTGAGCAGAGCTGTACCCATACCAAGCTGTGATGCATTTGAATAGGATGCTTTGTATGCTGCGCCTATAAAAAAATGGTAAGAGTCATTGCGGACATGCTGAAATTCCTAAGTCTTCTGAGGAAATGTTGTGTAATTTCTTGCCTGTAGTACCAATGTGAATGGACCAGCTCCTTTGTTTTGCAGATATTGAGGGAGAGATTTTGACCTTAAACCATGCCACTAATCTGTCTATCTGTCTCACACACTCTCTCTCACAGACACTCACAATCCCCCACCCCAGACACGCACACACACTCCCACACTCAAACATGTACCCCCTCACAGACTTAAGACGCTCTACACTCACTACACACACATATACACTTTCTCACACTCACAACCCCCAACCTAGACAGACACACACACACAGACAGACAAAGACCCACATGTACACATATATTTTGTGGTGAATTTGTACTTGCAGAGTTACATTGTACTTTGCTCAAAAACTGCATGAATTTATGTAAAACTCCATTATAGAACATAGAACATAGAAGAATACAGCGCAGTACAGGCCCTTTGGCCCTCGATGTTGCGCCGATCCAAGCCCACCTAACCTATACTAACCCACTATCCTCCATATACCTATCCAATGCCCGCTTAAATGCCCATAAAGAGGGAGAGTCCACCACTGCTACTGGCAGGGCATTACATCATGGCATAGACAGAGAACACAGGGGGCTAACACCTTCAACATATTGTCTAGCTAATGCCCATTGTTACAGCTAACCTGAGAATGCAACTTTTAAAAAAAGGGTTTTGTGATTTACACATTAAAGAAGTAAAACTATTATGGTATTCGAATAGATGAAAAACTCAACAGACAATCAAGGTATTTTTCAATGTATAATTTCAGTTACATCACACTGTAAATTTTTGCTATAAATTCTGTGCCTTAGAATTGGGTCCTTCACTATCACCTGATGAAGGAGCGGCGCTCTGAAAGCTTGTCTGCTTCCAATTAACATGTTGGACTATAACCTAGTGTTGTGTGATTTTTAACTTTGTACACCCCAGTCCAACACCGGCATCTCCAAATCATATCTCTTTCCTGTACACTATGACACAGTAGTGCCATCAACACATTTGTAAATGGAGTTAGAGCAGAATTTGGCCACAAGTCATGAGTGTACAGGGAGTATAATAAGGGGCTGAGTACACAGCCTTGTGAGCACCGCTGTTGAAAATTATCATGTTGGGGATATTATCAGCAATCCTTACTGATTGTGGTTTGCGAGTGAGGACGTCTAGGATCCAGTTGCAGAGGGGGGATGCAGAGTCCTAGGTCTCAGAGTTTGGAGATGGGTTTTGTTGGAATTATAGTGTTAAAGGTGGAGCTAAAGTCAATAAATAGTAGTCTGACATAGTTATCCATGGTGTCCAGATGTTACAAGGATGAGAGGGAGATGATGTCTGCCACAGACTTATTGTGATGGTAGGTGAACTGCTGCAGATCAAGGCAACCTTGGAGGCTGGAGTTGATGTATACCATTACTCATCTCTCAAAGCACTTTATACTGATGGAATCAAAGCTACTGGGTGATTTTTCTTTGGCTCCAGGACGATAGTGGTCTTTTTAAAACAAGTTGGGACCTCACATCATCGTAAGGAGAGGCCAAAGATGTCTGCAGAAGTACAGCTGGCCTATGCAGGATCTGAGTGCACAGCCAGGGACTCCCTCCGGGCCCGTCCCTTTCTGTGGATTCACCCTCAAGATGGCCGATTTGACATCTGTGGCATGACCATGGGTAAAGGTGGGCCTGAGGCTGTCAAGGCAAGTGACATCATTTCACTGATGATGTCAGACAGAAAAATGCTTCAACCTCTGGATTTTTTCAGTAACTTGCTTTGGAGATTCCTGTAATGGTGAATTTATACATTGGTTGCTTGGTTTGTACAAGAAAAATCAACCATGGAAGGGTCCTTAGCTGCTTTTATTCTTACTCACTCAGTAGCTTCAGAGTTAGTTGTAATAATTCCATATTTACCTCAGCCAAGATCAGCTCATACATTACTCAGACATCTGGCATCTCCAGCTTTGCATGGGAAACTCACTTACCCAAACAGCTATTGAAGTTCTCAAATAGAATGTTATTCAAAATTGCTTTTTAATTGTGTTGCCTAAATGTTGATATAAAGCAGCATTACATCTTTACAAAAAATCCTGAAAAAACATTTTTTTTCAACTCTGTGCATGTATGACTCAACCATAATGGGAATGTGAAGTAGCTGAACAGAATCTGCTGTATTAACATCCTGGCTTGGGTTAAAAAAAATCCAAATGGTACTTGTTTCTGGCTGTGATTTTCTTCTTACTGCATCAGATTTTAGTGTGACAGTTTCAGTGTGGTTTCTGTGAATTTGCGTAATGAAAAGAATTGAAGTGTTTTGCCAAAAATGCTTTATGAAGTGTTATTTTCATTAGGAGTGGAGGAGAGCAGTGGCACACTGCTGGCATGCACAAATGAGCCGATAAGAGTGTTTCCACCAAATATTCATCATTTTATTGTATACCTGGGAAAAGATGCAAGTTATTTTTTCTTGAGCTTGATCATCCTCTAAATTAGTAAATTATTTCCCCATTAACATTATTCAACAGTAAATATGTTTCCCCTCCAGAAGTGAATCAGTGGACAGTGTCATCATAAAAGAAGAGAAAGCCCAGGCAATAGGAAAAACCCCAAGAGATCTGTACAAGGTGAGAATGTTTAAAGCTTTGTTTGGGAACCATACAGACTTACAGCACAGCAGGGTTTAAATTTGTGTGCTAGCCTTTATTGAAAGGCTATCTGGAATATTATTTGTTGAGTGCACAAATTGCAAAGAAACTGTAAAGAAAATTGCTATGCATCTGCCTTGCTGTATAATTTAATCAGCTAATCCATCTAAATCTTCATATGGTCCACAGTTTAATTAAAACTCCTTTCACAATGATAAATTTGAAAAAGTTTCTATTAATTTCCAATGTATCTATTCTCTTTCTAGCCTACAGACAGAACCAATTGTAATAACTTAATCATTACCTTAGCTGAAATTGGCTTGCTCATTACAGAACAGTGATGCACATAGGGATCTCCAGCTCTACGTAGTGAACACATTTCCCACTCGAGTTATTGGAGTTTCCAAACGGAATGTTGTTCAAGGGCTGAATAGTCTCCTGTGCCATAATGACTTTATGCCTAAGATTGATTTTTAATTGAAAAAGAAGACTTGCATTTATATTATGCTTTTCAAGACCAATGATGAATTCTTGAAGTGTAGTTACTGTTTGGAAACGTGGGAGCCAATTTCTGCTCAGCAGGTTTTCGTAGACACTGGTATACATTGACTTGATAATCTGTTTTATTACGTTTGTGAGTGGTAAAATACTAGCCAGGTCGCTGACATTAACCTGCCTGGTCTTCTGTGGAATAGACCTATGGAATCTTTAACATCCATGTGAGAAGACAGATGGCGGCCTCAGTTTAATGTATCAGTTGAAAGACGTACTCAAGTCTTGAATCCACAATCTTCTCGGAATCAACTGAGCCATATCTTACATGACTTAAATAGTGCCACAAAACAGCAATATATCTTCAGAAAATATGTTGTACCAACAATTTTTATAAAATCTGTAGAAAAGGGATTAATAGAGATCACAAGTGATTAATAATGAGAAATAATAAATGCCATTTTCCCAAGTTGGTAAGGATGCTCATAATTAACATATTACTTTCTGTGTGAGACGCCTTGACCTCTTTCATGTCACTTCCACTCCGCATTGCTTTTTAAACTCTGGTTCTGGCATTTTCTGAATTATCTATTCTAAGCATGTTGTTATGAAGTTATGCTATATGAGGGTTTCTGTACAGTCAGCAAGTTCAGATTCCCACCACCCTGTGAGTGAAAAAGTGTTTCCTCACATCTCCTCTAAATCTTCTGCCCATTCCTTAAATGTCTATTCCCTGGTCATTGATTCCTCCATCAAAGGGAAAAGTCTCTTCCTGTCTAACCTATCTTCGCTGCTAGCGAAGGTTAGATTTTATACATCAGAATCATGTCTCTACTCAATCTCCTTTATTGAAAGGAAAACAACTCCAGTCTGTCCAATCTCTCTTTGTAACTGAAAATGTCCAGCGCAGATAAATCTCTGTTGCACCCTCTCTATTGCAATCACATCCCTCCTATGATGTATAATCTATCCCCCTCACTTTGTAAATTATTTTCCGTGTACCTATGCATATGGGTTTTATGATATAGACGAGATTAAATACAAAAAAAAGCCTTTCCTTTTCAAAACTCGCGAAAATCTCTGTTTAAGTCTTTCTGTCACAGTATGTAAACAGTTAATCACTCACTGAAGTGGCATGCAATTTCTTTAAAAAAACTGGTGTGGTCAAAGAAGGAGTTGGAATAAAAAAGGGAAGCCGTTCCACTTCTCCTGAGCTGATTGTAGCAATGCCCTGAAGTGATAAAATGTAATGCATTGTGATGTCTTGATCAGTTTCTGAATTTGCTGTGGCAATAGTGGGATGATGGCAACAAGAGAAATAGAAGTATATTTCTTTCTTTTGATTTTCTTCTCATACTAAATTCAGGTTTTAAACTCAGTCAAATAGTTCTGTATTTCTCAAATTTTTCAATAAAATAAATTCATTGTATGTTCAGTGAAATAAATTAAACGTAAATTCCTTAGTGTCTTATCAAATTTATCCACTTCATCAGTGTAAGTCCATTTATCAGTTTGAGAAATTGCCTTCTTGATGATGGAGATCCATATTTGGATTCTACTTTTTTCTGAAGGTACTTTTTCGCACAAAGATTAGCGAAAATCTGGACCTTCCTCTGGCAAGGTACTGTTGAGGCTGAGGCCAATTGAAAATATCAAAACTGAGATTGCTGTTAGGTAAGGTATTAAGGATCGCAGCCCCAAAGTGAGTTCATGGAATTAAGATACAAATCGAGCGTGATCTCATTAAATGTCAGATAGGGTCAAAGAACCATTTCCTGTTTCTAAGTTCAGTACAGTTTCCCCATCAGTGTGACGCACTAGATAAACTGACTAAAGCATATTTGAATTGAAAAGCATTCCAGAACATTTTAAAACATTAATAAGAGTTATTCATTAGTTAAGGTTCCTAAGGGCAGTAAAAAAACGCCTTAATTTCATTCAGATTTTGTTATCTTCTGCTTTGATGGTCCCAGTTCAATTGCCTGTTTTGTGGTACCTAATAAAATCACGAGAATCATTTGCACAGAGATTTGACCATGCTTCCTGCCAGTCCATTGCGGAATGACTAAATAGCAGGCAATCAGGTTTCCTGAAATTACAAGTCATGGCTTACTTTGGAACTTTGTTTTAGATTTGTATTGTAATCAAATATTTTTGATGTATACACCCAATCATATTACTAGATAAGCATTACCTGTTTACAGGTTTAAAGGGAAAATCTTAAAATCACCAATAGAGCAAACCTGTACAATAAATAATTGAGTTTTATGCATGAATCATACTTTAATTTTCAATGCTTATGTCAGAAATGGTCATTATTATTAATATCATGCGGTACTGTGAATAATTTACATTAGTCAGCATGGCTTCTAGCTTACAGTAATGGAATTATTTTCTAAGAATTTAAAATAATAATTTAAAATTGCATAAGGATAAATGGACTACTTAGCAATTTCACACTCATTGGTTTTAATGTAATTATAACCTACTGTTACAAATTTGAGTCTGCCACTTGTATTCAGTGGTACAGGTCATAGATTCACAGAGTCATAGGGTCGCACAACACTGAAACAGACCCTTCAGTCCAACTCATCCATGCCAACCAAGTTTATCAAACTAAACTAGTCCCATTTGCCTGCATTTGGCTCATAGCCATGTAAACCTTTCCTAATCATGTCCGTGTCCAAATGTCTTCTAACTGTAACCGTGCCGGCATCTACCACTTCCCCTGGCAGTTCATTCTACAAATGAAGCCTCTGTGTGAAAATGTCTCCTCTCACCTTAAAAATATGCCCACTGATTTTGAAATCCCTTACCCCAGGAAAAAAGCCATTGTTATTCATCTTATCTGTGCCTTATAAATCTCTAATAAGGCCACCCCTCAACCTCCAGTAAAAAAGGTCGCAGCCTCTCTTTATAACTCAAATTCTCCAACCCAGTATTATCCTTGTAAATCTTTTCTGCACCCTCTCCGATTTAATAACATTCTTCCTATTTAAGATAATTTGTACCTCTTATATTCAGAAGTTACCTCATACAATCCGATGTCTATGTATAAAATAACACAATTCAAGAAATGCAACAAAATGCTCCTTTTGTCATGTAAGTGGTCAAAGTCATACATGGCTGATGTGCTCTACTTCAATCTCTCAGTAAGTAGAACTGATGAGATGAGACCAACTAAAAATCAGGAGGATAATTTTTCACAATTCATGTGAATGAACAAAAATAGCAATCCTAGAATTTTTTTTTCAATTTATGCAATGCTATGGTTGTGGGAGAAAACAAAACCATGAAGTCAATGGAATATTTATTTTTCTGTTTTTACTCTCTTCTGTGTCAGCTTCTTGCTGAGAAATTGACTTGCTGCCTTAATTCCCATCTTGGACCAAAATCTGCATTCCAACAACTTTTGTTTGACTTAGAGGATTCTGCCCAAATATTTTTCTCTTGTTGTTGTTCACTCAAAATCCAGAAAATTGTATCTCACCAGTTAGACTTCTCTGCTACCTCTGCTGTTCTCAAATAAATCATAGTGAAGGCCATTCAGTTCTTTGTGCTTGCACCAACAAGGTCATAATTAAAATATACAAATTTATTTTCATTGTCCTAAACATGCTGACTTTTGCAAATATTTTGATAAATTATGTCTACCGTTGTTCTGTAGCTGTAACATCTTGAAAGGTACGTTTAACTTTTAACTGCAGCTTAGAAGAATCTTTAACATGTATTGCACCAAAAATCCCTAAAGGTAATGTAGTCAGAAATCCTGGAGCATGAAAGCATCCCAAGACCAATGACTTCACAACAAGATTTTAAAAGAAGGAGGTGAGTAAATCATTGGTGCTCTAACCTTGATCTTTCAAAACACTTCTAATTCAATAGTTGGCTTCTTGGATTAGAAAACAGCCAGCATTGCTCCAGCATTTAGGGAAAAAGCAGGAAAATAAAGGCTTATTAGCCTAATATTTAGCTGTGGGGAAGTTACTACAACCTGTTATTAGGGAGATTGAGAATTTAGATAAGTATAAATTGATCAGATAAATCAGCATGAATTTATAAAGGGAAACTACCTGGATTTTTAAAAGGTAACTAGCATGGTAGTGTATTTATGGACATTATTTGTCCATAACAGGAGACATGTAACAAGCTTCAATACAAGAGACTATACAATGCTGTGCATTTGGAATAGGTGACCCTAGAAATATACTGAATATACCCAGGAAGTAAGAGACTTCCTCCTGGGGAGTTGGTGGCACGGAGTTAATGTCACTGGGTTAGTAATCCAGAGCCCAGGCTAATATTCTAGGTACATTAGTTCAAAGCCCATCTGAATTCAACGCAAGTCTGGAATTTAAAAAGAAAACTGGTATAATAGTTAGACCAAGGTGGCTATACAGCAGTGCCACAAGGTCAGTGCCCTTTTACATTCTACAAGGATAAGTATCACTGACATCTCTCTGCTATCTAAAACTCGCTCTAACTCTGCCATTGGATATAAATCCCACCAATCTACCAAACTCATCATTGCTTGCAGCATCTCCACGCAATGATTCTTACCCATCACATCCCCTTAAAGCTGTGAACCCATTCTGCTCTCTGTGCTTTCTTCTCACTGACTGGTACCTCACCACCTTTCCTGCTTCTGTATCTGCACCATAACTAATAATTCTTCAAAATACTTTTATCTCATTCGTCCTTACTTTTGTTTCATTGAAAGAGAAACTGTCACATAACCAGGCAGAGAGAGTCAATATGGGTATTGTGGTGGCCACATTTGTGCCCACATCCCGCCAATGAGAAGAAGATAATTGAAATAGTTGAATGGGACATGACTGCTCATGCAAAGATACTAAAACCTCCATGTGCAGGTAACCAGGTAAGAGTCATTGTGTTGTGCTATGCCACTCCACCATTGCCACCATTGAGGAAGCATTCTTAAGATGCTCAAGTTCTACTTCTCTTGTACAACTAATAGTCGCTTTTTTCCTATGTGTGCACCAGTAGCAACCACACAACCTGCACTGCAAAGATGCCAGTTCCTCATCCTATCATCTGTTCCTACACCTTTGAAGAGGAAGCCACAGATTCCTTAGAGATACACCCTCCACCAGCTCAAACTTGGTGTTTTCTCTTTCTAAGTTAGATTTGGGGCACAATCTATTGGGCAAATCACAGACACATCTCCATAGCTGGTAGGTGGCCATCCTATCCCAGTGGCCATTAAAGCGTCAACTGTACTACATTTGTATGGAACTGTTAGATTCCAGGCTTCCACTGGGAAGCTACGTGCAATCTCTCAATCCTGACCCCACAAATATACATAATTCTGTTATTGATGCAATTTGTGGCAGATCACACACAGCCTCTTATCTCTTTGCAACAAGGTCAGCTCTGCAGTCTCGGCTATAGGCTTTGCCAAAATATCTGTGCTCCCCCATCTGCAGGGCATTACAGACTGTATACATGTTGCATTGGGTATGCCTATTGTAACGCAGCTGACTTAATAAACAGAACAGAATTTAGTTTCATCATTGTTACAAATTAACTATAATTATCAGTACCACGTGTGTGTAAGTCGAGAGAGAGTGTGTCACATAATTGTAAACAGCTACACAACTAGACCAAGGAAAGAGAAGCATTATCTTTCAGGCAGGAAGAACATCACTTCCAGCCTGATAGATCAGTGCAGTGTCAGGCACAAAAAGAATTTAATTGAGATCTGGTTCCATAGATGTGAGCTGGGTGCCATGATCATTCACTGATTGTAAATTTGTTGCTTCTCCAAAGGCCAGCTGTTTGTTCCCAGAAGCAAATGTACCTTTTTTTTGCATTTGCGGCTGTTTAATAAAAGTTAGCATTCCCAAGCAGTTCAAGGCTTTCCCATTTGGACAAAAATAATATGTTATATGGAGAAAAGAATATATGTACGGGCAGGACTGTGGACTTGTTGGGCCGAAGGGCCTGTTTCCACACTGTAGGTAATCTAATTCTAAAAATCAAACAGTTCAAGGCTTTCCCATTTGGACAAAAATAATATGTTATATGGAGAAAAGAATACATGTATGGGCAGGACAGTGGCTCAGTGGTTAGCACTGCTGCCTCACAGCACTAGGGACCCGGGTTCGACTCCAAGCTCAGGCAACTGTCTGTGTGGAGTTTGCACATTCTCTCCGTGCTTGCATGGGTTTCCTCCGGGTGCTCTGGTTTCCTGCCACAGTCCAAAAGTGTGCAGGTTAGGTGAATTGGCCATGCTCAATTGCCCATAGTGTTCACAGATGTGTAGGTTAGGTGGATTAGTCAGGGATAAATGTAGAATAATAGGATAGGGGAATGGGTCTGGGTGGATTGCTCTTTGGAGAGTCAGTGTGGACTTGTTGGGCCAAATGGCCTGTTTCCACACTGTAGGGATTCCATGCTGGACATTAGGGAAAGAGCAGCACTCCCTTGGACAAGGTCCTAACATGGTATTAATCAAAGGGACAGGTGGTCTGTCATAGCTTGATTGCGGCTGCAGTTACATTAACTGTTGACCAGACAAGTGATGATGGAAAACAACAATTCATTTACAAATGTAGACTTGTATTTGCAATGAATTGTCACCCATGTGCCCTCAGAAGCGTTTCTGTTTTGTTCCTCCCCCTCCACATGGACTGTGAAGTGGAGCTTCTAGCTGGCTGTGTTGACCTGGTGAATGACTACATTTTGAATATTGCGCCAAGATGATCTCAGTAGTGGTGTGTACTTCACTGTTGATGAACACATGATAGCACATGAGGGATTCCACAGAGGTGCGGTGTATACATAACAAGGCAAGTGGAGGAGAATTGCATGTGTTAATTCATAGTGCTCACAGAAATAAATCCTTCATCAAATTGCTCAAAATTGACAGTTGGTTGACTTTTGATAAAATACAGTTCCTTGTTTGTTGCAAATGATATCAAATATATTAGTAGAAATGTTTTACGATATTTGCACCCAGCATTGGTGATACTATTTGAAATAAAGGGTCACCCATTTAAAACAGAAATTAGGTGATTTTATTTCCTGTGTCAATTATCTGAAAAGATAATGAAAGTGACATTTTGGATATGTTTAAAACAGATGTGGATAGATTCTTGGTAAGCAAGGGGGTAAAGTTTATCAGGAATATGCATGAATGTGGATTTGAGGGTACAAACAGATAAGATGTTAAATGATGTTCCTTGTTTGTCTGTTCATATGTAAATCTGAAATACTGTTTATAGGTTTCGTCTCCTCGTTCATGAAAGGATATAACTACATTAGATGCAGTGCAGAGAAGGTTCACTTGACTGATAGCTGGAATGGGTGCAATTATTTTTCTAAGGTTGAACAGGCCAGGCTTGTTCCATCCATTGGAGTTTAAGAGCTGATCTGAAAAGAAGAATTGACATGGTGGTACTAAAGGACGTTTTGCCTTGTGGGAGAGATTAGAATGAGAGAACAGATTTTAAAAATCCATTTATGGCAGAGATGAGGAAACTATTAGGGCAGCAGACTGACTCAATGGTTAGCACTGCTGTCTCACAGCGCCAGGGACCCACACTTGATTCAGCCTCAGGTGACTGTCTCTGTGGCCCTCTGGGTGCTCTGGTTTCCTTCCACAGTTGAGGGAGAAAGTGAGGACTGCAGATGCTGGAGAGTCAGAGTCGAAAAGTGTGGTGCTGGAAAAGCACAGCAGGTCAAGCAGCATCAGAGGAGCAGGAGAGTTGACATTTCAGACATAAGCCCTTCATCAGGACTGAAGGGTTTATGCCCAAAATGTCAACTCTCCTGCTCCTCATATGCTGCCTGACCTGCTATGTTTTTTGGCTCCATACTTTTCAACTCTTTCCTCCCACAGTCCAAAGACATGCAGGTTAGATGGATTGGTCATGCTAAATTGAGATGTGTAGGCTAGGTGGGTTAGCCACGTGAAATACAGGGTTATAGGGATAGTGTAGAGGGATCAGGCTGGGTCTAGGTGGAATACACTTTGGACGGTTGGTGTGGACGGGATGGGTTGAATGGCCTGTTTTTGCTCTGTGGGAATTTCAATGATTCTGCAATTTGTTCTTTCAGAATTTATGAGTCACTGCAGTAGAGACAGAGTTGTTGAAAAATTTTAAGGTTGTGGTGTGTAGCTTCTTGACTAAAATGGCAATCAGAGGTTATGGGGGGAGACAGAAAATTAGAATTGAACTACAAATCAGATCAGTCACAATCTTATTGAATGGCAGAACAGGCTAGAGCGGTCAAATGGCCTACTTAGACAGGATTAGCTACAGAGTCATAGAGAAATACAGCACGAAAACAGACCCTTCAGTTCAATTCGTCCATGCCAATCAGATGTCCCAAACTAATCAAGTCCCACTTGCCAGCACCCGGCCGATATCCCTCCAAACTCTTCCTATTAATATATCCATCCAGATTCCTTTTAAATGTTGCAATTGTATGAACAACCAACACTTCTTCTGGCAGCCCATTCCATACATGCACCAGCCGCTGCGTGAAAACGTTGCCCTTAGGTCTCTTTTATATCTTTCCCCTCTCATACTAAAGTTCAGGACTCCCCTACCCCAGGGAAAAGACCTTGCTTATTTACCCTGTCCACATCTTTCATGATTTTACAAACCTTTATAAGGTCACCCCTCAGCCTCCAACGCTCCAGGGAAACAACCCCAGCCTATTTAACCTCTCCCCATCACTCAAATCCTCCAATCCTAGCAACATCCTTGTAAATCTTTTCTGAACCCTTTCAAGTTTCACAATATCCTTCCAATAGGAAGGAGACCAGAATTGCATGCAATATTCCAAAAGTGGCCAAACCAAAGTCCTTACAGCCACAACATGCCTCCCAACTCCTGTACTCAATACACTGACGAATAAAGGAAAGCATATCAAAAGCCTTCTTCACTATCCTATGTACATGTGATTCTACTTCAAGGAGCTATGATCCTGTACTCCAAGGTCTCTTTGTTCAGCAACATTCCCTTGGATCTTACTATTAAGTATATAAATCCTGCAAAAATTTGCTTTCCCAAAATGCAACACCTCACATTTATCTAAATTAAACTCCCAACTGCCACTCCTTAGCCCTTTGGCCTATCTGATCAAGATCCCATTGTAATCTTCACTGTCCACTACACCTCCAATTTGGTGTCATCTGCAAACTTACTAACTATACCTCCTATGTTCACATCCAAATCATTTACATAAATGACGAGAAGTAGTGGACCCAACACTGATCCTTGTGGCACTCCATTGGTCACAGGCCTCCAGTCTGAAAAACAACCCTCCACCACCACCCTCTGTCTTCTACCTCCGAGCCAGTTCTGTATCCAATTGGCTAGATCTCCCTGTATTCCATGAGATTTAACCTTGCTAACCAGTCTCCCATGAGGAACCTTATCGAATGCCTTACTGAGGTCCATGTAGATCACATCCACCTTTCTACCCTCATCAATCCTCTTTGTTACGTCTTCAAAAAACTCAATCAAGTTTGTGAGACATGATTTCCCACGCACAAAACCATGTCGACTATCCCTAATCAGTCCTTGCCTTTCCAAATACATATACATCCTGTCCCTCAGGATAGCCTTCAATAACTTGCCCACCACCAACATCAGGCTCACTGGTCTATAGTTGCCTGGCTTGTCCTTCCCACTTTTCTTAAACAGTGGCACCACGTTAGCCAACCACCTCACCTATGACTATCGGTGATACAAATATCTCTGCAAGGTGCGCAGCAATTATTTCCTAAGCTTCCCACAGAGTTCTAGGGTACACCTGATCACATCTGGGGTATTTATCCACCTTTATGCGTTTCAAGACATCCAGCACTTCCTCCTCTGTAATATGGACATTTTTTAAGATGTCACCATCAATTTCCCAATATTCTATATCTTTCATGTCCGTCTCCACAGTAAACGCTGATAAAAAATACTCATTTAGTATCTCCCCCATTTTCTGCGGCTCCACACAAAGGTCGCCTTGCTGATTTTTGCAGGGCCCTATTCTCTCCCTAGTTACCCTTTTATCCTTAATGTATTTGTAAAAACCCTTTGGATTCTCCTAACCCTATTTGCCAAAGCTATCTCACGTCCCCTTTTTGCCCTCCTGATTTCCTTCTTAAGTATACCCCTACTGCCTTTATACTCTTCTAAGGATCCACTCAATCTATCCTATCTATACCTGACATAAGCATCCTTCATTTTCTTAACCAATCCCTCAATTTCTCCAGTCATCTAGCATTCCCTACACCAACTAGCCTTTATTTTCCTCCTAACAACAATATACGGCACGGTGGCTCAGTGGTTAGCACTGCTGCCTCACAGCGCCAGGGACCCGGGTTCCATTCCTGCCTCGGGCCACTGTCTGTGTGGAGTTTGTGTATTCTGCGTGGGTTTGCTCCGGTTTCTTCCCACAGTCCAAAGATGTGCAGGTTAGGTGAATTGGCCATGCTAAATTGTCTATAGTACTAAGTGCATTAATCAGGGGGGAATGGGTCTGGCTGGGCTGCTCTTCGGAGGGTTGGTGTGGACTTGTTGTGCCGAAGGGCCTGTTCCTACGCTGTAGGGAATCTAGTCTAATACTGTCTCTGGACTGTTGTTATCTCACTTCTGAAGGCTTCCCATTTTACAGCTATCCGTTTACTTGCGAACATCTGCCTCCAATCAGCTTTTGAAAGTTCTTGCCTAATACTGTCAAAATTAGCCTTTCTCCAATTTAGAACTTCAACTTTTAGATCATCTATCCTTTTCCATTACTATTTTAAAACTAATAAAATTATGGTTGCTGGCCCCAAAGTGCTCCCCCACTGACACCTCAGTCACCTGCCCTGCCTTATTTCCCAAGAGTAGGTCAAGTTTTGCACCTTCTCTCGTAGATACATCCACATACCAAATCAGAAAATTGTCTTGTGCACACTTATCAAATTCCTCTTCATCTAAACCCTTAACACAATGGGTAGTCCCAGTCTATGTTTGGAAAGTTAAAATCCCCTCCCATAACCATCCTATTATTCTTACCGAGATCTCCTTACAAATTTGTTTTTCAATTTCCCGCTGACTATTAGGGGTCTATAATACAATCCCAATAAGGTGATCATCCCTCTCTTATTTCTCAATTCTGTCCAAATAACTTCCCAGGAACATCCTTCCGAAATACAGCTGTAATGTTATCTTTCATCAAAATCACCATGCCCTCTCCTTTCTTGCCTCCCTTTCTAACTTCCCTATGGCATTTATATACTGGAGCATTAAGCTGCCACTCATGTCCATCCCTGAGCCATGTTTCTGTAATTGTTATGATATCCCAGTCCCAGGTTTTGTGAAGGGTAGGTCGTGCCTTACTAACCTATTCAACACTATTGAGTTCTTCGAGAAAGTGACAAAACAGGTGGATGAAGGTGTGTATGGACTTCAGAAAGGCATTTGATAAGGTTCCACACAGTAGGCTATTGCACAAAATACAGAGTTTCAGGATTGAAGGTGATTTAGTGGTTTGAATCAGAAATTGGCTAGCTGAAAGAAGACAGAGGATGGTGGTTGATGGGTAATGTTCATCCTGGAGCTCAGTTACTAGTGGTGTGCTGCAAGGATCTGTTTTGGGGCCACTGCTGTTTGTCACTTTTATAATTGATCTGGAGGTGGGCATAGAAGGATGGGTTAGTAAATTTACGGATGACACTAAGGTAGGCAGAGTTGTGGATAGTGCTGAAGGATGTTGTGGGTTACAGAAGGACATAGAGAAGATGCAGAGCTGGGCTGAGAAGTGGCAAATGGAGCTTAATGTGGAAAAGTGTGGGGTAGTTCACTTTGAAAGAAGTAACAGGAATGCAGAGAACTGGGCTATTGGTAAAGTTCTTGGCAGTGTAGTTGAACAGAGATCTTCGTATCCAGTTGCATAAATCCCTGGAAGTTGCCATCTAGGTTGATAGGGTTTTTAAGTAGGCATATGGTGTGTTGGCGTTTATTGGTAATGGGGTTGAGTTTTGGAGCCACGAGGTCATGCTTCAGCTGTACAAGACACTGGTAAGGCTGCAACTGACGTATTGCATGCAGTTCTGGTCCCTGCATTATAGGAAGGATATGGAAGCTTTGGAAAGGGTTCAGAGGAGATTTACTAGAATGTTGCTGGTATGGAAGGAAGGTCTTAGGAGGAAAGGCTGAGGGAATAAAGGCTGTTTTCATTGGAGAAGAGAAGGTTGAGAGGTGACTTAATTGAGACGTATAAGATAATCAGAGGGTTAGATACGGTGGATAGTGAGAGCCTTTTTCCTTGGATGGTGAAGGCTAACATGAGGGACACAGCTTTAAATTGAGGGGAAATAGATTTATGACAGATATCAAGAGTAGTTTCTTTACTCAGAAAGTAGTAGGCATGTGGAACAGACTGCCTGCAACAGTAGTAGACTTGCTGATGTAAAGGGCATTTAAATGGCATTGGACATACATTTGGATAATAATGGAACATTGTAGGTCAGATTGGCATCAGATTAATATCACAGGTTGGTGCAACATCGAGGGCCGAAGGGCCTGTACTGCACTGCAACGT
The DNA here is from genome assembly GCF_004010195.1 of Chiloscyllium plagiosum. NCBI lineage: Eukaryota > Metazoa > Chordata > Chondrichthyes > Orectolobiformes > Hemiscylliidae > Chiloscyllium > Chiloscyllium plagiosum. The sequence continues at coordinate 31,789,626 of NC_057716.1, read as the reverse complement.
TCTATGTTCCATGTCCCTAACCATGCCCTGAGTTAATTAGCCTTCCCTGTGAGGCCTCTTGCATTGAAATAAATGCAGTTTAATTTATCAATCTTACCTTGTTCTCTGCTTTGTCCCTGCCTGTCCTGACTGCTTGACTCACTTCTTTGCTCAACTGTACCAGTCTCAGACAGATCTCTTTCCTCACTAGCTCCCTGGAATCCCCCCACTCTCACACCACCGAACTAGTTTAAATCCTTCCGAGCAGCTCTGACAAATCTCCCTGCCAGTATATTAATCCCCTTCCAATTCAAGTGCAATCCATCCTTCTTCTACAGGCCACTTCTATCCCAGAAGACATTCTAATGATCTAAATATGTCAATCATTCATCCATATACCAGCTCCTTAGGCACACATTCATCTGCTCTATCCTCCTATTCCTGCCCTCACTTGCTCATAGCACCAGGTGTAATCCAGTTAATACTACCCTCGAGGACCTCCTTTTTAAATTCCTACCTAACTTCCTATATTCTCCCTTCAGATTCTCATTCTTTTTCCTTCCTATGTCGTTGGTTCCAATGTATACAATGACCTCTTGCTGGCCCCTCTCCCCTGTGAGAACATTCTGCACACTCTCTGAGACATCCTTGATCCTGACACCAGGGATGCAGCACATCATTCTGATTTTTTGCTGCTGGCCACAGAAAAGTCTGTCCGTGCCTCTAAGAGTCCCATAACACAATCAATTGCTTGGAACCCGACGTATCTCTCATTACATTAGAACCTGTCTTGATACCAGAAGCTTGGCTGTTTGTGCTGCATTCCCCTGAGAATCCATCACACCCTACATTTTCCAAACAGTATACTTGTTTGAAATGGGATAGCCACAGAAGACTCCTGCACTACCTGCCTACCTCTCTTAATTTTCCTGGAGTTAACCTATCTATGTGACTGTATCTGTGACTTTTCTCCCTTCCTAAAATTGCTATCCATTACACCCCCTTGCTCTTGTAAATTCCTCATTGCCTCTAACTGTTGTTCCAACCAATCCATTCGATCTGAAAGGATTCGCAACCAATAGAATTTATTGCAGATATAATCCTCAGTAACACATAAACTCTCCTTAAACTCCCACATCTGACCACAAGAGCATATCACCCTAAAAAGAACCATTTTTACTTCTTCCAATCTACAGACCCAGAAAATAGCACTGTCTTATTCCTCCAGACTAACTTAATACTTAAGAGACATATCTCAAAAAACATATAATCAATAAAGAACTCACTGTACTCACTATTTTAGATTTACAGCAAGACTATACTTAAATCTATTCACTAATCTGTTTCTGTGCTGTGACCTCTCCCAAACAAGATCAGTTGTGAATAATTCATGTCTTTCAATTACCCCGTTACTTACTTTTGAAACATAACTTGCATTGCACTTATGTAGTACAAATGCTCTTGCTCAAGTGAATGTGAATGTGGTTGAGTTATCAAACAATTTTCCATATATTTTGTAGTACTGCTTCTTTGCTCTGAAGTTTGAATGAGCATCATTGCATGCCTTGTGGTGAATAGGATCACTGTTTTACGGATGTACTAGTCACTGACCTTCATTGGTCGATACATGCTTCCTTAGCTTCTTCTGCTGTAAGATCATCAAACAGTCCAAACTTATGTTTCCCTTATTTCAGTCACAAATATCAATCAATCAATAGCTCTTAATTCCTTATGGAATTAAGGAGTATGTAGACTCAAAACATCAATATACTGAAAACATCTAAGCTTAATTAAATGTACAAACTTAAATTTGTTTCATTTGAACTCATTGCTGCTGACACTGAGCTCCTATCCAGAACTATGTCTCCAGGGATATTAGCATGCAAATTGATGCCAAAAGGTTCCTGTGGTGCCACTTCGTCTTGCTGAACCCCCTCTGGAACTCCCTCTTTTTGCTGTTGCTGAACACTATCTGGGAATTTCATTTGGACCCACAAACTCACTCCATGTTTGATGGATCATGCTAAATTTATTATCCTGTTCATTATTTACTTTGCTACCAATGACTAAAAAAAAGATTATCTTGTCACAATCGCATTGCTGGTTAGGGAACCTTGTCTGCCACCATTTCCAACCTGTAGACATGGCAATACATCATAAATGCTTCGTTGTCTATAAAACATCTTGGGACATCTTGCAATACTGCAAGTTGCTGTATAAATTCAAATCTACTGTACCTCTGTTTATCTGCCTCTCTCTCTCTCTCAAATTATATTTTTCTTGATACTACTCACACACTTTGTTGCAAGTTCATTTAGCATTATGAGTGCTCTATCACCAGTACCCATGGCCAAATAGGCAATCTGTTCTGCAACTTGCATAATTGTTGGAAAAAGATTTACTCAGCACTTACTATGATAATCACACAACTGAGACAAGAGATATATTCCATTTTACAGGTTAGATCTTAGTTTCCAATTTATACCAATAACATGCTCCCAAACACAAATATTTTAGTTTGCAATCTATTATATATGGTCAGAATAGCAAAACTTACTGTTTAACCCTCTACAGGTACCATTTATCTCTGGATTTTAAACTGTTGATGCCTCATTTTGGATGTGACATGAACAGTAAAATTGGTGCCTCATTAGTGGATTATGAACAATAAGCTTAAAAGTGAATATGCAGCCATTAATGGAACTTTTTGTTGTTTTTCATGATAATAACCTTTAGCTGTTCACATCATTTCAGAGATTGTTCCCTATCAAGCAACTCAAATTCACTTGAAATGCATCAATTGAGCAAGGGAGCAGTGCTACCTCAAGTTGGTAAAGTATGCATAAGACCTGGGTGTATGTGTCAGAATTACTGTGTTATGATACAGCATGCATATGCCTCAGTATTGGAGCATCTTCAAATTGCACATTACCCACTTTAAAATTGTAGAAATTTGATCGTAGGAATCTAAAAATGCTTGAAAGTTAGAGAATGGTCTCAAAAAGTTTCCTCTGGTCACTTTGGGATGGGCATAAATGCTGAGAGCCAACACTGTCCTCATCCTGTGAATGAATTAAAAAAACACGTTGTTGCTCATTTCCAGATATTATTTGTTAATGCTGTTATTAAGCACTTTGGGAAACTTTAATATGTTTAAGTTATAATAAAAGTTATTGTTGTTAGCAATAATACAAAAGCAGTGATTGCTGGCTATGGTTATTTTCCATGTGTTTTATTCAAATCTTTCCGGTCTTATCTTCAAGCTTGGGGAAGCCCTGGTGACTGCCAGCTGTGAGGTACAACTTAAAATGGTACTGATGGAAACCTGCCTTGTCCGAGAAGTGAACCCACCTAATGCACCAAGTTAAATGGGAAAGTTGGAGCTAGCTTCCCAATGCTGTCAATGTTTTGTTAGATTTAAACTCATCTGTACTGGAACCTACACACTCCTCAAGGTTCAGATTCTCCCTGTTAACTCTGCTTCTCATTCTACAGATGCTGCCTGATGTGCTGGGTGTTTTCTTTTCACCAGTAACGTTATTTACCGACATGTTTCCATTTAATTTTCCAACAGATACACCTTGAAAGATATGCCAGGGGCTGTCATTTGTATGACAGTATTGTAGCTTTGAGGAAGGCAGTCTGAAAGGGAACATGTGTGGGGTTAATTCTGTATTCTTTTTCTTGTGCAGCTTGTGGATTCGGAATCTCTCGGGAAAACGCATGATGAACGGTTAGCGACGTATCTCAACGAGCAGTTTCATAAGGAAGAAAGGGATTATGGAACAGTCACTACAGATAGTACAATGCTCACTGAACATCCAATACTGGTGAAATATAGGAAGCAGGCAGTAAGAACACATCAATATTTTGTTTATATAAATTGTTATTTTTGCTTTCTTCTCATGTAATTCTACCCTTCTATCCTTGGATAGAGTGGTGCTGGAAAAGCACAGCAGTTCAGGCAGCATCCAAAGAGCAGGAAAATCCGACGTTTCGGGCAAAAGCCCTTCATCAGGAATGATGAAGGGCTTTTGCCCGAAACGTCAGATTTTTCTGCTCCTCGGATGCTGCCTGAACTGCTGTGCTTTTCCAGCACCACTCTACTCCGGAATCTGGTTTCCAGCATCTGCAGTCATTGTTTTTACCTACCCTTCTATCCTTGTCAATGTCTTCTTATGCCATGCCTAACTGCTAAAAGTGGCTGAAGGGACAGAAAGTTTTCCTGACATTGTTCAAATGCCAATCAGCTATGAATGGACTCACTCATAGTACAGAGTGACCATCTGCCTAATCGACTCAATTGAGAAATGTTTACCTACTCAGCACCTTCTATGCAATAGGCAAACCAAACTTATTTGAAATCACAAGTGTGAATATAAATCAATTCTTAGCAATTGATGCTATTTAGGGTGGCATGGTGATATAGTGGTTAACTTGCTACCTCATATCACCAGGGACTCAGGTTCGATTCTCGCCTTGGAGTTTGCATGTTCTCTCTGTATTGGGGTGGGTGCTCTGGATTCCTCCCACAGTCCAAAGATATACTGGGAATTAGCCATGGTTATGGGGACAGGGTGGGAAGAAGGTTTGAGTGAGCATGCTCTTCAAGATTAGTGCAGACTTGATGGGCCAAATAGCCTCTTTTCTGCACTGTAGTGATTCTATGATATGCATTTTGGCTCCATGGTAGTGCATCATTTTTATACATAATCTGATGACATATCTGAACCTTCTTCTGTGACTATTTGCTATCGGTAGAATTCCATATTACAATAAGATGCTCCAAATCTGAAATAAAACAGAAAATGCTAGAGAAACTCAGCAGGTCTGGCAGGTCTCTTTGGAGAGAGTACAACAAAATTAATGTTTGTCATCTGATATGACCCTTCTTCATAACCAAATGTAGCTGAAAAATAAAAGGGGAGGAGTGAATGATACAAATGGTGAGGCTGCACAGAGCAAAAGACAAAAGATTGGTAATGGTGATGAAGGAGTGATAGAGATATAAAATAGGTGCAAACGGAGATGTGAAAAGAGATAAAGTGGTTCTGCTCTGCTGAGAGCAAAGCCAACAAGATACAAACAAAAGGGGGGAAGAGCAGGGGATGTATGAAAAGTGAAACACAAAGATTTCATGCAGTGAAGTTGTGGAATTCAGTATTGAGTCCATGAGGCTATAAATGCTTAAGTGGAAAACAAGGTTCTCCAGTTTGCATTGTGTTCCATTAAGTAAAATAGCAGATCTAGGAGAGAAATGTAAGCATATGACAAGGTGGCTTATTGAAATAGCAAACAACCAGGAGGTCAGGGTAATTTCTCTGGACAGGCAGGACTTGTTCTACACTCTGCTTTTAGTCTAGCCAATGTAAAGGAGACCACACTGTGAGGATCAAATACATGAAAACCATATTGAAAGAAATATAAGTGAACACTGTTTCATCTCGAAGATATGTTTGATGCCTTGGACAGTTAGGAGTGAGTAGGTGAATAGGCAAGTGTTACACTTTCTGTGATTACATAGGAAGGTGCCATGGGAGAGTAAGGAAGTATTAGATTAGTTACAGTGTGGAAACAGGCCCTTCGGCCAAACAAGTCCACACCGACCCGCCGAAGCGCAACCCACCCAGACCCATTCCACTACATTTAACCCTTCACCCAACACTACAGGCAATTAGCATAACCTGCATGTTTTTGGATTGTGGGAGGAAACCCATGCAGACACAGGAAGAATGTGCAAACTCCACACAGAGAGTCGCCTGAGGCAGGAATTGAACCCAGGTCTCTGGCGCTGTGAGGCAGCAGTGCTAACCACTGTGCCACCGTGCCGCCCACTGCCACCGTGCCGCCCACGGTGTGATGGATGTGTAGTCCTAGGTGTCACGAACAGAACAGCTCATTTGGAATGTTGACAGTGGAGGGCAAGATGGATTTGGTGGTGGTATTATGCTGGAGGTAGCAGATATGGAAGAGGATGATCCTTTAAATCCAAACCTGATTGTGTGATAAGTGATGAGAAGGGGTGAGGGCAGAAGTGCAGGAGATGCGATCAGACACGGTTGAGGGCCCTGCGAATCACAACGGATGGGGAACTCTTTGGTTGAGTTAAAAGGAAGTAATGTCAGAGGTACCCCTGTGGAAGGTGGCATCATCAGAACAGATATGATCGAGACAGAGAAGCTGGAAGAATGGAATGGAATCCTGGTAGGAATCAGGGTATGAGGAGGTGTAATTGAGGTAGCTGTGGGAGTTGGTGGGTTTGCAATGGATATTGGTAAACAGTCTCTCTGCAGAAATGGCAGCAGGAAGCGAAGGAAAGGTTCTGAGATGGCCCAGGTAAATGTGAGCGAACGATGGAAATTAGAAACAAAACTGATTAATTTTTCCAATTCTTGATGAGAGCAGGGGAAGCAGTACCAATGATATCATTGATAGATCAGAGAAAGCATTGTGGGTGGGACCAGAGTAGGACTACAACAAGAAATGATCCCCATACCCAACAAAGGAACAGGCATAACTAGGACATATATGCATATCCACAACCACAACTTTGATAAGGAGAAGTTTGTTTATTTTCACTGCGTATCCTCGTAATCTGTTGCACTCCTTCTCCTCCCCCTCTGTCAAAAGAATAAAAACCTCTTTCAATTCTGCAGAAGTGTCATTTCAGACTCAAAATGTTAATTCTATTTCTCTCTCCACAGAAGCTGCCAAAACTACTGAGTTTCTCTGGCACTTTATAGTTTTATTCTTAATTACAATAACTGGTGCTCATCTGATAACTTCACAACTGAAACAAGGTACAATTTTTTTTAAATCATTCACTGGATTTGGACATTGGTCTTTTTATTAGACTTATTATTTATCCCTAATTGCCCAGAAGACATTTGAGAGTCAACCACATTACTGTGGATCTGGGGTTTTATGTGGGCCTGACTGGGTAAGGATGGTGGATTTCCTTCTGTAAAGTATATCAATGGACAGATGGGATTTTCCTGACAAACAATAGTTTCATGATCATATTAGACACTTAACCTCAGATTTGTATTGAATTCAAATTCCACCATCTGCCACAGCAGGATTTGAGCCTGGGTGCCCAGGATGTTACCTGGTTTTCTGGATTAATATTCTAGTGATGAATACCACTTGGCCATCATAGAGATGTACAGCATGGAAACAGACCCATTGGTCCAATCCATCCATGCCGACCAAATATCCCAACCCAATTTAATCCCACCTGCCAGCACAGTAAAACTAGCAATTTCAATAACAATTCACAATGGGACCAATGAAAAGGGTCAGAGCTACTAAGTCTTTACTGTTTAATAGCATTTTAAATTTTAGATACTTTCCTGGCCTACAGCTGCCAGGTGTAAGTGAAGCTGAAGAGGATGGCTTTGTGACTGCCCACCCTTAATACAAAAAAAATGGCTGAAACAATGAAAGGACAGATGAAGATAAACTTTGAAAAATATGAACTCCAATCTCAATTTGCTGTGAATGCCCATACCTGTGGTTTGTCCAGGATGGATATCATTCTATTGGAAGCAACCACTGGCTGTTTCAACATGTAAGTGCCTTTCCAGCACGATTGTGAATGAGTAGTGGGAGTACTGTTTCCCAATCTCCGAGCTAATTCACAATCAGCAATAACGCCCCACCTCACAAATTGAGTCAGTCTCACTGATCTTCCCACCCACTGACTGATGACCTGAATTCTGTCTGATAATTCACAAAAACTTAATATGTTCACACAGCAAGTGACTAAAAAGGCAAATGTTTACTACAAGGAGAGTGGAATATAACACGAATGATGATTTGCGATGGTTCTATAGGGCATTGATGAGACCAGCATTATGCACAAACTCAATCTCCTTTTTCAGAATTGACATATTGGTATTCGAAGCAGTGCAGAAAAGATTTTCTCAACCAATATTTTGAATGAGGGTATTATCTTAACCTGTGATGCAAAGTACATTCCCCTTTGAATCTACAAAGCACATGCTCCTTCCAATCTCCAAGTTAATCTACTATCTGAAGTTCCATCCCTCATGCCTGTCCCCTGCACCCCTCAAAATTCCCCCATGTCTTTCCTTCCTGCACTGCCCAAAATCTCCATTCTCTGGCAGGACGATTCTAGTATAGGCCCAACAACTAGTAGGCCTCACAATCTCGCTAGCTGCTGACCAGAAACTTTAAAAAAACAACTTAGCTCTCCTTGTTCAATGACTAGGAGAAAGTGAGGACTGCAGATGCTGGAGGTCAGTCGAAAAGCTTGGCACTGGAAAAGCACAGCAGGTCAGACAGCATCCGAGAAGCAGGATAATTGACATTTTGGGCATAAGCCCTTAATTAGGAATTCCTGGTGCTGCCTGATCTGCTCTGCTTTACCAGTGCCACACTTTTCAACTCTCCTTGTTCAATGCAGATTCAGAGCTACCTGCAATTCCAGGTTTCTCAGCCACTGTGACCATATTCCCATTCACCCCCCTTAACCTTTCTCCACTGCCAAGCAAGTAGGGGGACTGACATGTTTTGGAACCTGTGAGGAAACAGGAAGTGCCTCGATTTAATGAGTGTTAAATTAGAATTGGTTAACTAGAGGTCAGTGAAGGGATGTCTTGCAAATGACGAACAAAAGTGCTCAATTAGATATTAAGCTTGAGAGTGATATTAATCTATTTGTTCATTTCTGGTTTAGTTGGAGATCTTCAGTGAAATTCTTCACATGCATTAGTCCCATGAGGTCAGGCTTTTATTCCACTATATTAGACTTGACAGCAGTACAATTCAGACTCAATGAATATTACATACTAATTAACAAATAATGCTCAATGTAATATCTAGGTCCGTGGAGAAATGTTCATCGCTTAACTAGCAGTGTCTATGAACTGAAGAGACAAACAGTTGTTGAATCTGGGAGACACGAGAACTTGATTCACCTTGTTATAATCTCATAGGATCCAACAGGGATGCCTGAGACTAACTGGAACCACAAAGCATGCAGTGGTGATATTTAATTTTATGGGGAACATTATTGCTAGACTATTCATCTAGAAACTCAGGTAATGTTCTGAGGACCCAGGCTCGAATTCTGCCATGTAAGATGGTGGAATTTCAATTCAATGAAAAGGCTGGAATTAAGAGTCTAATGATGACCATGAAACTATTCCAAATTGTTAGGAAAATCCCATCTACTTCACTAATGTTCTTTTGGGAAGGAAATTGCTGTCCTTACCTGATTTGAGCTACATGTGACTCAAGACCCTCAGTAATAAGGTTGACTATTAACTGCCATAGGGTTGTAAAGTAATACAGCATGGAACCAGACACTTCGGTCCATCTCGTCCATGCCAACCATTATCCTAAACTAAACTAGTCCCGCCTGCCTGCACTTGGCCCATATCCCTCCAAGCATTTCCTAATTATGTATTTATCTAAATGTCTTTTAAATGTTTTAACTGTACTCGTACCAATCACTTTCTCTGGAAATTTATTCCACATACAGACTACTCCCTGTGTAAAAAAATTGCCCCTCATCTATTGTTTAAATCTTTCTCCTCTCAAATTAAAAAAGGCTCCCGGACTTGAAATTTCCCACCATAGGGAAACTCAACACCTGCCATTCACCTTATCTGTGCCCAGCATGATTTTATAAACTTCTATTAAGTCTCCTCAACATCCTATATTCCAGTGAAAAAAAATCTCATTCTATCTATTTTCTCATGTCTCAAATCCCCCATTCACGGCAACATCCTGGAAAATCTCTCCTGAACTCTTTCCAGTTTAATAATTAGTAATTGCTTTGTGAGCAATTAGTGATGCACAATAAATGCTGCCTCTCGCAGCGTGCTGTGGAGGGGGTCGTTATGGCCGATTGTCTGCTCCTCTTCCATGGTTATGTCTGTGCCTGAGTGCCTCTGGAGAAAGACCACATGGTTTTCAGGGAGAGGTGGGCACTGCAGCAAGTGGAGTTTTTATTCCCCCCTCCAACTCTATTTTGATTTAATCCCTGACCTCCCCTTTAATTTTTTTGATCACGCAGCATTGCCCTTTGATGAGAAGGGCACTGCTTGTCACTGGCCACTCTGGTATTTCCTTTCTTCCTGGTGGTGGAAAATGAATAAAGCTTAATACACCTGTTGTCTTTCATTCTGCCTCACAACTGCACACACACACACACCATGGGTACTGGGGAAAATATAAGCACTACTGCTGTTAGGCGGTAGTGTGGGGGAAAATTAAAGAAAGTACAACCAGGAGGTTTAGAGTTTTCTCGGAAAAAGAAAAAATATATATAACCGGAAGATTTAGAATCCCCTCAGTTTAGGGGACTGACTTTGTGCTGGCTGGGCCACAGTCAGTGTGTTCCTGCTGCCCTGGCCAGCAACATCCACATCTGATGAGTGAATAAAGGAAAGGAGGAATGAACAAGAAATGCTTTTCATTATTTTGAAAAGCAAAGGGAATTTGTGAATTGCAATAAAAGAACGAACCCCTTAAATGTCCAGGGTGTAGTCAATCAATATTTCAGGTTTGATTACAGTACCATTACATGGGCAGCTTGGGCTTAAGCCCTTCCGTCGATTCTCCTGCTCCTCGGATGTTGCCTGACCTGCTGTGCTTTTCCAGCACCACACTCTCAATTACAACCCTTCCATCTGGAAGGACAAAGACATCAGTTACATGGGAACACCACCACTACCTGCAAGTTTCCCTCCAAGCTGCTCAATGTCCTGAAATGGAAATTTATTGATTTTCCTTCAGTGTCACTGGATCAAAATCCTAGAATTCCTTCCCTAATGGCATTGTGGATCAACCTACAGCATATGGAATGTGGCAATTTAAGAAGGCAGCTCACGACCACCTTATAAAAAGCAGGGTTGCACTATAAATGCTGGCCTTGGTCAGTGATGTCTGTATCATGTGAATGAATAAAAACTGGCCTTGATGCCAAAAGCATTCATCCTTACCTCACCTCTGGAATTCAGTTCTTTTGTCCATGACTGTATTGAGGTCAACAATTGAATGGCCTTGGCAGAACCCAAACTGGGCTTCCATATCAGAGTTATTCATAGAATCATTGAAATCCTACAGTGCAGATAGAGGTAATTTGGCCCATCGGGTCTGCATCAACCCTACGAAGAACATCCCACCCTATCCTCGTAACCACACATTTACCATAGATAATCCACCCAGCTGCAATTTTGCAAGGCTAATCTTCCTAACCTGCGCATCTTTGGACTGTGGGAGGAAACCAGAGCATGCAGAGGAAACCCATGCAGCCACAAGGAGAATATGCGTTCTCCACACAGATACTCACCCGATTGTGGAATCGAACCTGGGTCCCTAGCGCTGTGAGGCAGCATCATTGATGACACTTTCCATCACTTTACTAATGATTGAGAGTAGACTAATGGGGCAGTAATTTTACAAGTGGGATTTGTCTGTCATTTTACGCACAGGACAAACCTGGTCAATGTTCCACATTGCCAGATATATGCCAGCTTTGCAGCTGCACTGGAACGGCTTGGCTAAGGGAGTGGCAGGTTCTAGAGCATTAGTACCATTGGTCCTTAGTACCATTCATGTGATATTGCCAAGGCCCTTAACCTTTGCAATATCCAGTACCTCCAGACATTTGTTAGCAATGCTGCCTTACAGCGCCAGGCACCTGGGTTCAATTCCCACCTCGGGCAACTGTCTGTGTGGAGTTTGCACATTCTCCCTGCGTCTGTGTGGGTTTCCTCTGGGTGCTCCGGTTTCCTCCCACAGTCCAAAGATGTACAAGTCAGGTGAATTGGCTATGCTAAACTGCCCATAGTGTTAGGTGCAGGGGTAAATGTGGGGGAATTGGTCTGGGTGGGTTGTTCTTTGGAGGGTCGGTGTGGACTTGTTGGGCCGAAGGGCCTGTTTCCACACTGTAGCTGATCTAATCTAAAAAAAAAGAAACTGGCTGAAGGCTCATCTGAGGTGTTGTGAACCTCTGGAGGTGTCTGAGATGGGTCATTCGCTCAGCACGTCTGGTTGAACATTGTTGCAAATGCTTCAATCTTGTATCTTTCATTGAAGTGTTGGGCTCTACCATCAATGTGAATGTGGGTATTTGTGAAGCTCCTCCTATAGTGAATTATTTTATTGTCCACCACCATTCACAAATGGATGTGGCAGGACTGCAGAGCTTAAGTTGAATCCATGGGTTGTAGAATTGCTTACCTCAGTCTGTCACTTGCTGCTTATGCTGTTTGGCACATTAGTCTTGTATTGCAGATCCACCTAAATTTTAGATAGGCCTGGTGCTGCTCCTGGCATTCCTTCCTGCACTCTTCATTGACATTAATGGTAGAGTGAGGAATATGCTGGGCCATGAAGTTGCAGAAATATGTTGGAGTATGATTCTACTATGATTTGTGGGCGGCACGGTGGTACAGTGGTTAGCACTGCTGCCTCGCAGCGTCAGAGACCCGGGTTCAATTGAATATGCTGGGCCATGAAGTTGCAGAAATATGTTGGAGTATGATTCTACTACTGTTGATGGCCCACAGTGTCTCTTGGCTGTTGGGCCTTGAGTTGCTCAATCCAGTTGTAATCTATCCCATTCAGCAGGGCTGAGTTTGACATTGTTGTTTCCAGTGCTTAAGTCGATGCTAAGTAGTCTGTCCAATTAAATTCCTTTTTAGTGATTTGGTACAACAGAATAACTTTTTGGCCATTTTAGAGGCCAGTTAAGAATTAACCATATTGCTGTGGGTCTGGAGTCACATGTAGACTATACCAGGTAAGGATAACAGTATCCTTCCTCAAAGGGCATTTGTGATCCAGAAAGGTTTTTATAACACTCATCACTAGGTTCATGGTCATCATTAAACTTTGAATTCAGACTTTTTTTCTTGTGAATTCAAATTCCACCATCTGCTTTGATGGGATTCAAACTCAGATCCCGAGAGCATTATATGGCATGTTGTCCGGTGATAATAACATTGTGCCTTCCCTTCTCCAAAAGCATCTCCAATTTGAGTAGCTGCCTGGACAGTAGTAACCTTCAGATATGTTCTGAGAATGAGAATAAAGTTTGTGTGGCCTTCAGCAATCTAAGTTCTAGTAGGAATTATGTGGTGCATTTCTATTCCTTTAACTCCACATTGCAGTATTTTAAAAATTACTTTTCAATACTCCAGAAAAAGTATTTTGAAGTACTGCAATTCAGGCTGCATTTCTATTTCATAGAATAGCACAGCATGGGAACAGGCTCTTTGGCACACCATGCTGGTGCTAGCCATGATACCATTCTAAATTAACATGGTACACATCTCTCTATGCCCTGCCTGTTCATTGAATCATGGAACTTTTCATACAGAAGGAGGCCATTCGACCCACTGTGTCTGTACTGGCTCTCAAAAGAGCTATCCAGCTAGACCCACACTCCACCCTATTTTCATATCCCTCTAACTTCGTCATTTTCGGATATATACCAGCTCTCTTTTGAAACAAACTCACCTCCACCACTCTCACAGACAGTGCTTTCCAGATCCTAACAACTCTCTAAGTAAAGAAGATTCTCCTCATCTCACTTCTAGCTCTCTCACTGACAGTCTTGAAATTTTACCCCTAGGTACTGACACACCTGCTAGCATAGAGTCATAGAAATGTACAGCATGGAAACAGACCCTTCGATCCAACGTATCCATGCCGACCTGCTATCCCAACCCAATCTAATCCCACCTGCCAGCACATGGCCCATATCCCTCCAAACCCTTCCTATTCATATACCCATCCAAATGCCTCTTAATTGTTGCAATTGTACCAGCCTCCTCCACCACTTCCTCTGACAGCTTATTCCATACATGTACCACCCAGAATATCCTTCTTTACCCTCTCAAAATTGTTTATAAACTTGAATATCTAAATAAAGTCACCCCTTAATCTTTTCTGCTCCAATGAGAATAAGCCCAATTTCTCTAAACTGTCCTTGTATCTAAAATCCTTCATTCCTGCTCGCATTCTAGTAAATCTCCTTTGAATTCTCTCCAGGGGTTTAACATCCTTCCTGAAATAAGTTGCCCAGAACTGAACACAATACTCCAAATGTGGCCTGACCAATGATTTGTAGAGGTACAACATCACTTCCTTGCTTTTATATTCTATGCCTCTATTTATAAACCCAAGAATCTTATAACCTTGTTAACAACTGTTCGACTCATTTGGCCACCTTCAGAGAATTATGCACCTGAACCCCAAAGTCCCACTGCTCCTATACTCCCTTCAAAGTTGTACCATTGGGCCTGTAAGGTCTCTCCATGTTTCCTCTACCAAAATATATTCCCTCACATTTCATTTGCCAGGTGCCTGCCAACTTGTCAATGTCCCTTTGTCAGCATCATCCTCACATTTCCATATCTAAGTGTCATCTGTAAATTTAGAGATTTTGCCCTTACTGCCCCATCTCCAAATCATTTAACGTAAATCAGAAAAAGCAAGGGTGCCTACAGCAATTCCTGGAGAATACCACTTTCAATTCATCTCTAATCTGAGAAATACTCATCTACATCTACTTCCTGTTCCCTATCTTTTAGTCATCTTCTAATCCATGCTGCCAAGGACCTGTCAGTCCCAAGCATTTCGAATTTGCGAATCAAACTGTAATGTGTCACTGTTTCAAAAGCTTTCTAAAAGTATAAATGTACAGCACCCAAAACACTCTTCTCATCCACTGCTTGTGACACCTCTTCAAAAACTCAAGTAAGTTTGTTAAAGATCATATAACACTAGGTTATAGTCCACAGTGTGGCATAATATATTGTTTCAGTTGTATGATAGTGTAATGTTTTGCTATAAATTCTGTGTCTTATGGCCCTGCTCCACAGCTACCTGATGAAGGTGCTGTGCTCCGAAAGCTAGTGCTTCCAAATAAACCTGTTGGATTATAACCTGGTGTTGTGTGATTTTTAACTTTGTCCCCACCCCAGTCCAATACCGGCATCTCCAACATGGCTAAATTTGTTAGACATGACCTGCCCTTGACAAAGCCATGTTGATTGTCTCATATTAACTTATTTTTCTCCAAGTGTGTATTTACTTCATCCCATATTATGGCTTCCATCAGTTTTCCTGCTATTGATGTCAAGCTGATAGGTTTGCAGTTACCCTTTTCCCTTTCATAAACAATGATGTCACATTTGCAATTCTCCAGCACCTCCAGAACTAAACCTATGTTCAGGGAGATCTGGAAAATTTCTGTGAGCGGCTCTGCAATTTACTCCCTTAACTCTCTCAGCAATCTAGGATGCATCCCATTTGGACCTGGTGACTTTTCTACCTGGAGTGCTGCCAGCCCTTGTAGCATCTCTTTGTTATCGGTCATTATACTGCTCAGTTGCTCAGCACACACATTTATGTGTCTCTCTAAATGCCTCTTAAACTTTGTTATCGTATCTGCTTCCATCACTTCCCCTGGCAGCGCATTCCAGCGTTCCTCTGTATAAAATCTTAGCTCGCAGGTCTCCTTTAAGCTTTCCCCCCTCACCTTAAATCTATGCCTACTGGTATTTGACATTTCCACACTGGGAAAAATACATTGACTATCCACCCTAACCATGCCTCTCATAATTTTATACACCTCCATTAGGTGAGGACCAGGGGATTCTGTCCTTGTTGCGTTTGGAAGGGTGGGGTTCAAGGGGAGAGGCACGGGAAGTGGAGGAGATGCGCTGGAGGCCACCTCACCAACCTCCGGATACATTTCATTATCCTCTGCTGTTTCCGCCACCTATAAACAGGTCCTACCACCAGGGATATATTTCCCTTCCCACCTCTACCTATGTTCCGAAGAGGCCATTCCCTCCATGACTCCCTTGTTAGGTCCACACTGCCCACCAACCCACCCTCTATGTCCAGCAACTTCCCCTTCCACCACAAAAGGTGCAAAATCTGTGCCCATGTCACCCCCCCTTACCTCCATTCAAGGCCCCAAAGGATCCTTTCACATCCAACAGAGATTTACCTGTATCTCCACACACATCACCTACTCTGACCGTTGTTCCTGATGTGGTCTCCTCTACATTGGGGAGACCGGACGGCAACTTGGGGAACATTTCAGAGAACACCTCTGAGATACACGCACTAAACAACCCCAACGATCTGTGACCAAACACTTTAACTCCCCCTCCCACTTCGCCAAGTACATGCAAGCACTGGGCCTCCTCCACCGCCAAACCCTAGCCACCCAACGCCTGGAGGAAGAACATCTCATCTTCCGCCTTGGGACTCTCCCAACCACCTTATCCCAGATCCAACCTTCCAACTTGGCATTACCCTCTTTACCTGTCCTACCTGCCCATCTTCCTTCCCATCCATCTGCTCCACCCTCCTCTCTGACCTATCACCTTCACCATCACCTTCATCTACCTGGTTCCTGCCCAGAAAAGGGATTAAGCCAAAATCGTTTTCTATCCACTGGAATGTCAAAAACTCTATAAGATGCATATTGTGATACAACATATGGTGAGGAGGATCTTAAGTTTGTGCATGAATGTAAAGCCAATAATAATAAGCTAATAGCTGGTTTTACATCTCTGTTAATCCTTATTCACATTGTCTTCAGTACAGGAATGCGTAACAGACTCATCTACCCATTTTATATTATCACAGAAAGTCATAGAATCTCTACAGTATGGAAGCAGGCCATTCTGCACATTGAGTCCACACCGACCCTCTGGAAAGCAACCCTCCCAGATACTCCCACCGAGCACCATACATTTCCACCTAATCTACACATCTATGGACACTATAGCTTGGCTAGTCCATTTACCCTGAAAATCTATGGACTATGGGAGGAAATCAGAGTATCTGGAGGAAAGCCTAACAGGCATGGGAGAATATCCAAACTTCACATAGTCAGCCACCTAAGACTGGAATTCAACTCAGGTCCCTGGAGCTATGAGGGGAACAGTGCAAACCACTGAGCCAACACGCCTCTGCAACACAGTGCAGTTGCTAAGAATATGGTTGCCATGCATGCATATTATTTTATATTACTCCTTTGTATTCTGTTCTGAGCTGTCATTTAGAGTGTCAGCCTATTGAGGCAACCTGTCCAAATAGTAGTGGAACTGCAAAGATTTTACTGATTCTACAGATAGGACTGCTATTGCAACTAATTGAACATATTAATTCTTTAGTTATATGACAAGTCAGTACCAACACTGTTACTGTGCTGTTCTAATAATTGCAGTTTGCTCTCACAGCATATGGCCAGACTGATGCGATACTCTGACATTTGCATTAAGAATCTAGATATATTGGTTTTCAAGCTTAAAGCAGTATTTTGTTCTCTAGCTATATATATCCACTATTTTGCATGATTATTAGTCATGCCAGGACACCTCACAGTGGCAGTATATCACAAGAAGAGGTTCAATTCATCTGATTCCATTAAAGAAGTGAGCACTCAACTGCTCATCATTTTGGTGCAACGTTTACAGCAGGCAGGTCCAATTCTAAAGCAGCACAAAAGAATTGTAGGGTAGTGCAGGAATCCTTTGTTCCATTATGTTACATTGTTCTCCAAGGTGGAACAGCAAAACAGATTCCTGTCAAAAGTAAACAATGGCTTTGATTGACCTAATTGCTCAGAGGTTAAACCACCAACCTAGAGTTTCTGATTAGATGTATGCTTAACTGGCAGCTACAGTGGTAATGACCAAAAAGCAGAAAATGTTTTTCCCAATATTCTATTACTCATTCTTGGTAAAAGTGAGTCATTCACAAAATTAACATATATTGCTCATACAAAGTTTCCCAAGATATGTGTTAGTGAATTCCCATTGCAGTGTTTGTTTTATTGACTTGTGTGACATGGGACATGTGCATCGCTGACTGGGCTCGCATTTATTGTTGCCCTGGAGAAGGTGGTGGTGAGCTGCTTGAACTGCTGCAGTCCATGTGCTATAGATAGACCCACAATCCCATTAGGGAGGGAATTACAGGATTTTGACCAAGTAATACTGAGGGAATGTCAATATAAATCTCGCTAATGTGGCTCAGTTGACTACATTAGCAGGTAACCCGCTACTACAGCCACATTTGCTTCCTCAGTGCCTGCCTCCGTAACCAACTCATCCCACACGGACTCCGGACCACCTTTAAACCAGCAGAGTTCGGACCCCAACAGGACATACAGTACAGACTACAGATTCAAAAACACCAGCAACAGTTCTCCTTCAAGATCCTCCACTCCACGCTCGCAGCAATGCGTCGGCACCTAACCTTTCTACAGTCATCCCTGCCTCAGCTGAGGGCCACACTCTCTCAGAATTGCAAAGGACCCACTCTGTACTACATCCTCAGGAGAATCCATACTCTCAACAAACAGTATTTCAATTCCATCTCAAACATCAAAAACTGTAAGTACAACAAACTTTTATCTACCCACCTCCATAACCAGCGCTCCTCGAACATTCCAGAAGATTCCCCTGGCCTCGGAAACACCATTAGCCATGCAGCTGATGCAGCTACCACTCCCACGCTGATTGATGATGTCACTTCTGCCCCCATCATGGCCACTCCCACAGCCACTTCCAGCCCTCACATCATCGCCGATGCCACACCCTCAGTGACTTCCGCCACCCCTACTGCCATGTCTGCCACCACCTCCGCCCCCACCAGCGCCACTCACCTGCATTCTGCTGACACGCCCCCCACAGACCCCACTGTCACTATCCCCACCCCCCAGAACCCCGAGGGGAACACTACCCC
>NC_057716.1:31688720-31768227 GCF_004010195.1 Chiloscyllium plagiosum | reverse complement strand
CCAGGTCATTTCCTCAGCCCTGAAGCTCTTCCGGACTTGTCCGACCTGCCCAGCTCCTTTTCCACCTATCCACTCCACCCTCTCCTCCCTGACCTATCACCTTCATCTCCTCCCCACTGACCTATTGTACTCTATGCTACTCTATCCCCACCCCACCCTCCTCTAGCTTATCTCTCCACGCTTCAGGCTCTCTGCCTTTATTCCTGATGAAGGGTTTTTGCCCGAAACGTCGATTTGGCCTGTCCTCGGATGCTGCCTGAATTGCTGTGCTCTTCCAGCACCACTAATCCAGAATCTGGTTTCCAGCATCTGCAGTCATTGTTTTTACCTACATTAGCAGGTAAGGCATCCCACGCCCTTACCACTCTCTGCGTAAATATTCTGCCTCTGACATCTATCTTAAATCTATCACCCCTCAATTTGTAGTTATGTACAAGCTTGTACAAGCTGACGTCATCACCTTAGGAAAAGGTCTTTCACTGTCTACCCTATATAATCCTCTGATCATCTTGTATGTCTCTATCAAATCCCCCCTTAGCCTTCTTCTTTCCAATGAGAACAGACCCAAGTTTCCTCAAGACCTTCCCTCCAGACCAGGCAACATCCTGGTAAATCTCCTCTGCACCTTTTCCAATGCTTCCACATCCTTCCTGTAATGGGGCGACCAGAACTGTACACAATATTCCAAGTGTGGCCACGCCAGCGTTTTGTATAGTTGCAGCATGATATTGCGGTTCCGGAACTTAATCCCTCTACCAATGAAACCTAACACACCGTATGGTGGCAACTTTCAGGGATCTATGCACATGGACTCCAAGATCCCTCTGCACATCCACACTACCAAGAATCTTTCCATTGACTCAGTACTCTGCCTTCCTGTTATTCTTCCCAAAGTGCATCAACTCACATTTAGCTGCATTGAACTCCATTTGCCACATCTCAGCCCAATTCTGCAGTTTATCCAAGTCCCCCTGCAACCTGTAACATTTTTCCAAACTGTCCACTACTCCACTAACTTTAGTGTCATCTGCAAATTTACTACTCCATCCACCTATGCCTGCATCTAACTCATTTATAAAAATAACAAACAGCAGTGGTCCCAAAACAGATCCTTGTGGCACACCACTAGTAACTGGACTCCAGACTGAATATTTTCCATCAACCACACTTGCTGCCTTCTTTCAGAAAGCCAGTTTCTAATCCAAACTGCTAAATCACCCTCAATTCCATGCCTAAACATTTTCTCCATCAGCCTACCATGTGGAACCTTATCAAAGGCTTTATTGAAGTACATGTATACCACGTCAACTACACTACCCTCATCTACATGCTTGGTCACCTTCTCAAAAAACTCAATGAGGTTTGTGAGACATGACCTGCCCTTGACGAAACCATGTTGACTATCTGAAATCAAATTGTTGCTTGCTAGATGATTATAAATCTTATCTCTTAAAATCCTTTCCAAAACCCTTCCGACAACAGAAGTAAGGCACAACACTTGCAATCCTCCAGTCCTCAGGTAATAAACCTGGAGACAATGGCGACTCAAATATCAAAGCCAAAGGCTCTGCTACCTCCTCCCCACCTTCCCAGAGAATCCTAGGATAAATCCCATCCGGCCCAGGGGACTTGTCTACTTTCACTCCTTCTAGAATTGATAACACCTGTGCGTAACTAGCTTCGATCCTTTCTAGTCTAATATCTTGTACCTCATTCTTCTCCTCTACAATATTCTCCTTTTCCTGAGTGAACACCGATGAGAAATGTTCATTTAGCACCTCTTCGATCTCTACAGGGTCCACACTCAACTTCCCACTTCTATCTTTGACTGGCTCTATTCCTACCCGAATCGTCCTTTTATTCCTCACATACCTATAGAAAGCTTTAGGGTTCTCCTTTATTCTATTTGCTAAAGACTGCTCGTGTCCTCTCTTTGTTCTTCTTAACTCTCTCTTTAAATCCTTCATAGCTGATCTGTAACTCTCCATCGCCTCATCTGTATCATCTTGCCTCATTAACACATAAGCCTCCTTCTTCTTCTTAACAAGAGATGTAATTTCTGTAGTAAACCACGGTTCCCTTACCTTATGACTTCCTCCCTGCCTGACAGGGACATAACTATCAAGGACACGCGATATCTGTTCCTTAAACCAGATCCACATTTCAATTGTCTGCATCCCCTGCATTTTACTACCCATTCTATACTTCCTAATTCTTGCCTAATCGCGTTATAATTGCCCTTGCCCCATCGATAATGGCATGTACCTATCCCTTTCCATCGCTAAACTAAACTAAACATAACTGAATTATGGTCACTCTCTCCAAAGTGCTCATATACAACTACATCAAACACCTGGCCTGGTTCATTCCCAAGCACCAGATCCAGTGTGGCCCTATTGTCGGCCCTTCGACAGACTGCGTCAGGAAACCCTCCTGCACACATTGGACAAAAACTGATCCATCCGACGTACTAGAGCTATAACATTTCCAGTCAATGCTGGGGAAGTTAAAGACCCCATAATGACCACCCTGTTCCTTTCACTCCTACTCCGAATAATTTTGCTAATCCTCTCTTTCACCTCCCTGGAACTCTGTGGAGGCCTATAAAAAGCTCCAAGCAGTGTGACCTCTCCTCTCCTGTTTATAACCTCAGCCCACACTACCTCAGTAGACGAGTCCTCATCAAAATGTTTTTCAGCCACCATTATACTACCTTTGACTAACAAGGCCACGTCTCCCCCTCTTTTACCGCCTTGCCTGTTTTTAATGAAAGATCTAAACCCTGGAACCTGCAACATCCATTCCTCACCCTGTTCACAACATCGAAGTCCCAGGTACCTATCATGCTGCAAGCTCACCTACCTTATTTCAGATACTTCTGGCGTTGAAGTTGACATACTTCAAACCAGTTTGCTGTCTGCCAGCACATTCCTGTGACCCTGAAATCCTGTCCCTGTCCTTCCTATTCTCATCCTCCTGTGCATTGCAACTACACCTCCGGTTCTCATTCCCCTGCTGAGCTAGTTTAAACCCAACCGAATAACACCAGCAAATTTCCCACCCAGGATATTAGTACCCCTCTGGTTCAAGTGAAGACCATCCTGTTTGCACAAGTCCCACCTTCCCCAGAATGAGCCCCAAAAACCTGAAACCCTCCCTCCTGCACCATCCCTGCAGCCACGTGTTCAGCTGATATCTATCTCTATTCCATGCCTCGCTATCATGTGGCATGGATAACAAACCAGATATAACAACTCTGTTTGTTCTAGCTCTCAGCTTCCACCCTAGCTCCCTGAAATCCTGCCTTACATCCCTATCCCTCTTTCAACCTATGTTGTTGGTACCGACATGGACAACAACTTGAGGCTAGTCACCCTCTCCCTTCAGGACCCCAAAGATATGATCCAAGACATCACGGACCCTGGCACATGGGAGGCAACATACCAACCGCGAGTCTCGTTCATTCCCAACAAACCTTCTATCTGAGCCTCTAACTATTGAGTCCCCAGTGACTAACACTCTCCTCCTTTCCCTCCTTTTCTGTGCAACAGGGACAGGCTCTGTGCCAGAGACCTGGGCCCCACTGCTTGCCCCTGGTACGTCGTCCCCCTCAACAGTATCCAAAACGGTATACAAGTTTTTCAGGGGAACGGCCACAGGCGATCCCTCCACTGACTGTTTTTTCCCCCTTCGAACAGTCACCCAGCTTTCTTCTTGCCTAGGAGTGACAACTTCCCTGTAACTCCTATCTATCACAGCCTTTGCCTCCTGAATGATCCGAAGTTCATCCAGCTCCTGCCCCAGTTCCCTAACACGGTCTTGGAGGAGCGAGAGTTGGGTGCACTTCCTGTAGATGTACTTGGATGGGACATTAATAGTGTCCCTGACCTCAAACATCATGCAGGAGGAACATTGCTCTCCCTGCACTGCCATCCCTGCTAGTCCCCTAGTCACAAAGTGAAAAAGAAATGCTTACCTGATATGTCCCTGGTCTTTAAGGTTAGAGGATGTGGTTGGGTGGGACGCCCTACAAAGATAGGATCTCAGGTTGAGAATACACTGACTTATATAGCAGAGTGTTGCCCCTTCATCACCTGATAAAGGGGCAATGCTCCAAAAGCTTTGGTTTCAAATAAATCTGTTGGACTATAACCTGGTGCTATCTGACTTTGTCCACCTCAGTCCAACAACAGCACCTCCACATCATAGCTGAAGATGGTTGGTCCTAGGACACTACCCTGAGGAACACCTGCAGAGATGTCCTGGAGCTGAGATGACTGACGTACAACAACCACAACCATTTTCCTATTTGCGATGATTGACTCCAACAAGGGAGAGACTTCCCTCTAATCCCCTTTTTTTTATTTCAAAAATATACTTTACTCATAAAATTATTTGGATCTCTTTACAATTGGTCATGCCATTACATTGTTTTACATACAGACATCGAAATTTATTTTTCCTGTATACAAGTGTGTACATTTACTATCCTGCTCTTCTGCTGAGGCGTCAGCAGAGACCAAATGACTGGGTGGGCCCCCTGTTCTTCTTAGGCAGGCAGATGTTACATGGTGGTCTTTCTCCACCGCGCCTTGGCGGCAGCTTCCCCAAGCTTCAGCACGTCCCTCAACACGTAGTCCTGGACTTTGGAATGTGCCAGTCTGCAACACTCAGTCGGGGTCAACTCCTTCAGCTGGAAGATCAGCAGGTTTTGGACCACCCAAAGAGCTTCTTTCGCCGAGTTGATGATCCTCCAGGCACAGTTGATGTTTGTCTCGGTGTGCGTCCCAGGGAACAGACCGTAGAGCACGGACTCCCACGTCATGGCACTGGTCGGGACGAACCTCGACAAACACCACTGCATTCCTCTCCAGACTTCCTTTGCCTAGGCACATTCCAGAAGGAGGTGTGTGACAGTCTCGTCCCTCCCGCAGCCGCTTCAAGGGCAACGTGCGGTGCGGCAGAGAGTCCGGGGGTGCATAAAGGATCTCACAGGCAGAGCCCTTCTCACCATCAGCCAAACCATGTCTTGGTGCTTGTTGGAAAGTTCTGGCGATGAGGCATTCTGCCAAATGGCTTTGACAGTCTGCTCAGAGAACTGCTCGATAGGATCCGCCCTCTCCTTTTCCCGAAGGGTCTCGAGGACACTACATGCTGACCACTTGCTGATGGACTTGTGGTCAAAGGTGTTTTTCTTCATAAACTTCTCCACGAAGGACAGGTGATATGGAACAGTCCAACTACTTGGACCATTCCGCGGCGGCGAGGCCAGGCCCATCCTTTGCAACACCGCGGACAGGTAGAACCTCAGTACGTAGTGACACTTGGTGTTTGCGTACCAGAGATCCACGCACAGTTTGATGCAGCTACACACAAAGGTGGTCATCACAGTGAGGGTGGCATTGGGTGTGTTTTTTCCCCCGTTGTCCAGATCTTTTTCCATCGAGTCCCTTCGGACCCGATCCATCTTTGATCTCCATATAAAATGGAAGATGGCCCAGGTGACTGCAGCGGCACAGGTTCTGGGAATAGGCCAGACCTGTGCCATGTATAACAGCAATGACAGTGCCTCACACCTGATGACCAGGCCCTCTAATCCCCATTACAATAAATATTATAATATTCGTCTTGAATTAAATTATCTAATCAGACTGGACCCTGAATACTGTGAACAGTTTTGGTCCTCTTATATAAAGGCAGTCCAGGAAAGGCTCACCAGCTTGATCTCAGGCTTAGAGGGACTATCTTATGAGGAGATGATGAATGATTGGGCCTTTAGTCTTTGGAATTTAGAAGAATGAGAGGCAACCTTATTAAAACATATAAGATTCTTTCTGCATCTGACAGGGCAGATGCAGAAAGGAGAGTCTAGGAGACAACCAAGAGGTACCCCACTTCAGACAAAGATAAGGAGGAATTTCTTTACTTAGAGAGTAGTGAATTTGCAGAATTCTTTACCATATGGGGCTATAGAGGTTGGGTCATTAAATATATTCAAGGCTGGGTTAGACAGATTTTTACTCAGTAAAGGAATCAAGCATTATGGGATAAAGGCAGGAAAGTGGAATGGTGGGTTATCAGATCAACCATGATTTCATTGAATGGCAGAGCAGACTCAACAGGTTGAATGGCCTACTTCTGCTCCTACGTCTTATTTTCTTTTAAGAACAGAAAGGGTCAATGCGGATAATGCTGTCAATATTGTAAAACATGGATTTTCAGAAGGCATCTAATAGAATACCAACAAACTTCTGAGAAACGTTATAGGTCATGGTATAAAAGGAACAATAACAACATGGAGATCAAATTGGCTGACCGAAAGGAAATAGAGTAATTGTTGATGGGTATGTTTCAGGCTGGAAGAAGGTTTAAAGTAGAATTCTCCAGGAGTCTATATTGGGATTCTTGGGATTTGATTGGGATCTTATTGTGCAGAGCATAGTTTCAAAATTAATGGATGACACAAAATCTGGAAGCACTGTAAACTATGAGGAGGACAGTCTAGAACTTCAACAGAATATGGACAAGTTGACGGAGTGGACACAGAGATGACAGATAAAGTTCAATGCTGAGAAATTGGTGATGATGCAATCTTGAAGTATATGAGAGTTAATAGAAAGTAGAGAGTAGAAATCTTATGATCATGTAATAAATCCTTCGAACATAAAATTGTTACCAAACATTGTTGTCACAAAATGAGCTTTATTGGTTTTTTTGATTTGTTATGACAACACCAATTTGTTAAAATCTGTAGCTGATCTCAGCTGAGCCAGCCATAAAGGTGCAACCATGAACCTCTAAGAGACCCCTTTCATCCATTTGTAAGTTTGTCAATAAAAAAAAGTCCTCCGCTCCATGAGTGCTAACTTTATATGTGACCACTGATGCTAGTTTTTGGAGGTCTGTGACAGATATTTTGGGAGCTGTCATGATACTTAAATAGCAGAGAACTCAGAGATTTCTGCCTCCTTGCAAGGTCTTTGGGCATACAAGGATAGCTGCTGGACGATAAGGGCTACCCGATACAAACATGGGTGATGATACCTTTATAAATCCCTTTGACTGATGTAAAACCAGATTAATGAGGGACAGTACATGGCCTATTTTACAATAAGGTGCCAATGTCTGAACCACTCCTGCAGGGCCTTGCAGTATAACTCAGAAAGGATGTGCTACACCATTGCATCATTTAGAGCCCATTACCACTGTAGCCGATAAAGGCCGGATATCTTGGATGGAGAGGAAATAAGGAATTGACAGCAAACCTCTCAGGATAGAAATGAGGATGAGGATTGAGACATTAACTGGAGATGCATTCAAGAACAGCTAATAGACTATGCATCATCGAGTGCAAGAATATAAAGAGAATCTCATTGAAATCTGATTCCAGTTTGTACGAGCTGGGTTTAGATTTCTTTTCATTGTGTAATTTTCTATTCATAATATGGTAATCATTCACTGCTTAGTACAGCATACCTGGGCACCTGGGGGTTAATTTTGCATATCTTGACCTTTTTTCTGTTTGCTTAATAAATGTTTTCTTTTCTATTTATTTTATGTTTGATGTATTTGGGTGATTACCATATCCAAATATCTGCACATTACAGATTGTACTCAGTGTTAGGGAGAAAGCAACAGTCACTGAAACAGGTCGCTGACTTCACATGGCTCTGTGATCAGTTTTTAAGGCTTTAGTCAGCATTTGAAATCCAAGTGTTGCGCAGTGAAGTTTCTCATATTAAGCAGCAGGTTCCGAGGGATCCCAAGGTACCTCCTTTTGACCTTTTCATTGTCAGTTAGATTGCAGCATTTTTGAGTGCACGATGACTGCCAAATTGCCATGAAATGTTTGAACATCCTGTAAGACGATGTTTAACCTGAGAGAGGTACGCACTCTGTGCAGCTTTTCTCAGTGGACCATTGCACTATGGGGGAGAGTGGAAATGTAAGCTGCCCTTTGTACACATTCTCGTCTTGAATGGCAGTGCACTCCCTTGTAAAGCTGGTAGATACATTGAAGCTTAGCCCTCAGGAATGTAAGGAGTCACTGCTGATTGGTTGTAAATGTGGATGAACTGTGTATGGGTCAGGCATCAGCAAAATCCCTGCAAGTTGCTTTTTGCCTCTGTGTGACCTACATTAAAGTGCAACGCCCGGTGGCAATCATGAATGTCTCAGTTCAAGGATCCATTGTGTCTGATGGTATCTGCAATCAAGAAACTGCTTGTGAAAGATGAGCAATACTTGGTCATTACCATTCTTTTCATCCCTAGAATGTGTCAAGAGGCTGCTCATTTCTTACATAGGTGCAACTTAACCAGATCTACAAAGACATAGAAGCAGATATCAGTAGGCCTGGCAGCATCTGTGGAGAAAGAGAGAGAGAGAGAGAGAGACAGAGTTGATGTTTCGAGTTGATATGATTCTTCTTCAAAGCTTCGTTCTTCTTAATAGACTTCAAACATTAACTCTACTTTCTCTTCACAAATGCTGCCAGACCTGCTGATGTTTTTCAGTATTCTCTGTGTTTGTTTCCAAGTTCCAGCATCTGTAGTATTTTGCCTTTATGATGCTACTGACAAATGTTTGCAAACTCCTCTATCCTTTGGTCCAGTTTACCACTGTCTCCTTCAAATATGCCTGTTGTTCCTGTGCCTGGCTGTGCATTTTGTAAAGTCATTATGACTGAGAACATGGGACTGTGTTCAGACTGGGGCTGAGCAGGTGTCTGGGCTCAGCAATCCTCTGAGCGACAAAGATCCAGGATGCCTCTCCTTCAACCAGTTGTGGAGACATGTCAGTGACGTGCTCACCACATTGTGCTCCTGACTCTAATCTAAATACAGAATCCACCTACGTGAAAGTTTCTGAGCTGGTGTATGGAGCAGGTGAAAGCCGTATTGGTATATTTGCTGAAGGTTCGGTATTATTGACCTCAGAGGTGGAGATGGAACTGCGGCTTACCTTTTCCTGGCAGAAGCTCATGGGTGTCAATAATACTTGAACAAGAGAAATAATTGTAGAACTGCAATAAAAGTTTGGGCAGGTTTAGAATGAGTTCACATTGGTGTTAATGGGAGAACAGTGCAGCATAGCACAATGAAGCTTTGTGTTGTTGGTTGCGTAAGGTCGTCTTGGCATCCCCATATAAATGTTTGCCCTCTTCTCCAGCCAAATCCAGGACATTGTCCTAAATTACCCGAGGAACCTTATGTCTGATATTTCTGCTTTAGTTTGAGCCCTGTTGACCCAGTTGTGAGCCATTTTACTTTTTCAATGAGACACAAAGAGATACTGAAAATTGGAAGTCAGTGGAAGAGCAGTTAGTGGGGATGCAGGAGCAGGAGAGGTGATTAGGTATATTCAGTGTGAAACCTAATAAGCTATTTCTCAGAAGAGCGATAAAAAGACAAGAGACTTGAACACAAACTACAAACCCAACTTTTGCATTAAAGGTCAGTAGTACTGACCAATCCTCCTGGTGGAGGAAAAGAGGGATCTTGGGGTCTATGTTCATAGGTCTTTGAAAGTTGCCACTCAGGTGGATAGAGCTTGTAAGAAGGCCTATGGTGTATTAGCGTTCATTAGCAGAGGGATTGAATTCAAGAGTCGTGAAGTGATGTTGCAACTGTACAGGACTTTGATTAGGCCACATTTGGAGTACTATGTGCAGTTCTGGTCGCCTCACTTCAGGAAAGATGTGGAAGCTTTGGAGAGGGTGCAGAGAAGATTTACCAGGATGTTGCCTGGAATGGAGAATAGGTCGTACGAGGATAGATTGAGAGTGCTAGGCCTTTTCTCAATGCAACGGCGAAGGATGAGGGGTGACTTGATAGAGGTGTATCAGATGATCAGAGGACTAGATAGAGTAGACAGTCAGAAACTTTTTCCCCGGGTACAAGAGAGTGTTACAAGGGGACATAAATTTAATGTGAAGGGTGGAAGGTATAGGGGAGATGTCAGGGGTGGGTTCTTTACCCAGAGAGTGGTGGGGGCATGGAATGCGCTGCCTGTGGGAGTGGTAGAGTCAGAATCTTTGGTGACCTTTAAGCGGCAATTGGATAGGTACATGGATGGGTGCTTAAGCTAGGACAAATGTTTGGCACAACATCGTGGGCCGAAGGGCCTGTTCTGTGCTGTATTGTTCTATGTTCTATGTTCTATGTTCAATCAGGTGCTTTCCCTGCCGTTGTGACATCACACTGCCATTGGTCTCATATGCAGGTTAGCCTCTGGATCCAGGCCTTATTTCTTTTCCCACTCACCCCTTGCTCTGACTTCATTTCTTACAATAAACCTTAATTAAAACTCTGCTTTCCCCTTCTGCCCAAAATTCCTACTTTGATCCAAATTCCTAGAAATTCACACTGTCTCAATTTCACTCAATTTGACCATGGGGCTTACTCTAGCCTTACTCTGATATTCCAATGTCTTTTAAGGTGCAAGGTTATACCACTGAGCCTGTATTGTCTTTCTGGTGTTTCTTCTACCAAAATGCAATACCCATATTTCTCTGCATTGAAATTCATCTGCGAGGTATCTGTCTATTTAGCCAATTTGTCAATGTACCTCTGAAGTCTCTCAGCATCATCCTCATAATTCATTATTCTCGCTAGCTTAGCACCACTGCAAATTGTGCTCAACACCCATCTCCAAATCATTTATATAAATCAGAAAGAGCAAGAGTCTCAAAACTTATCTCTGGGGAACACCATTCATCTCCAATCTGAGAAATGCTGATCGATACCTATCTCCTGTTTCCTATATATTAGCCAACTTCTAATTGATGAAGCCAAGAACCCATCAATCCCAAACATTTCTAATTTGTGGACCAACTTTCCATGTAACACCATACCAAATGCTTTCTGAAAGTCCAAAGAAACAACATCCATGGTCACAATCTTTTAATTTGGTAAAGCAAAATATTCATTTAGTAACTCTGCCATATCCTTTGCTTCAACAAGCAGCTTATCCTGAATGTTCCTTATGGGCCCCACTGTATTCTTCACTAATCTGTTACTATTAGTACATTTGAAGAACATTTGATTACTTCTTTTAGTGTAGCCTGACATCCTTTCCTCATGCTTCCTCTTAGCCTTGCTTATTCCCGCATTAGTCTCTCTCCTACATTTGAGACGCTCTTCCTGATTTCTATTGCTATTATTATTCTAGCGTGCATCATATGCCTCCCTTATTTTTTCATCAGTATTCTTAGTCATCCAAGGTACTCTAGCTTTGGGCACCCTATATTTATTTCTCATGGGCATGTACCTAGCTTGAACATTATTCATCTCTCCTTTGACATTCTCCCATTTTTCATTCTCTGTTTTATCTACCGAAAAGCATTTCCAATCAATGTGGCCCAGTTCAACTTTTAGACCCCTAAAATGTGCTCTTTTCTCATCTGGGATCTTAATCATTGACTGATATTTATCCTTTTCCAATTTAATATTGAACATTCTGTCATTCTCCACTCTCCTACCTCATTTCCTAGGACCAGATCCACCACAGTTCCCTCCCTAGTAGTACTGGAAATACATTGTTTCAGAAAGTTCTCCTGCACACATTCCTCTTCCGTGCTCTACCTTATAACATTGTCGCAGTCTACACGAGAATAATTGAAATCACCAACTATCACAACCCCACTTGTCATGCAAATTTCCACAGTCTGCCTACAAATGCTCTTTTCTACTTCCTCCCACTATATGGAGGAATATAATAAATATCCAATAAGCTCAGTGCCCCATTCCTGTTTCTCACCTCCAACCATCTAAATTCTAATTCAGGAACTGCATGTGAACAAGAGTGCTACATGCTCTCCCTTCTTACCGACGCTTTTCTACTAAAAGTTTATAACTCAGGATGGTTTGTATCCATCCCTGTATGGCTTGAGGCATGTTTCTGTCAGTGCTACAACATCATATCCCCAACAACAATTTCTGCTTCAAGTTCCCCAGTTTTGTTTATTATACTTTGTGCATTTACATACTTACAATTTAACCTGCCCTCATCTCTTTCTTGGAAGACAATCATTCTTTTGTTCACTGTCATCACTCAAGCCTTCTCTCACTTCCTTTTCCCTGTACCCCATCTTCTCTCTTTTGCCAGGTCAGGTACTTCAAAAACTAGGTCTGTTAGTCAATCCACCTCTCTGCCTTGCAAGTTGAAATCGACCTCCACTACACTATTTATTCTCTCAGCCAGGAGATTAGTTCCTTTTGTGCTCAGATGTAGCCCATCTCTTCTGGACAGCTTTCTCCTTTCCCCAAAGTGATCCCAATAATCCAAAGATTTTAACCTTTCCCTTTACCCCATTCCTGAAGCCATAGATTTACTTCCCTGATCCCCCTGTACCTAAATGGTAAAGTCGTGGCACGGGTAGTATTTCTAA
Organism: Chiloscyllium plagiosum; assembly: GCF_004010195.1. Classification (NCBI taxonomy): domain Eukaryota; kingdom Metazoa; phylum Chordata; class Chondrichthyes; order Orectolobiformes; family Hemiscylliidae; genus Chiloscyllium; species Chiloscyllium plagiosum. The sequence goes on along the minus strand of NC_057716.1, from coordinate 31,755,836 downwards.
GATTACTACCCTGTTGGTCCTACTGCCTAACTCCTGAAACTGATCCTATAAGTCTTCCAAGGTGTCTCTTCCGATGTTGCTGGTTCCCACATAAACCACAACCAATGGTTGTTCACCCTCCTTTTCCAGAAGTTTATCCAACCATTTCATTATGACTCACACCTTGCACCAGGGAGGCAATAGGCCATACAGGAATTTGGATCTCGGCTGCAAATTAGAGAGTCTATCCCTTGAACTATTAAGTCACCCACTATTACCATCTTCCTAAACTGCCGACCAATCTCCCTTTGTTTTGACCCAGGCACCATGATACTGCAGTTTTTCCTTGAGTCATCCACTCCCAACTCAGTTGTGTTACTCACTAAACAGGTATGTAAACTTTCATACCTATCCAGAGGCCAAGCACCAGTGAAGAACTCAGTTTTTTTTTGTTGTTATTGGAGCACAGAATGTCAGCAACCAGAGGGCCAACCTATCCCTGAAAGATGCTAAGAGGACTCTGTGTTTATTTACTTCATCTCAAGGCTCCAGGCCCCATGCTTAATAGACAGCAGCAATAACTAGCCCAGGAACAGCCAGAGAGATTTTCTTAATAACTGTGCAGCAGTTGTAATTTTTACTTCATAGTTCATCACACTTTTGTCCCTGTCTGCAGACAGATTGATTTCCAAAGTTTTCTCTCTTCTCTCCTCTTTTGCAGGTCTGAAGGACTAAGGTCCTGAACTCAGCAGCTAGCAACAGTAGTAGTAAGCCAAATCAGCAGTCAGTAAGCACTAGCAGATAATAGGCATTGACCAGTGGAAGGTCAATATCCATAGTACACTCCTAGACCCTATTCCTAAACCAGAAGCCAAACGCCGTGCTGGGACAGAATACCAGATTAAAGAAGTGTGCATGTTTAAAACTTCAGGTACTAATACAAAATTATGAGGGGCATGGATAGGGTAAATTGACAAAGTCTTTTCCCTGGGGTTGGGGAGTCCAGAGCTAAAGATATAAAAGGGACCTAAGAGGCAACTTTTTCATGAAGAGGGTGGTGGAGGCTGGTAGAATTGCAGCATTTAAGAGGCATTTGGATGGGTATATGAATAGGAAGGGTTTGGAGGGATATGGGCCGGGTGCTGGCAGGTGAGACTAGATTGGGTTGGGATATCTGGTCGGCATGGAAGGGTTGGACCGAAGGGTCTGTTTCCATGCTGTACATCTCTATGATTCTAATAGTATAATTGCCCCAATTGAATGACAGTTTTATAAGGTTGTAGGATCAATAACATTTTTTCAAAGAATATTTAGTTTTACTCAGCATTCCAAAACTTGCCGTGATTATTATATGGTTTTTATTGATTCTATCCGTATTGCATTCTGGCTGAATGGTCATGGAAGGGCCATGGAGGTGGCATGAAGCTAGCATGGAGGAGATGTACCAAAAAGAGAAATTGCTGTCAAATCTCAACAGGCCTGACAGCAACAGTGGGAAGAAAGCAGAGTCCAGTGACTCCTCATCACAACTGGCTGGACTCAAAGCATTAACTCTGCTTTCTTCCTGCAGATGCTGCCAGACCTGCTGAATTTTGCCAATAATTTCTGTTTTGTTTCAGAACTCCAGCAACATCAAGTCTTTGTTTTATTTTAATGGAGAGGACGGAGGTATAACAGAGGACATGAAGGCCAAGGAAAGAAAAATGAAAGGTTGGAGGTAGTATGAACAGTGAGTTAGGGTAAGGGGGTTTGAGGTGTGAGTCCTGGAGGGCTGCTCTACATCAGGGAAACGAAGCATAGACTGGGTGACCGCTTCGCAGAATACCTACTTTCTGTCCACAACAAAGACCCTGAGCTTCCGGTCGCCTGCCAGTTTAGCACATCACCCTGTTCCCTGGGCAACATCTCTGTCTCAGGCTTGCTGCAATGCTCCAGTGAAGCTCAGCACAAGCTGGAAGAACAACACCCAATTTTCCGCTTGGGGAGCTGCAGCTCTCTGGACTCAATGTCAAGTTCAATAATTTAGGACCTGAATTCTCCCATGTCCTAGCTCCCTACTTACACACCAGGCTTTGTTATCACATTGTCTGCCAGTACTCACTACCTTTTGTTGGCCACTAACTGTCTCCAATAACAGCTATTCACCCTCCTAGCCAGATTGTTATTCACTCCTTTGTCTGTCCAACTGTTCTTCTCTCACTCTCCCCCCACCTATCGTTTACTCATTTTTCCCTCCCTCCACCCTAACTTCTGCATAACAATTGACATTTTCCTAGCTACCATCAGTCCTGATGGGCACTGGACTCATAACATTAACTCTTTTCACAGGTAATGCTAAACTTGCTGAGCTTTTTTGTTTCTGATTAACAGCATCTGCACTTCTTTCGGTTTTTTAAAGAGACGTTGGAATGCAGGTTCATAGTTCCTGCATAGTGGAGTTGCAGGTAGACAAAATAGTGAAGAAGGTATTTGGTATGCTTGCCTTTATTGGTCAGAGAGCAGCTGTACAGGACATTGATTAGGTCGCTTTTGGAAAACGGCGTGCAATTCTGATCTCCCTGTTATGGGAAGGATGTTGTGAAACTTGAAAGGGTTCAGAAAAGATTTACAAGGATGGTGTCAAGGTTGGAGGATTTGAGCTACAGGGAGAGGCTGAATAGGCTGGGGCTATTTTCTCTGGAGCGTTATAAGCTGAGATGTGACCTTGTAAAGGTTTATTAAATCATGAGGGCCATGGTTAGAATAAATACACAAGGTCTTTTACCTGGGTGGGTGAGGGCATAGGTTTAGGGTGAGAAGGGAAAGATTTAAAAGGGACTTAAATGGGCAACTTTTTCACACAGAGGGTGGCGCGTGTATGGAATGAGCTGCCAGAGGAAGTGGTGGAGGCTGGAACAATTACAACATTTAAAAGGCGTCTGGATGGGTATATGAATAGGAAGGGATTTGAGGGTATGGGCCAAATGCTGGCAAATGGGACTAGATTGATTTAGGATATCTGGTTGGCATGGACGAGTTGAACCAAAAGGTCTGTTTCCATGCTGTATATCTTTGTGACTCTAAGTTAAAAGTTGAGCAGTCTTTGATCAGTCCTCTATTTATCTTACTCACTGGGAGTCCTCAGCTATCAGTTACTGATGCCATGACCGCAGATACTATTGCTGCTGCTGAAACTGCTGCCTCTCCAATCTCCCTTGGTGCCTCGGGAACATGGTTGGGCAGGATCCACTTGCGCACCAAGCCCAGGCACTGTCATTGAGCCACCAAGGGATTGGCCCACAAGAACCCAAACTGAGAGCTGCTGAGAGACCAGGCTGAGACCCACCACAAGATGCTGAGAAACCAGGCTGAGATCGACCACAAGTTGCTGAGAGACCAGGCTGAGACCCACCACAAGTTGCTGAGAGACTAGGCTGAGATCCACAATGAGCTGCCAAGAGACCAGGCTGAGATCCACCACAAGTTGCTGAGAGACCAGGCTGAGACCCACCACAAGCTGCCAAGAGACCAGGCTGAGATCCACCACAAGTTGCTGAGAGACCAGGCTGAGACCCACCACGAGCTGCCGAGAGACCAGGCTGAGATCCACCACAAGTTGCTGAGAGACTAGGCTGAGACCCATCACGAGCTGCTGAGAGACCAGGCTGAGACCCACCACAAGCTGCTGAGAGACCAGGCTGAGACCCACCAGAAGCTGCCGAGAGACCAGGCTGAGACCCACCACAAGCTGCCAAGAGACCAGACTGAGACCCACTACAAACTGCCAGGAGACCAGGCTGAGACCCACCAGGAGCTGCCGAGAGATCAGGCTGAGACTCACCATGAGCTGCCGAGAGACTAGGCTGAGACCCACCACAAGCTGCTGGGAGACCAGGCTGAGACCTACCATAAGATGCCGAGAAACCAGACTGCGACCTGAGGTGAACAACAACAATGGGAAAACACCAAAAAGGGTGAAGAAAAGAGAAAAAGAAAGAGAATAAAGGGATGAAAAGAGAGGGAAATGAGAAATAAACAGAAGGAGTGGAGGAGCTCCAGTTGGAACATCCTACTCTGCTGAAAGTGGAAAAGCTATCTGTCCTCAAATTTTAATTGTGAACTCCATTATGTTTGTGTCACTATGATATCAAATGTAATTGTTTTAAGATTTGTTACATTGGGAACATGTGACACCAGTAAAGCTCTGAGATGGAATTGTAATAGATTGTCACTGCTGGAGGTAACTAACATGAGAAAATACTTCCTCACATGCTGCAGCTCTATCAGTAATTACATTTTAAATACACCACTAAGGTGAATTTGTGGTGAAGATTATCAGTGGGAACTTCCACTGAGTTAGCAGACAAAGGGAAGTTATGTAAAAAAAAGCCTCTCATTTCATCTAGGGAATAACAAGATTAATCTTATATGCAGAGTACAAAGCACATTGGTACAGAGAAAGTGTATCGCAACTTCCTTTTGCATAGTACCTTCCAAATAATACTTTGAAGCACTTTACAAAATACTGAAGGATATCTAATAGAAAAACGAATGACTACTTTTGGGAGGTGATCATGATCATACTCAAAGGAGCCATTTTATAAATACAAAAAACAATTGTGTAAATACCTATTGCTAAACAGTGAAGTAAAATAAGGTGACAAGTAGACTACAGAATTAAAACAAGTATATTTGAATGGACAAAAATCCCAGAATTGTATTTGTTCTTACTGTTAACCATGGTTGAATGGGTAGTAGTCTTGCTCCTGACCCAACCAATTATGGACTCAAGTCTCACTCCAGAGATCTGAGCAAATATCTGACATATATCTGTCAAAATACCCTAATGCAATATTGGACCATGGCTGCACTGTCAGAGTGTGATCTTCCAGATACAGTGGTAAACTGAGATTCTAAGTGTTGCCCTAAGTGAATATGATAAATTCCCTGGAAGCATTTTGAAGAAAAGTCAGAGAATTGTCCCTGATATCATGACTAATATGCACATATTATCATTGCCACAATGATGGCTTGTGGAGAGTGGTTATGCACAAATTGGTTGCTTCATTTCCTACTCTACAACAGTAACTACAGTTCCAAAGTGCTACATTGGCTGTAAAATGCTTTGGGTTGTTCTGTGATTTCCAAAGTAGTGAGAAAATGCAAATTGTTATGCTTTCTATAAAAGGAAGAGGATGGACATAGCCCATTTTTCAAAGAAATAGTGGATTTGAGATATATGGATAAATTCAAATAAAAGTGTAATGAACTAGAAGAGTTCACCACAGTTTTTGGATCAGCAGAACAGTTCACCACAAATTGTGTCAGGTTGAATTGTATCATCTCAAATTTGTTAAAAATCATCTTTGTTCATGCCCCGTTATATTCAAATAAGAGTAAGGTGACATACTTATTCAGAATTCCAGTAAGATGGTGGGTGGAGTAGGGCTTCTGAGCCTGAGGCTCGTCCGCTCTTTCCGCTTTTCTCGCTCTTTCCGCTTTTCTTTTCATTTCACCTTTAGTTCTCTCTTCTCTCGAATTTTCTCTCATCTATTTTATCTTCCTTACCTCTTCGTGAAGAGCTTGGTCATGGCGCTGGCGTCGGCAGCAGCAAGTGGGTCCAATAGTGGGACTGAAGTTAAGCTCAGCAGCGCTGACTTATAGCGGCATCTGTCAGAAGCGAGGTTGGGTTTCTGGTGGCTTCTCAGTCCTGTCATGGAGCGACGGCCGAGGCGAGTTTTAGCCCAGTACCGGACCCGGTGGCATCAGCAGCGGCTGCATCAATGAGCTGGGCCTGAAGCGGACACTTGGCAGCCGCGGCGGAATCGAGTTTGGGCCGGTGTGGAGCCTGGCAACATGAGTGGCATCTACATTGGTGAGGTCCATCAAGGGCTCATAGTGGTGACAGCGTGGATGGAGGCGAGATAACACCAAAGAGCGGTGACTTCCATTCCAGCAGTGAGGATACGGCGAAGGGGACTCAAGGCTCATTCTGGAGCACTTAACAAGGAGTTAAATACTCTCCTTATTTCTTCAATTTTCTGCCTTTATACTCCATGTTTTGGTTTATTACTCTGTTTTTAAGATAGCGCCAGAGAGGGGCAGCACTATAAAACACTTTTGGAGCAACATACACGTAACAATAAACAAATCAAATAAACAAGTCAAATAAATTGATGGCCATGCTTATGCCCTAATCCAGAGCAGTCGCTATGAGAGGATGATCACTTGTAATTTATACATTTTTATTTGGATGTGAGGATTCCTTTTGTACCTTAAACAGAAACCTGTTTCCTGACCTTGTTTCACAGGTTTCCAATTCACTTGCATGTTGAAAACTGACACTTGTTTCTTTGGCCTCGGAGCAATGCTGTCACAGGTAATGCACAGGAAGAAGTGATCATCGCCAATGCAAGTCAGTCTCAAAACTGAATGAGAAGAATATGCAGTATTACTGCAGAATTAAACATGAACTGTTATCTCTGAGGTGGACTATTTCCCAGCGGTTCAGTGACATCTGATTGTCGATAAACACTTCAAACTCAACACCAGCCGCTCACGCAGCTGCATTCAAAGTCCGTCAAACTGGGAGCAACAAAGGCACAAAGGGCTAATGAACTTGTGCAGTTTCAATTCCAGATCTGATACAGGTCAGGCAAAATCAATGTAAATGATCTAAGTTGAAAGACTGACCATGGCAGGGAACCACTGGAATACATAAACTCCATATACAAACTTATTCAACGTCATAGACAGTAAAGTCATTTGTGCCATTAATTTTCAACTAGTGTGCAACCATGTATTAGTAATCAGGGCTATCCCCTTCAGTCATGGTTTATGATTTTAATGAGGCTTTCACATATACAGCACAATATTATACAAAATGAGACCATACAATTACAAGGAGTGACTCCAATCAGTTACTTAGATGTATATTGGAAATTATTGCATTGACGAAAGTTTTCCAAAGCTGAAAGCAATGGCGAAGAAAAGAGGGTAGAAAGGTCTTCTTCCCAACAACTTGAGGAGGACAAATGGACAAGGAGATTTGTAGATAACTAAGGACACGAGTGGCAAAGTGTTTCCAAAGAATAGAAGTTGGAACACAATTAAATAAACTGCTGTTCTCCTCCACAGCCTCACAACTTTATTGTCAAAGATTCCAATTTATTCCTGACATAAGAAGATATTGTAACTTTGCTATGATTTTATCAAAGCCTGAACATAAGCAAGCATACATGGAAATGAACTTCAAACTCTATATGGAGGTCAAGCAAGGCTTTTACAGAATGTTCTTGATAAAAAATGTTCCCTACCTAACTACTTCTTACTCCTAGATTCCCCTTTGTCCCATTTCACCATATTTCTTTCTAATTTACTCTCTTCATAAGTAAATGATCTCTCTGGAATCTTAAAAGCCTAAGTTAAGTCATCTCTGTGAAGTTGCTACCTCAAAGGAATCCTCTCTGGTGCCTTTCTTTTATGACTGCAAAGGGGTGCCAATTTGATTTCTGATGCTTCTATATGCAGACATTCTCTGGGGCGTTAAAGAAGCAGCCCTAATACTATGCTGAAGAGAAATAGCATCATTTACCATCACTTCTTACAACCACTACTGCTGAACATAGGCTCTGGGATTCTACATTTCAGTGTTTTTTTTTAATCGTTAACAGGATGGGACCTTTGCAGGCTAGGCAAACATTTATTGGCATCAAATGTTATTATTACACTGGAGGGGGTCTAATGTTGTGCCTTTATTTAAGAAAGGCTGCAAAGAGAAGCCAGGGAAATATAGACCAGTGAGTCTGACATCAGTGGTGGGTAAGTTGTGGGAGGAGATTCTGAGAAACAGGATTTACATGCATATGGAGAGGCAAGAACTGATTAGGGAAAGCCATCATGGCGTAGTGCATGGGAAATCATGCCTCACAAACTTGATTGAAGTTTTTTGAGGTCGTGACCAAGAAAATATATGAGGCAAAGCGGTAGTCATTGACTACATCGACTTTACTAAGGCCTTTGACAAGGTTCCATATGATAAACTGGTGGGTAAAGTTAGATCACATGACATTCAGGGAGACCTTGCCGATTGGATGCAAATTTGGATTGACAATTTGAGACAGCAGGTGGTGGTTTCCGCCGTTTTACTGACTGGAGGCCTGTGACCAGTGGTGTTCCACAGACATCAGTGCTAGGTCCATTGTTGTTTGTCATTTATATAAATGATTTGGCTGAGAATGTAGGAAGCATGGTTGGTATGCTTGTGGATGACAAGCATACCATAAGAAGAAGCTGCATAGGCTGGGACCTTTTTCTCTGGAATGTAAGAGGTTATCAACTACCCTTATTGAAGTTTATAAAATTATGAGGGGCATAGATCAGGTGAATAGCAAAGATCTTTTCCCCAGGGTGAGGGAGTTCAAAGCGAGAGGGCATTATTTTAAGGTAAAAGCAGAAAGACTTAAAAGGGACCTGAGGGGCAATGTTTTCATACAGAGGGTGGTTTGTATGTGGAATTAACTGCCAGAGGAAGGGTAGCAAGTACAGTTACAACATTTAAGTGACATTTGGATAGGTACATGAATTGGAAAGCTTTAGAAGGATATGAATCAAGTGCAGGCAAATGGGATTAATTTAGTTTGGGAAACATGGTTGGCACTGACGAGTTGGACTGAAGGGTCTGTTTCCATGCCATATGATTCTGTAACTCTATGGCACAGACTGAATAGTCGTATTTGGGCCTTAGAAAGCCTATTAACTGCCTTTAAAATAACTTTCTGATGTCTTGGTGCCTCAGGCATATTATGATTGGCACTGATTCTCAGCATCTCTCAGGTGAAACAAAACATTTTAAAATGCTTTGCAGTGTGCATGGTGACTCACCGAGCCATCAGTCCAACCATCTATATTGCAGACAGCAACAGAGTGCATTGTCCTGCGAGATAATACCTCTTACCGAATTTATCTTCTCATATCTTGACACAGTTTCTCTTGGTCCAGGAACTCCCACATACATTTGGAACACCACCCACGCCCTCCATCTCCTTTATAACTTTCATTTCCCCAGGCCCTAATGCCTCATCTTCACCATGGACATCCAGTCCCTGTACATGTCCATCCACCACGGCAAAGGCCTCCAAACCTTCCGTTTCTTTCTCTCCCGCTGACCTAACCAGTCCCCCTCCACCAACACACTCATTCGACTGGCCGTACTGGTCCTCACCCTCAACAACTTCTCCTTAGAATCCTCAAACCAAAGGGGTAACCATGGGCGCCCGCAGGGACCCCAGCTATGCCTGCCTCTTCATGGATATGTGGAACCATCTATTTTCCGCTGTTACACTAGCACCATTCTTCACCTTTTCCTCCACTACATTGATGACTGTATCAGTGCCACCTCATGCTCCCACGAGGAGGTTGAAAAGTTCATCAAATTCATGAATACCTTCCAACATTCCACCCTGACCTCAAGTTCACCTGGACCATCTCGGGCACCTCCGTCCCCTTCCTGGACCCGTCTGTCTCCATCTCCGGTGACCGAGTCAACATGGACTTCTACTTCAAACCACCCACTCCCACAGCTACCTGGACTGCACCTCCTCCCACCCCATCTCCTGTAAAAACATTATCCCTTACTCCCAATTCGTCCGTCTCCACCATATGTCTTCCGAGGAGTAGCAATTCCACTCCAGGACATTCCAGATAGCCTACTATTTCAAGGACCATAATTTCCCCTCCCACATAACCAACGATGCCCTTCAGCGCATCTCTACTTCCAGCACCTCTGCCCTTGAACCCCACCTCTCCAACCGCAACAAGGATAGAACCCTCCGGTCCTCACCTTCTATCCCAACAATCTCTGGATACATTGCATCATCCTCCGCCATTTCCACCACCTACAGTTAGACCCCACCACCATTTCCCTCCACACCCCTTTCAGCATTCTGCAGAGACCATTCCCTCCACAACTCCCTTGTTAGGTCTATGACCCCACCAACTCACCCTCCACACCTGTCACCTTCCCTTGCCATGCAAGAGGTGTAAAACAGGCACCCATATCTCCCCCATCACCTTCGTCCAAGGCCCCAAAGGATCCTTCCACATCTGGCAGAGATTTTCCTGCACATCCAAACAGCTTACCTATTGCTCTTGATGTGGTCTCCTCTACATTGGGGAGACAGGACGCCAACTCCCATAATGTTTCAGACAACATCTCTGGGGGACACTCACTAAATAACCCTACTTTCCTGTGGCTGACCACTTCAACTCCCCCTCCCACTCTGCCAAGAACTTGTAAATCCTGGGCCTCCTCCATCGTCAAAACCTAACCACCCGACGAAAGAGCAGGAGCAAAAGGTAGTTGGTCAAGCCTCTGGTTTCCATTCTGATACAACTAAGTAGGGAGGGGGAAATTGGCTTCCCTCTTATTGACTCCCTCTCAGTTGGTCACAACAATAATATTTGACTTTCATTTCTGGGTAAAAGTGAAAGAGCCACACGATTAGGTTTTCTTGAGTGGGAAACATTTTTTTAAAAAAATAAACCTTTTTACTACCTTGTAACCCCAGTAATACATTTAAATAGGAACAGAATTGTGATGATGGTCTACTACAGACAAGAAGAAAAAGGCAATTAAAGTTTAAATGCTTAGAGTCCTTGAGTTGGGAGAATGACCTGAATCTTAATTGTTTAGCTGTTGCCTTGTTTCTTAACAGTGGCAATGTTTGCAAATATCCTTGAGTCCTTGGTAAATGAGTGTTGATTTGCATTTTCGGCATGCATTGACTTTGAGGTTGAAAGAGACATGGGAGGGAGACAGAGAATCATCCAGTTCTGGCTTACAAATCCATTTTCCTTTGGCTCTACTCTGCTGCTCAAAATTAGATGTTAAAATGTAGTGGATTACATATTCAGGAGTGTTGTCCCATTGAGCAGAATGTTTTAAGTTCTGGAATAATGTGTGTTGTGGTAAGAAATCTGGAAGAATTGCATAAGAGGGCAAGCGAGTACCAAGTGTAAAAAGTACTAAGTCACATTTTCCAATACAGTTCTGGGTGTCAAAACCAAAGTCTCATGAAAGACCAGTGAAATGCCAATTAACAGTGATTATTGTTCATTATCAGCCTCACTTATACCAAATCTCACTCACTAATATCCAGGTTCATATTCTACCAACTACTGAAACTAGATGCCAAACATTTCTGGCACGAATGTCAAAGTGGGTCCTTTGCAACTCCAGAACTCCAGTTCACTGCTTGCTCCTCTGGACTTCCATCTTGAGCACCCAGCACTCATGTCTCAGGGCATACTCCATAGTCTTTGGTCACAAGTCTGTGGTTCCTGGCATTCAACAGATGCCACTCCACTGCACACCATTGTATCATTCTAGTACAGTTTTGCACTTTAATGCTGCACTTTGGAATGCACCAGCACCTCTCGTTACAAGGTTGCTGCAAGGACACTCTGCGTGTCTGGACAGGCACCAACTCACAGATTAGACCAGGCTACATCATAGGGTACTCTCTTGCTCTACTAGGAGCTGGTCATTTTGATCTATTTGGTGGTGAAAGCAGCTCATCCTTGCCTTGCCTTGTTAGCCCAGACAAAGTCAGGCAGCTTATCTGGTCATCAGCTGTCACCAGTCAAGAGGATAGACATGTTGCTGCACCTCACCATGCTATGTCAGCGTTATACTTTCACCTTGTGCTGGCTCAGATATGGCAGACACACTGCACGCATTTCAATGAAATGACCAAGTTTCAAATTCACATCAAGGGAGACACCCTTCAGTCAGGGGGTCCTGGCTCAGTAAGTGAAGTGTAATTGCCATTATCAGTATAAGGCCTTGGGCATGGTCAGACAGTCTCTTGTGTGATCAGGGTCAACTCTCTCAGCTAGTAGGGTTGAGAATCCAAGTTTCAGGTACCCCATGACCCACTTTCTGCCCTATTATGCCCTATTCTTCTGGGCTGAGAGAAAGGGAGCAAATGATTTAAATGGAAGTGGGTGACACAGTTGATAGTGGTACAGGTTGGTTAAACGTGGTGATTTGTCCTGATTGAGTGAATAAGTGTGGAGGCCATACAGGGTTAGTGATGTGAGAAGTTGGATGTGTGAGAGTAAAGGAGAAGACGTTGTATGCAATAGTGAGATGGTAGAGCATGAACCTTTGTGGGAGATGGATGCAGTAGCAGAGTGAGACAGATTGAGTATGAAGTAGCACAGAAAAGATGGTGGCACTTACACTAGCAGATCAGATAAGATCTTTGACCTTCTTCCTGCATTGCTGGATCTTCCTCCAAATGGCTGCACTGGTCTGAGTGGCTGTCTCAGCGCAGGTTTATAGGACTGTAATGTCTGCAAGATCTCCTATCCCACAAAGTAGAACCCTGATATCTTCGTCTCTGCCAAGTCCAGCACAAATGTCCCAAACCTTGCTCGGTGACTCTGGATTGCCTGCATGTTTCTGTGTATGCAATGACCTTTTAAAGATGGTGATAACACCAGAGATGATGGTCTATTTCAAGATATTAGCAGTGATGAGGAATCCCATTTATGAGTGTTTGAATTGGGCTTGCATTGGACGAGGGGGTGCCACAGGGACAGGGTAGGTAGTTAATGAAACTAGTTAGGGATGATGAGCAGGAAATCATGCTAGACCTTGCAGAGAGAAGATAGTGCCATTCTGGTCAATGAACATCTTTTTCTCAATCTACACTGCCCTGGAATCTGAAAATTACTTATTCTCTGACCATCTAGCTTTTTGCTTACAACTAGCTTCACTGAGCTGAAACTATTCTTGGATATTTTCCTGAGCATCTAATCTTGCTCAGTTACATCAAGCAAATACAACTTGTGGGCTTTTCATAACGACCTTCCCCACTGCCCCATCCTCATCACCCCACTCTCAGCTGTACCAAACTATTAGTGTCAGACAGCTTTATCAGAAACCCCACTGCTCCCTTGGCTTTTCTGGATCCCTGACTCCAAAACTTAACTACCTAGTAACTCCAAGAACTTCTGCCTGATTTCAATCAGCACAACGCTCTTGACTTCTCACTGAGTCCCCTGTGCAGAACCCATGTAGTTTAGTTGCCTTCTCAGTTAAAAGTAGCAAGACCTAATGTGGAGTCTATTTATGTCTGTCATGTGCATGCTGACTTTTCCAATCACTTGTGACCTTTGATCTCCTCGTCAGTCACCCTTGAACTTTCCTCAGTGACGTATTGAAACTTTTGTAACCATTTCCTCCCCTATCTCTAGTTAGACTGCGTGTAACTGCATGTTTTGGAACTGTCAAACATAGCACCCCTTGGAACTGAGTGTGGCCCTCCAGATTACATTGTCACAGAATGATGGCTCCTGCAGCATGAAAATTGCTCACAAAAAGACAGATTGATCCGAAATATTACTGTCTTATCAGGAACACGAATCTCTGAAGTGTTGCTGTGTCTAACACTGGCTGGCAGACTCAGCAGCTTCAAGGGGACAGAGACATCACTGTACCAGGAAGCAAAATTCCCTTTATTAGGCTTTAGGCACATGGTAAATGGAGGCAGCATGTGGTTCAGAGACAGGTTTTAGTATACACAGCACTTGGGGGCAATTTATGACTGAATTACAGCCAGCCAGTCAGTGGACAAACAGTGCTAAACTGAGCATAGAAGGGGTTGTGATGCTGTCAGTCTGGGAGTGGCTATGGCAAGAGAATTGTCACAGAGATGGTGCTGCAGTCAGATAGTTGATGATATTCTGAGCCACCATTCCATTAAAAAGAAATTTGATTAGGGAAAACACACAGGAAGAACACTGCCCAGGTCTGTGAGATGCTAATGATAAAATTTCTGTGACTCTGCCCCAAATCCCCCTAAAGTCCTGTAGAACATTAGGATCTTACATTGTACCATTGTAAGTGGCTGAACTTCTAAGTATCATGAGGGCACAAAAACAAACACTTACCCACCACTCCTCAAGGAATGGTGAGAGTCACCTCTCAGTGATCCATTTCCTATCTGATATTCTGAGAATGTCTAGCCTGGTAAAGACCTTTCACCTCTGCAACTCTCTTGTACTCGTTACCTTCCAACATAAATTCATGAATTGTCTCTGCAGGGTCCACATAGTGTCTGTTCCACACTCAACATCCTGCCATTGAACTGCTAAGGTGAATTGTAAGCCCCTAAATGCCACCTCTGCAGTTTTGACTACACTATCTAAATGTTGCAGCTGTATAGAACTTTAGTAAGGCCATAATTGGAACATTGCATATATTTCTTGTCGCCGCACTACCAGGAGGATGTGGAGGTTTTGGAGAGGGTACAGAAAAGGTTTACCAAGATGTTGCCTTTTCTTGTCTTAGTCTTAGCTATGAGGGTAGATTGGACAGACTTGGTTTGTTTTCATTTGAATTTGGGAGGCTGAGGAGCGACTTGATTGAGGTTTACAAAATTAGGAGAGGCATAGATAGAATAGATAGTTGGGTACTATTTTTCTCAGAGTAGAAATCTCAGTGATCGAGGAAATAGTTTTATGGTAAAAAGGGGGAAGTTTCAAGGAGATGTAAGAGGCAAGTTTTCACACAGAGTGTGTTAGGTGAAAGTGAGGACTGCAGATGCTGGAGATCAGAGCTGAAAAATGTGTTGCTGGAAAAGCGCAGCAGGTCAGGCAGCATCCAAGGAGCAGGAGAATCGACGTTTCGGGCATAAGCCTGAAGAAGGGCTTATTCCCAAAATGTCGATTCTCCTGCTCCTTGGATGCTGCCTGACCTGCTGCGCTTTTCTAGCAACACATTTTTCAGAGTGTGTTAGGTGCCTGGAATGCACTGCCAGAGAATGTAGTAGAAGCAGATTCTATAGCAATTGTCAAGGGACAGTATTATACACAGAGGGTGGTATGCATATGGAATGAGTTGCCAGCGGAAGTGGTTGAGGCGGGTACGTTAACCACATTTAAAAGATATCTGGACAAATGCATGGATAGAGAAGATTTAGAAGGATATAGGCCAAGTGCAGGGATATGGGGTTAGCCTGGATGGATATTTTGGTCGGCATGGGACCAGTTGGACCAAAGGGCCTGTCTTGTACTGTAGGACTGTCTGACTCTGTGACTCACCAATGTCTTGTACAACCTCAATATAATGTTCCAACTCGTGTACTCAGAGGTATGAGCAATGAAGGCAAACATGCTAAAAGCCTATCTATATGTGATGCAAACTTCAAAGAATTATGTACCTGAACCCCTAGGACTCTCTGTTCTACAACACCACCCTATTTTTAATTATATGAGTCCTGCCCTTGTTTGTTTTACCAAAAAATAGTACCTCATATTTATCCAAATTAAACTCCATCAACCATTCTTCAGCCCATTGACCCAAGTGGTCAAAATTTCGTTGTATTCTTAGATAACCTTCTTCACTATCCACTATCCCATCAATTTTGGTGTCATCTTTTAAATTACTAACCATGCCTTCATATTCTCATCTAAATCATTTATGTAAATGACAAACAAAGATGAACCCAGCATCAGTAACATGTGGAACACTTTTGGTCACAGGCCTCCAATCGAATTGTCTCCTGCCGTTAAGCCAATTTTGTATTCAATTGGGCAAGCTCAGCCTGAATCCCATCTGATGTAACTTTACTAATTAGTCTACTATTCATAACCTTGTCAAAGGCTTTACTAATGTCCCAGTAAACAATACCTACTGCTCTGCCCTCAACAATCTTCTTGGTTACTTCCTTTAAAAACTCAATCAAGTTTATGGTTGACATGATTTCCCTCACACAAAACCATGTTAACCATCCCTAATCATTCCTTGCCTCTCTAAATGCACATAAATCCTATCTTTCAGAATCACTTCACAACAACTTACCCATGACTGAAGTAGGACTCACAGATCTATAGTTCCCAGACTGCTTCTTATATTCTTTCTTAACAAAGGCTTAGCATTAGCCACTTTCCAGTCTTCTGGCACCTCGCTCATAATAATAGATGATACAGATATTTCTGTAAGAGGCCCTACAGTTTTCTCCTTAACTTCCCACGATGTCGTGGAGATTTATCCACCTTTATATTTTCTGAGACCTGCAGCATTTCTTCTGTAATGTGAACTGTTTTCAAAACAACAGTATTTATTTCCCTGAGTTTGCTTGCTTCCATTTCTTTCTCCACTGATGTGAAATATTTATTTAATATCTCTCCTATCTCCAGAGGTTCAACACAAAGATGGCCTCTTTGATCTTTATGGGACCCTACTCTCTCTCTAGTTGGACTTGGTCTTAATATATTTGTAGGATCTCTGGATTATTCTTAACCTTATTTGCCAAGGTATCTGATATGTTCTCTTTGCCTTCTTGATTTCATTCTTAAGAATGCCCCTAACACACTTGATACTGTTTGAGAGATCCATTTGAACCCAATTGTCTATGACTAATATACAATTCTTTTTTATTCTTAACTAGAACCTCAATATCTTTATTCATCCATTGTTCTCTAATCCAACCAGTTTTACCTTTCACCCTAACAGGAACATAATGACTCTGAACTCTTGTTATCACACTTTTGAAAGTCTCCCACTTATCAGATATCCCTTTACCTGTGAACAGTCTAATCCAATCAATGTTTGAATGTTCTTGTCTCATACCATTAAAGTTTACTTTACTCCAATTAAAAACTTATTTTTTATGGAAGGCTTATCATTTTCCAAAACTATTTTAAAACAAATAGAATTGTGATCACTAAACCCAAACTGTTCCCCTATAATCACTTCAGTCATTTGCCTTGTCCTATTACCCAAGGGAAGGTCAAAGTTTGCTCCTTCTCTTGTAGGAACATCTCCATATTGATAAAGAAAATTTTCTTGAACACATGTAACAAATTCTTCACCATTCAAACCTTCAACACTATGGCAGGTCAAGACAATGTTTGGAACATTACATAAGATCACCTACTATTACAAACTTATTATTCTCTACATTTATCTGTGATCTCTCTGCATATTTGGTCCTCAATTTCCCTCCGACTACGGGGAGGGGGGGGGGAATTCTAAAATACCATTCCATCAATGTGATCATTCCTTTAGTATTTCTCATTTCAACTCATGTTTTCACTGGATGATTTTTTTTAGAAATATCTTTTGTAGTTTTTCTTAATCAAGAACACCTCCTCTTTTGCCTCTCAATCTATCCTTGTGCTAGTACCTGAAACTGGAAACATTGAGCTGCCAGTCATATCGGCCCATCAACCAAGTTTCTGTACTAGCTATAATTTCCCAATCTCATGTTCCAAACATGCCCTGAGTTCATCAGCCTTACCTCTAAGACCCTTGCATTGAAATAAATGCAATTTCATTCTTCAGAGTTACTTTGCTCTTGTCTATCATTTATAATTACCTTGTTCTTTTCAGATTGAAAACCATCCTCATCTATCTTTCTACTTATTCTGCTATTGAGGATCCCTTTGCTTTACCTCTCTAATAGTTTACAGTCTCCTTTAATAGAATTGGCAATTTTTCCTAATAGGATATTGATCCTTTTCCAGTACAGGTGAAACCCATCTTTTTAGAAAAGGTCTTTTCTGCCTCAGAAGAGATCCCAAATGATCCAAAAACCTGAATCCCGGAACATTACATCACCTCCTCAGCCATTGATTTATCTCCTTTTCCCTTGTATTCTCTGTGCCTTGATCTCCTGGAGGCAATGAGGTCAATAGCAGAGGGTCAGGGCAGTTCTGCAGTAACCTGAGATGAAGCTCCCAGAATGCCTGCCTATAGTTCCTCCTCTCTGAGACTGTCTACTGGCACTATCCTGACTCTGTGACCAGAAGGGTCACGTAGTGAAGATAAAATACCTTGCAATCCTCTTACCCTGTGATTGATGCTAAAAACCCAAAACACAAGCAATTGAGTCAAGATTAGCACATATATTTTGCAGTGACTAAGTGTTCTTTTTTGGACCTGGGATTCCATCCATTTCATGGGTTCACATGAGCAATAGAAAGTTGGAGTCACCGCAGTAGATAGAAGATGGATAGACACCTCTAGTCTAATTAGGGTGCTGCTAGAGTATGACACGTTGGCCATGATGGTCAAGAAAGCATAACAATGCCTCTACTCGCTCAGGAGGCTAAGGAAATTCAGCATGTCCATAAAGACTCTTACTGTTTTTTACAGATGCGCCATAGAAAGCATCCTATCTGGGTGCATTGTAGTTTGACATGAAACTTCTCTTCCTAAGAAAGCAAGAAATGACACAGATTCATGAACACAGCCCAGTCTATCACACAAACCAGCCTTCCATCCATTGACTCTACCTATACTTCCCACTGCCTCAGGAAAGCAACTGACATAATAAAAAACCAACTCCCCCCCCCCCCCTCCCCATTTTATTTTCTTCCACCCTCTTTAATTGGGCAGAAGATATGAAGAATCATAGAATCCCTATAGTGTGGAAATAGGTTCTTTGGCCCAACAAGTCCACACTGACCCTCCAAAGAGTGACCCACCCAGACACATTACCCTACATTTACCCCAGACTAATACGCCCAACGTACACATCCCTGAACATGATAGACAATTGAGCATGACCAATTCATTTAACCTGCACATCTTTGGACTGTGGGAGGACACCCGGAGCACCAGACACAGGAAGAATGTGCAAACTCCACACAGACAGTCGCCCAAGGCTGGAATTGAACTCAGGTCCCTGACGCTGTGAGGCAGCAATGCCGCCCCAAAAGCCACTGACTTGCCTTCTCTGAGGAAGTTTGAATATACGTATGAATAGATTGAAGAATAGCTTTTTCTCTGCTGGTATCAGACTTTTGAACAGACCTCTCAAATGTTAATGTTGGTCTCACTCTCTGCACCTTCTCTGCAGCTGTAACATTGTATTTTGCACTCTGTTCTGCAATCCTAATACACTTTGTATCGTATGATCAGCCTGTAGAGCATGCAAAGCAACACTTTTCACTGTATCTCAGAACATGTGACATTGATAAATCAAATCAAATCAAATCAATGGTATGTTTTATAATGTTTCTTGCAGTACTAAGGCTTTCATTGTATGCTGCTGAATGCAAGTGCTTGGGATCATAGTTATGAACTATAGCAAGAGAGAATAGCCTTTGTAGACTAATAGCCGGCTTTTAAAGTGCTTTGAAGGGCTTATGCCTGAAATGTCGATTCTCCTGCTCCTCGGATGCTGCCTGACTTGCTGTGCTTTTCCAGCACCATACTATTCAACTCTGATCTCCAGTATCTGCAGTCCTCACTTTCTCCTAGCCTATGAAGTGCCCTGGTGGGTGAAATGCAGCTGGCATGGAGGACTGTTGATTGAAGGAATCGTGACTACTGTCAGGAAAATGACTGTTCTTAACAACAAGGCCATATTTAACTGAGTGTGGCATCAAGGGGCCTGAGCAAAACTGGTGTCAATAGGAATCAGGGGGATCTCTTTCCCTTGGTTGGAGTTATACTTGGTGCATAGGAAGATGATTGCAGTTATTGGATGTCAGTAATCTAAGTTCCAGGACATCTCTACAGGAGTTCCCCAGGATAGAGATTTTTTTTTAATCAGCTTGCTAAAAGATGTTAATATACATCTTATTTGGCGACAGCTCAAAACTGCATAAAATCGCACCAGCAGCCAGGAGAAATAATCCAGAAGGGTCAAGGATTTTTCATGCCAATGAGCGTATATTCAGCTATGAAAGGGCATAAGAGGGCATGGGATAGCGTTCAAAATTGGCCACACTGTATCATAACAGCTTTGCTCACTGACAACAATATCTACTGTCCTGCATTTTGCTGGCATTCATTAAGATTGAGAAAGGTCTTCTCCCTGGGGTGGGGGAGTCCAGAGCTAGAGGGCATAGGCTTAGGGTGAGAGGGGAAAGATATAAAAGAGACCTAAGGGGCAACGTTTTCACACAGAGGGTGGTATGGGTATGGAATAAGCTGCCAGAGGAAATGGTGGAGGCTGGTACAATTGCAACATTTAAGAGGCATTTGGATGGGTATATGAATAGGAAGGGTTTGGAGGGATATGGGGGCTGGGTGCTGGCAGGTGGGACTAGATTGGGTTGGGATATCTGGTCGGCATGGACAGGTTGGACCGAAGGGTCTGTTTCCATGCTGTACATCTCTATGACTCTATGCAAAACTATCAATGGTGTCAGGCACCTTTCCCATCAGAAGCTTGTGCACACATTCTGGACCAATGTTTGACTTTTAGGAGACTGATTAGTACTTTAAAAAGCTGAATTCCTCCTCAACAAGAAAAGCAAAATACAAAAGAAATAATAAGTGTTGGAAAGACTCAGCAGGTTTGGCAGCATCTCTGGAGAGAGAAACAGAGATTAAATCTCAAGTCCAAAAAGACCATAAGATGTAGGAGCAGCATTTTAGCATTTGACCCATCAAATCTGTTTCACCATTTGATCATGGCTGACATGTTTCTCAACCTCATTCCCCTGTCTTTTCCCCATCACCCCTGATCCCCTTACCAATCCATAACCTATCTATCTCTGTCTTAAATACACTCAATTACTTGGCCTGCACAGCTCTCTGTGGCAATGAGCTCCACAGATTCACCACCAACTGAAGAAATTCCTCCTCATTTCAGTTCTAATGGATCTCCTCTTCAACCTAAGGCTGTGCCCTCAGGTTCTAGTGTCTGCTACCAGAGGGAACATCTTCTCCACATCCACTTTATCCAGGCCTCTGAGTACTCTGCAAGTTTCAAAAAGAACCCCAGCATCCCTCTAAACTCCATCTAGTACAGACCCAGATCCTCAACTGCTTCATATATGAAAAGCCCTCCATCCCCAGAATCATTCTTGTAAACTTCCTCCGGACCCCCTCCAATGCCAACACATCGTTCCTTAGGTACGGGCCCAAATTTAATCCAAATGAGGTCTGACCAGAGCATTATACAGTCACAGCAGGGCATCTCTGCTCTTGTATCCTAGCCCTCTTGAAATGAAGGCTAACCTTTCATTTGCCTTCCTAACTGCTACATGAATCTGCAAGTTAACTTTAAGTAAATCCTGAACTCAGACTCCTGAGTCTCTTTGTGATTCAGACTTCCAACACCTTTCCCCATTCAGAAAATAGTCTGTACCTTTATTCTTCCTACCATAGAGTCATAGAGATGTACAGCATGGAAATAGACTTTTCAGTCCAACTTGTCCATGCCGACTAGATATCCTAACCTAATCTAATCGCATTTTCCAGCGCTTTGCCCACATCCCTCAAAACCCTTCCGGTTCATTTGCCCATCCAGATGCCTTTTAAATGCTGTAATTGTAGCTGTCTCCATCACTTCTTGTCCTGAAGAAGGGTTACATCTGAAACATCAACTTCTCCACCTCCTGATGCTGTCTGGCTTGCTGTGTTCTTCTTTTGATTTCTATTTTGGATTTCAGTGTCTTTGTCTTCACCACTTCCTCTGGCAGCTCATTCCATACACGTACCATCCTCTGTATGAAAGAGTTGCCCCTTAGGTCCCTTTTATGTCTTTCCCCTCTCACCCTAAACCTATGCCCTCTCATTCTGGACTCCCCCACCCCAATGAACAGACCTTGTCTATTTACCCTATCCATGTCTGTCATGATTTTATAAACCTCTATAAGGTCACCTCTCAGCCTCCAATTCTGAATACAGCCCCAGCCTATTCACCTCTCCCTACTGCTCAAACTCTCCAAACTTGGCAACATCCTTGTAAATCATTTCTGAACCTTTCCAAGTTTCACAACATACTTCCTCTAGGAGGGAGACTAGAATTGCACACAATGTTCCAAAAGTGGCCTAACCAATGTCCTGTACGGCCAAAACAAGACCTCACAACTCCTACACTCAATGCTCTGACCAACAAAGGAAAGCATACCAAACACTTTCTTCACTATCCTATCTATCTGTGACTTCACTTTCAAGAAACTATGAATCTGCACGCTATGGTCTCTTTGTTCAGCAACACTCCACAGGACCTTAACATGAAGTGTATAAGTCCTGCCCTGATTTGCCTTTCCAAAATGCAGCACCCTACTTTTCTACATTATGTTCTATGGCATTGGTGGGATTCAAACCAACGCCTTCTTAGCGACTGGAGCCAAAATCCATTGCCTTAGACCACTAGGCCACTCTACCACACTCCCTCCTCACTCCCTTTTCGTACATTTTCAATGGTACTCCTGGAACACAACACAAATAAAGTCACAGGGATAGGGTTCAATGATCCCAAGCCCACTCCCAGTTGCATAGCTGCTGGGATATGCCCAGCTACAATATCAATTTCCCAGCAGACAATGATAGCCCTTCAATCCAGACAAAAATCAATGGAAAGCTGAATCTATCTTCTGAGACTGGGTTGAGCTTCAAATGGATTGTGTGTGTGAGAATGTATATTCGGATATGATTCGACAAAGATACCATGAGCTGGCAGCCATGTGGCTCATGTTCAGGTGTGGAAAGCTCTGCAGCAAATTGCACAGTTAAGGTGAAAGACAAGGAAACTGGCAACACGTACCGGCACTGAGGTTCGAACAGCCTTGCAATGTGATCTGTCCTCCTCGGATTCTAATGCTAACTCAGCTTTTCAGGTGGAGAACATTCTTTGGGACGCTTATTCTGCAAAACAGATGCAGTGACAGGATGCACGGTATGATCTGGAACACGGCCTGCTCAACTTTGTACATTTTCCATCTAGTCCAGTGTTTTTCCAATTATGTGTAATCCTGAAAGTTGTTCTGCTTCAAGAAATGGGCAAAATCATTTGGTAATGTGGATGTGCAGATGGATCTTGGAGTCCATGTACATAGATCCCTGAAAGTTGCCACCCAGGTTGATAGTGCTGTTAAGAACTGAAAATGTGTTGCTGGAAAAGCGCAGCAGGTCAGGCAGCATCCAAGGAACAGGAGAATCGACGTTTCAGGCATAAGCCCTTCTTCAGGCTGTTAAGAAGGCATACGGTGTGTTAGGTTTCATTCGTAGAGGGATTGAGCTCAGGAGCCGCAATATCATGCTGCAACTATACAAAACGCTGGTGCAGCCACTCTTTGAATATTGTGTAGTTCTGGTCACCCTATTTTGGGAAGGATGTGGAAACATTGGAAAAGGTGCAGAGGAGATTTACCAGGATGTTGCCTGGTCTGGAGGGCAGGTCTTATGAGGAAAGGCTGAGAGACTTGAATCTGTTCTCACTGGAAAAAAGAAGGCTAAGAGGGGATTTGATAGAGACATACAAGATGATCAGAGGATTAGATAGGGTAGACAGTGAAAGTCTTTTTCCTAGGATGATGACGTCAGTTTGTACGAGGGGGCACAACTACATATTGAGGGGTGATAGATTTAAGACAGATATCAGAGGCAGGTTCTTTACGCAGAGAGTTGTAAGGGTGTGGAATGCCCTGCCTGCTAATGTAGTCAACTCAGCCACATTAGGGAGAGTTAAACAATCCTTTGATAAGTTAAAAATCACACAACACCAGGTTATAGTCCAACAGGTTTGATTGGAAGCACACTAGCTTTAGGAGCGTCAGTGCAACATCGAGGGCCAAATGGCCTGTTCTGCGCTGTATTGTTTTATGTTCTATCTGCCATTTCTTGGCCCATTCCCCTAGCCTGTCCAAGTCTCCACTTCCCACTACTTATCCTCCCACTTACCTTTGTGTCATCTGCAAACCTAGCAACAATGCCCTCAGCTCCTTCATCCAGATTATTAATGTACAACGTGAATAGTTGTCTCAAAATGCACCCCTATGGAACTCCACTAATCACTGGATGTTTTTGTCCTGAAAAATATCACATTATCTCCATTCATTGCTTTTTGCCAGCCAGCCAATCTTCTAACCATCCAGTACCTTGCCCCTCACACCATGGACACTTGTCTTATTTTGCAGCCTCCTGTACGGCACCTTGTCAAAGGCCTTTTGGAAATCCATATAGATCACATCCACTGCTCTCCTTTATCCAACTTGTTCATTACCACCTCAAACAATTCTAACAGATTTACCAGGCATGACATCCGCTTGATGAAGTTCTGCAATCTCATCCTTAATAATGGACTCTAAAATTTTACCAATAGCTGAGGTCAGGCTGACTAGCCTCCAGCTTCCTGTTTTCTGCCTGCCTCCATTTTTAAACATAGATTTTACACAAGCTATTTTCCAGTCCTCTGGGACCCTCCATGACTCTAGGATTCCTGAAAGATCACTACCTTTGCCTCTACAATCTCCTCAGCTACCTCCTTCAGAACTCTGGGGTGTAGTACATCTGGTCTGGGTGATTTACCCACCTTCAGACCAGTTAGCTTCCCTAGGACCTTCTCCTTAGTGCTGGCCACGACACTCATATCTGCCTTACTGACTCTGGAATTCCAATATGCTGCCGGTGTCTAACATTTTGAAAACTGACACCTCTTCAGTTCCTCTGCCATGTCTTTGTTCCCCATTACTACTTCTCCAAACTCATTTTCTAGAGCTGCAATGTCCACTGTTGCCTCTCTCTTACCTCTTAGCTACCTACAAAAACTCTTAGAATCTTCTTTTATATCACCAGTTAGCTTACACTCATATTTCATCTTTTTACCCCTAATACTTTTTTTAGTCATTGCCCGCTATTATTAAAGGCTTCCCAAATCTCTGGCTTCCCATTAATCTTCACCACATTATATGCTTTTACTTTTCCTTTTATGCTGTCCCTGACTTCTCTTGTCAGCCATGGTTGTCTTATCCTCCCCTTAGTATGCTTTTTCCTCCTGAGGATACATTTTGGCTATGCTTCTTGAATTTCCCAGAAACTCATGCCATTGCTGCTCCACTAACTTCCCTGCTTAGCTCCCCTTCCAAACAACTCTGGCCAGCTCCTCCCTCCCGTCTTTGTGCTAACCTTTACTCAATTGCCATTTGTGTCATCTGATTCCAGCTTCTCCCTCTCAAACTGCAGGGTGTTATATTATGGCCACTGCCCCCTCAGAGTTCCTTCACCTTAAGCTCCAAAATCAAATCTGCCTGGTTAAGGGGAGGCAATGTCCTACTCGTATTATTGCTAGACTATTAATTCAGAGAATCAGATAATGTTCTTGGGACCTGGGTTCAATCCCAATATGGCAAATGATGGAATTTTAATTAAATAAAAGACTAGAATTGCATCTAATGATGATTTTGAAACCATTGTTCATTGTTAGAAAAACACATCTGGTTTACTTTTATTGTCCTTTCAGGAAGGAAACTGCAATCTTTACTTGGGCTGGCCCACATTTGACTCCAGACTCACACCAATTGTGGTTGGCTCTTAACTGCCCTCTGGGCAATAAGGGATGGGCAATGAATTACCCACATCCTGTGAATAAACATAATTACACCTCGCCAAATCCAGAATTGCCTGTTCCCTAGTGGCTCTACCACAAGCTGATCCAGGAAAACATCTCACAGATACTCCACAAGTTCCTTTTCTTGAGATCCATTACCAACCTGATTTTCCCAGTCCATCTGCACATTGAAATCCCCTGTGATTATTGTAACAGTGATTTTCTTACATGGTTTATATATCCCTTGATTTATTTCCTTCCCCACATTCTGACTACAGCTGGAGGGCCTGTACACAACTCCCATCAGGATCTTTTCTATTTTGCAGTTCCTCAACCCTACTCACACAGATTTAACATCTTCTGACTCTATATCCTTTCTCGCTATTAATTTAGAATTAGAATCCCTACAGTGTGGAAACAAGCCCTTCGGCCCAACAAGTCCACCCCGACCTTCCAATGAGTAACCCACCCAGACCCATTCCCCTACCCTATTACCCCTGACTAATGCACCTAACCTACACATCCCTGAACACTATGGGGAATTTAGCATGGTCAATTCACCTAACGTATACATCTTTTGGATTGTGAGAGGAAACCGAAGCACCCAGATGAAACCCACGCAGACACAGGGAGAATGTACAAACTCCACACAGGCAGTCCCCCAAGGCTGGAATTGAACCCAGGTCCCTGGTGCTGTGAGACAGCAGTGCTAACCACTGAGTCACCGTGCCACCCTAATTTAATTTCGTTTCTTACTAACAAGCCAACCAAGTCCCCTCTGCCCATTTCCCTATCCTTTTGATAGAACATGTGTCCTTGGATATTTAGTTCTCTGCCCTGATGCCCTTGCAGCCATATCTCTGTGATACCCACAACATCATACTTGCCAATTTCCATCTGTGCTGCAGCTCATTTGCCTTTTTTCATATATTGCGTGCATTTAAGTACAACATTCTCAGTGCTGCATAGACACTCCCACCTCCACCCCCACCTCCTTAGTTGTCCCCTTATCTGTTGTGTCTGAAGTTAGATTTCAGAACCTTTGTCCTATTACTTGTCCTGGAAACTTTAATAACCTCTGGTCAGCTCTCTCCTCTTTAACTTTTTCCATAACTTTCCATGCAATTGAACCCACTACCTCAGTATTTCATTTAAAGCTCTACCCATAGCCCTAGTTATGTGATTCAGCAGCATTCTAGTTCCAGCATGAACAAATGGAGCCTGTTCTATCAGCCTGTTACACTGCTTCCTTAAGTAACTCAACAGAGGCTGATATTCCATCACCAACACTCCCTTTATTTACAAGTGAACAGTCCTTGACCATAGTACAGCCTCATACAAATCAGCTCTTCGAGTGCCAGAATTTCTGACACTCCCCTTTTTCACTTGTCAACCAGGGCTCACTGATTGGATGACATTAACAGTCCTAGACATCTCATTTTCCATGAGGTTCAGCTGGCTGACCTCATTACAATCACTGCACCTCCATCCCTATGGTTTTCCCATGATTTCAAACCCGTGTCTCCTACACCAGTCTCTGTGCAGTTTGCTCATGGCTGAGGTAGTAATCCAGAGATTATTACCTTTTTGCAGTTCCTCAACCCTACTCACACAGATTCAACATCTTCTGACTCTATACCCTTTTTAATTTAGCCCCAACTAAGCATATTCCCTCAGAAGAAACTCTTTCCTCTTTCTACCTATATTGTTGATACCGATGTGGACCACACAACTGGATTTTTATACTCCAACTCCAAGTGTCTCCATAGCTTAAATGAGATATCCTGAGCCTGGACCAGACGGGAAACACAACTTTCTGGACTCTGGATCCTGGCCACAGAGAACAGTACCTGTTGCCCTGACTATACCAAACCCAATTACAACCACATTTCTCTTTCTCCCCTTCTTGGATGTCTCCTTGTACCACGGTGCTATGGTCAGTGTGCTCATCCTTTCTACAGCTTCTACTCTTGTCCACACAGGGAGCAAGAATGTCAAACCTGTTAGGCAAGCTCAAAGACTAAAGCTCCTTCAGCACTACCTCCTGGATTTCTCTACCTACCTCATTCATAGTTGCACCCTCCTGTCTCTGACCGAATTTGAACTAGTTCATCTAGGGGGTGCCACTGCCTCCTGAAACATACTGTCCAGGTAGTTCTTCCCCCTCCCTGATGTATTTAAGAGTTCATAGCTCAGACTCCAGCTCGTCAACCCTGAGCTGGAGTTCCTCAAGCAACCAACACTTGCTATGGATGTGGTTACTGTGAACCACAATGGGGTCCACCAGCTCGTATGTCATTTGGGTGGAACACATCGCTTGGCCTGGCATCTCCGTTTTGATTACACAGTTCTTAATTTGATTTTTAATAATTTTGTACTTTAGTCCATAAATATTTCCCCTACTTACCTTCAATCTGAAAGTAACCTAGTGAAGCTCACTGCAAGCTGGAAGATCAGCACCTTGTTATCTGCTTGGGGATCCTGCAACCCTCTGGATGCAATATTGATTTCAATAACTTTAGGGCTTGAACTCTTCCAAGTCCTTATCCACCCACCACCTCCCCCCTCCCCCACCCCCAGTTATCACATGCTCTGCTATTGTACATAACCCATTGTTAGCCACTAGCAGTCCCCATTAATAGCTATTTACACTCCCAGCCAGATCATTATCCACTCCTTTGTCTGTCCAACTGTTCTTCTTCTCTCTCTTTGGGCTCTATCCCCACCTATTGTTTACTCCTCACCCCTTCCCCTAACCCTATCTTTTGCATATAAAGCAGCATTTTCCTAGCTACCATCAGTTCGGAGGAAGAGTCACTTGACCTGGAATGTTAACTCTGATTTCTCTCCACAGATACTGCCAGACCATTGCTTTTCCAGCAATGTTGTTTGTGAAAATAACCTAGAATGGATAGTCCGATTAGTAATTATTGCCAACTAATGAACATAGAGTTTACCTGTGTTGTCATTCTTTTGTCCTGGGCCCCTGATCCTGGTTTCAATTTATCCTGTTTAAATAAAAGCTTACTATCGATAAGCCAAAAAACGCAAGTAAAAAGCACCCCTTCTCACATTGCCTTTTGATTCCCCAAACTATATATTGACTTGGGCTGTATCTTGAATTGAATTGAATTGAATTGAATTTATTGTCATGTGTACCAAGGCACAGTGAAAACCTTTGTCTTGCGAGCAATACATGCAGATCACAGAGTTAAGTCACATAGATAAGTAACTAATAGGTAAACAGTGGCACAAACAAAAACACAAGTACAGGCGAATGTTAAGAGTTTACAAGCCCATTCAGTATTCTAACAACTGTAGGGTAGAAACTATTTTGAAACCTGCTGGTGCGTGTGTTCAGGCTTCTGTACTTTCTCTCCGATAGTAGAGGGTGTAGAAAAACATTGCCAAGGTGGAATGGGTCTTTGAGAATGCTGGTGGCCTTTCCTTGACAGCGAGCCTGGTAGATGGATTCTATAGATGGGAGGTTGGCCTTTGTGATTGTCTGGGCTGAGTTCACCACTCTCTGTAACCGTCTCCCATCTTGAATGGTACAGTTGCCGTACCAGGTAGTGATACATCCAGACAGAATGCTCTCGATGGTGTACCTGTAAAAGTTGGCAAGGGTATTCACCGTCATGCCAGATTTCCTCATCTGCCTGAGGAAGAAGAGACGTTGTTGGATCTTTGTAACCAGTACGTCTACATGAAGAGTCCAAAAGAGCTTGTTGTGGATGACCACTCCCAGGAGCTTGACACTCTTCACTCATTCCACCTCTGTGCTGTTAATGTGTAGGGGGGCATGAGTAATATCTCGGTGAAAGTCAGTAATGAGTTCCTTGGTTTTGCCGGCATTGAGAACTAGATTTTTTTTTTAGATTAGATTAGATTAGATTACATTACAGTGTGGAAACAGGCCCTTCAGCCCAACAAACTATGGGCAATTTAGTATGGCCAGTTCACCTGACCTGCACATCTTTGGACTGTGGGAGGAAACCGGAGCACCCGGAGGAAACCCACGCAGACACGGGGAGAACGTGCAAACTCCACACAGTCAGTCGCCTGAGGCGGGAATTGAACCCGGGTCTCTGGCGCTGTGAGGCAGCAGTGCTAACCACTGTGCCACCGTGCCGCCTACGATGCAGATGTTCTCTGCATCATTTTTCCAGGTCTACCACCTCCCATCTGTAGTCTGTTTTGTCACCGTCTGAGTTTCGACTGACTATGCTGGTGTCATCAGCAAACTAGTAAATGGCATTAGTCTGGTATTTGGCAGTGCAGTCATAGGTATACAGTGAGTACAGTAGGGGACTGAGTATGCACCCCTGGGGGCTCCAGTATTGAGTGTTAGTGAGGATGAAATTTTGTCCCCAAACTCCGGATGTGATCTCTTCTTTCTGAGTGTGGGAAACTTACTGACTCTTGTGATCTTCTAAGAATGATAGTTTAAAGTGGGCTAAATATGATACAATTATTGTAAAAAAAGTCCCTATTTTCCAGTGTGGGAATAAGGAACAAATAAATATCAAAATGTGACCTGCGTTTATCTCAGGCTCCTGCCAGAGCCTCCTTGAAAGACCCCAACCAATGTAATATCTAGAAATCTTTCCAGATTTGGTGCAGGCCTCTGGATTGATAAATTAGTTATTGTTCTGTGCATTTTAGATGAGGTTGAGTTTTTAGTTTGATTGATGAGTTTCTGCTGAAAAGTATAGATACATAAATTGACAATAAGAACAGATTCATATGCATAGAGCTGTCTGTCTAGTCATATTTAATTATTGGCTTCAATTCATGCTTCGTGCACGAGCTCAATAAATATTAATTTAAAAATCAGCCAGGAGAAATAGAACATGCACTACTGTCAAAATGCTTATTTTGTTACTTAATTGAAGTTTCAGATTCCATAGAACTTCCTAGGACAAGTCATACCCTCAGGTAACCCGTTGAGCAATTGACTACTTAACTGGTTGAGTACAACAGTGTCAATCTGTAATGGCCTAAGTAGCTGTGGTGATCATTGTACCAGTAATGCAAGAAATATCATTTCACCAACGATTTTAATAGGCGTGGAACACGATAATTATTTGTTCAAATTTACCTGTGAGTATCTCTGAGGAACAACACAGACATCCCAGTAAATAATGTCTTGGCCTAAGTAAAGGTGTAATCCACTCATGCCATCATATCTGCACCATCATAATGACATAGACCATAAAGGTTTGAGCATTTTCTGCCTCATTATTCTGAAAAAAAGGTGAAAATGCTCATTTACTTAGTGCAGACCAGGGTTATGGCAATTCTGATTGAGTTGCACCCAGGGGAAGTGAGTAAAAAAAAATATTTT
Organism: Chiloscyllium plagiosum; assembly: GCF_004010195.1. NCBI lineage: Eukaryota > Metazoa > Chordata > Chondrichthyes > Orectolobiformes > Hemiscylliidae > Chiloscyllium > Chiloscyllium plagiosum. The sequence continues at coordinate 31,725,227 of NC_057716.1, read as the reverse complement.
CAGCATTATCTATATATCTTCTAATAATACTGCCTGCTGCTGTAAATCAAGACTGAACAGCTTTTAAGATTCTACTTTAACCCCAAGCAATTGCACATAACTTGGACATTTGAGCAATGATTGGAGCATTTTGTTGCTGTGTTCTGTAGCTCCCAAGAGGGCTGTGGAGAGCAAGTTAGACATTTTACTACATTGCTCAGGCAATTTACAGCGTGGAATTGGCAATGGGGAATTCTGGGCCATTTTAATGAGGTAGGAGGAGCAGGAATACAGGGAAGCTGAGCTGATAAGGCATCTTCGAGGATGGGTGAGGCAAGTCTGGTCCCAATATTTTAATAATAGAGAGCCCCTGCAAGATCTCTGGAGCTCCTTCTTGATAAATATTGTGGTATAAGTACTAATATATCTGACACACTCCTTACAGTCAACATACATTCCGACAACTTCTGTCACTGAGAAAGGAAGGTGCTCCAGGCCCTGGGCACAACCAAGCCTGTATGCATGCTTCTGTTAATCACACAATTGCGATTTAGAATGAAGTTGTATACGACTTCATTCATTAATATGCTGGCAATATTTTGTTAACAAGACTGTGTATTCACCTACAGAAGATTCTGATGAATGATAAGGAGATAAGCAACACAGGCTGGCTTGTCAGTCAGGTTTCAAATTCCAACTGTACCAATAGGAACCTAAGAGACTCAGAGGTGCCACAACAAGTTCTGAGGCCTCAAAATAAATGGCGATTTCGTGGCCCACATCACCTGTCAATAGTCGTCAATGAGGCACCTTGAGGTGCACAAGTCAATTTAAAGAACCCACAATAGTATGACCAATCAATGCTCGAATAAGAGTCATTTAGTAGTACAAAACATGAGTATTGACGGTAATGCTGGAAAATCACGGCCAGTCAGGCAGACCTCACTTTCTCAAAAACTTGAGTATTGCTGAGAAAAAAACACATTTTCTGTAAGAATACCATTAAAAGGGAAACCAATATTTATACTGTCTGAGAAGAGGGTGCTGACTGGTTGACAAGTAGTATCTGACAAGCAGAGGCAATGCCATGGAGAATTCACCAGTTAATCACCATTGACTGTTAACTGTCAATCTTTGTTTAGATTTCAAACCAGGCAGGTTGAATTTGACTTGGTAGTGCATTGCCCTGAGAAATGAACCAGCGAATGACTGTCATATATTTTGTTGAGTTCAGACAGAGGCTGTACATGTAGATGTCTTCCTGCAAAGAACAGGGCTCTGTGTACTAATATAGTAGTTTCAAGTAAACACAAATGTGGCACACTGCAAGCCCAAAAGACAAATCTATAGTCAACTTTCCTTCTTCTAAACTGCAATGAGTACATACCCAACCTACTCAATCTCTCCTCTGAAGAAAGTCCCTCCATACCTGAGATCAACCCAGCAAACCTTTCCTGCACTGCCTCCAATACTGGTCAATTATAGTCCCCTTATCTTTCCCTAGATAAGGGGACCACAACTGTTCACAGTATCCTAAGTGTGGACCAACTAATGCCTTGAGTAGTTTGAGCAAGACCACCTATTTTTATTATTATTTAAAGCACCATTTGCTTTAAAATGAAGGGCAACACTGTATTTGTTTCTCCTATTACCTGCTGATCTTGTATGCTAGTATTGTATGATTTAGACATAAGGACTCCTTAATCCCTTTGTGCTGCAACTTTCAGCAGTCTTTCTCCATTTAAATAATATTCTCTATTCTTCCTATCAAAATGCATAACCTTATATTTCCCCACACTATATTCCATCTGTCAAGTTTTTGCCCACTGACTTAACCTGCACATATCTGTCTACAGACTCTTTGTGTCATCCTCATCACTTGCCTTCCTAGCTATTTTATGTTATCCGCAAGTTTGGCTATATTACATTCACTTCCTTCACCTTTGTGTTAAAATCTTGGCCCTCATACCTCCTTCAAACATCCCTCCCCTTGCCCTAAAGGAATGCTCCGTAGTATTAGACATTTCAACTCCGATTCCAACTGTCAACCCAATCTGTGCATCTCTTAATTTTACCGACCTCTCTCAAGCCTCCCCTCAGTCTCCACCGTTCCAGAGAAAACAACTCAAGTTTTCCAAGCCTCTCCTTATAGTTCATACCCTCTACTCAAGACAGCATCCTGGTAAACCTCTTCTGCCCCCTCTCCAAAGCCTCCACATCCTTCTTGTGATGTAGCAACAAGAACTGAATGCAGTTGGAATCCTTCATCATTCCTGGAGACTGCACATCACCTCAGGTATCTCTGCTGTATGTTCTCCTGCCTATTTTGTAGCTCTGTCAGATTTCTAACAGCCATTTTCAGAGGCATGTCATTTGCATGGATTCAGCATGGTCTTAGTCTCCAGCAGCCCTCTGTCAGGAATCGTGACTGACACATTCTCCATAGGCTGCACAGATGTGCCTGTGATGTGCTTACCGTGCTGTGACCCTGATCCTAATTGCACAAGTAGTACCCAAGGAGGTGAATGTTTCTGCGTTAGTGGTAGGTGCAAGGGAATTATTTGACAGTTGTAGCCTCTGACTGGTCCTTAGTGGTTATGGTTGGATTGTTGCCATCAGTCATGATTTCTTTAATATAGAATCTCTACATTGTGGAAACAGGCCTTTCGGCCCAAAAGTTGACTCCGACTCTCCGAAGAGTAACCCATCCAGACCCATTCCCCCCAAAATATTTTTAACCCGGACTAATGCACCATGGTTAACACTATGGGCAATTTAGCATGGCCAATTCACCTAACCTGCAAATCTTTGGACTGTGGGAGGAAACTGGAACACCCAGAGGAAACCCACACAGACACGGGGAGAATGTGCAAACTTCACATAGCCAGTCACCCGAGGCTGGAATCAAACCCGGGTCCCTGGTGCTGTGAGGCAGCGTGCTAACCACTGAGCCACTGTGCCGCCCACATGGTGAACCTTGATGGTGACCTTGAGTTAGAACACAAGGAGTTAAGGCTGGAGACATTGTCACTCCGATGGTCTGAAGCCACAGCGTCTCTATCAACACTAGTTGCTAGTTCTGCAGCCTCCCCTATTGTAGGGATCAGGTTTTGTCATTTACAACTGTGCTGTCTTGTTATTGACCCCTCTACTGAAGGGAAAAATTGCTTCCTAGCTACCCTATCAAAGTCCTTCATGACTTTCTACATCTCAATCTTGTCCCGTCACAACCTACTCTAAGGGATACAACACCAGCCTATCTAGTCTGCCTTTGTAGCTGAAAAGATAATCATGAACTGAAAAGATAATCATGAACTGAAAGATAGCCATTGGCCATTTTGAGGGTGATGTGCAGCCTCCATTCATTTTATTTGTGTTTGATGTCGTGGCAATAAGTAAAAGTTAATGTCTGGAAATGTCCACTTGCTTGCCTATAAGTGATGTTCCCTTACTGAACGATAGCAAGAAGCAATTCTCCAGTGGGCACTGGATCAGACCAGCTGTGACCTACAGTGTGGGTTAAAATGGGAAAAGATAAGGACAGGTGAATATGTAGCTTGGCAGTTAAACAGGTGAGAAAGTGGACAGTGGCTTCTAGTCACAAAACACCTTTCGACCATCATATTCTGCTTCCTGCCACTAAGCCAATTTAGAATCCAATTTGGCAAATTACGCTGGATGCCACTGGAGTATTCTTGTATTGCTGTCCTTAATACAGAATTATTATTCTCATACTGGTTCAGTATGCTCCATTTACTTAAAAATCTCAAATAGTTAACAGAAAAGCTAATAACTGGCAGTATCAGAGCAGTCAATGTACACATTCTTAGTCAAGCTACTTGGAGTTCTCACAGTAATGATTCTTGTAGTGTCATCTTGAACCTTGGCTTATTAGCATAGTCATCCTCAAAGCAGGAACACAACATCCCCCTGTGGCCTCAAGATAAAATGTTATGCACAAAGAGTGGAAGTACGTATGCATTCAGCAGTTGCAAAACTGTTTAAAAGGAACAAGAATTGCAGGAATTTATGGGTTTCAAAGTGTCAGGCTGGATCTTATTTTTTCAGCTCACTGCACGCTGCATCAGGGTTTATGCAGTGTTTCTTGCTGCGGGGTCCTCTGAGTTTTTGCACTGTATCCCAGCAAAGTCTTCTCATTAACCATATACACCACCTCTATGGCATCCCTTACGTCTGATTTCATCACTGTCTTACTGTGCGCCATTCCCAGAACAATTTGCCATTTAGTGAAAGACTGGTCCTTTGATTGTGTGGCATTTTGAAGGGACGCTGCTCATTTGGACAAGTGTTGGAAATCCAACCTTGCCCTTCACCAGCAATTTAATGGCACAACAGACACAAAGCTCCTGACAATATCTATCCGGCATGGCAATCATGCCCTCGAACATGCAACCCTATTCTCTCACCTGTTTAACTGCCAAACCACATGTTCACCTGTCCTTATCTACATCCCATCTGAACCCATATTGTAGATCACAGCTGCTCTGTCGCCAGTGCCCACTGCAGACATGCTTCTTGCCATTGTTCATCACCTACATGCGAGCTGTTGGACATTTTCAAACATGAACTTTTATTTGCAGTCACCAAAATCAAACACAAATAAAGTGAATGGAAGCTGCACATCACCCCCAAAAATAACCACTTGGATATTTTACTGTTCATGATTATCTGCCATACCTAGCTCCCGTTTACTGGAACCGGATTTAAGTCAGGTCCTAGCTGTTTTACAGTGCCTGATGCAGCTGACCTTGTCGTGGACAACGACAAATTCGCTCTCCCCCAGTGTCTTCATCCTCCTCCTTGAAAGCCTGATCCCATTTCCCCAGTACCTCAGTATTCAACCTTTGCCTGGACACCAAAGTGATGCAGCACATTCCCTCAGGGCTACAATGGAAGCCAACTCTAGACCAGCCCAAGCAGTAGAACTGCATCTTCAACAGCCCCACTGATTGTTCTGCATAGATGTGATAGAAGCGTAGGCAGCACTGTATCTGCATTGTGCATGTGTTAGGGGTTTGTGCAATGGTGTCATTAGCCATAGTGGCAGTAGGTAGCCCTTATCCTAAGTAACCAGCCTTGTAATAACCCTTGCCCCTCAAACACACAGGTACATGAAATTGTTCCAGAACGTAGTAGCAATGGCTGCTGCCAGGGTAGAGGGCACTCCCCCTGGGAAGTGGGAACAGTTTACCTGAACACTAATGAATGGGACCCCTTCCTGTTGATGAACTCCTTAGTGTTGTGATACGACCCTCTCAATGTCACGTGTATACAGTCAGTGGCACCCAGCTATGTTTCTGAATCCAACTGCCTCAGCTGCAGCACTGACCTCACCGTTGGGGTTTAAAATGAACCAGTGTGATCTTACTCAGATGGCCTTGGTTAATGTCCTAATCCATTTGTGGGTACACGACAGAGAGATCTCATACAGGTCACCCGTCACTTCCTGGAAGGTTGTAGTTCAATGCAGCTGTTACTTTCACAGCAAAAGGGGAGACTGGTCTCCCATTCCTGCAGTCCCCTGGTACAATTCCAGCATCTGACCCAGTCTCTCCAGAGCCTGCACCCACACCAAGCCTCACTCATCCCCAGTGAATGGAGTTTGTGGCTGTAAAGTTCTGGGCCTCCTGTGGAGTCCTGCAGCTGTGTTCTGTTCCTGAATAGGGTATTCTTCATCCTCCATTGTGACCTGCTGCTGTTTCTAGATTTACCGTCAGCCCTGGTCAGACATTCACTTCATCTTCTTAGGAAGGCAGCCACAGTGAGTAATACCCTACTAGCAGCTGGGCTCAGAACTTTTACTGGAACTTCAAGATTAGAGGGAGCAGTTTTGGAATGAATTAAGAAGGAACATCTTCACCCAGAGGTTTGTGAATCCATGGAATTCCTTGCCCAGTGAAGCAGTTGATGCTACTTCAGTAAACCTTTTTAAAGCTAAGGTAGATTTTTTTTTGAATAGTAAAGGAATTAAGAGATACAGTGACAGGGGGGTAAGTGGAGCTGAGTCCATGAAAAGATCAGCCATGATCTTATTGAATGGCGGAGCAGGCCTGAAAGGGTCGGATGACTTACTCTTGCTCCTAGTTCTTATGTTCTTATAACATTCATTGGGAACATAGGAGCGAAAGAGGTTCTTTAGTCTTAGAAGAGTCAGTGGTGAGGACTGCACACGCTTCTCTACACAGTGAGAAATGCAGTGTCGCGGTGTCTCCATCATTCACCTGCACCAACTTGGTGAAGATGCTGGGCAAGCACATGACATTGAAAGGTCAGTGTCTGCTGCGTTCTGAATCACTTTCCATGCCAGACCAACATCAACTATTCTACCTTTCACTGCATCCAGTGTCGACCATTGGTAAATGGTGGGCGGCACGGTGGCACAGTGGTTAGCACTGCTGCCTCACAGCGCCTGAGACCCGGGTTCAATTCCCGCCTCAGGCGACTGACTGTGTGGAGTTTGCACGTTCTCCCCGTGTCTGCGTGGGTTTCCTCCGGGTGCTCCGGTTTCCTCCCACAGTCCAAAAGATGTGCAGGGTCAGGTGAATTGGCCATGCTAAATTGCCCGTAGTGTTAGATAAGGGGTAAATGTAGGGGTATGGGTGGGTTTCGCTTCGGCGGGTCGGTGTGGACTTGTTGGGCCGAAGGGCCTGTTTCCACACTGTAATGTAATCTAATCTAATCTAAACTTACATGACAGATGATGAAGCAACGGTCTCGACCTCTCACAGCACCCATGGGACTTTCACAAGTGATGGGTTCGCCTCTGGCTAGCATTCACCTCTTTTTAAGTTATTGCTGTAACCTTAGCATCAATGAGATGCCAGTGTACAATTTACAAGGACCAATATGATGGTGCAAATTGCTTTAGTCAGCATTTGGTCCCGAAGCACATTCACTCTGCCTGTATTGGACATGGGTGATGAAGTGGTTACAAATAATTGTAACTGGAGCTTGATTATTGAGTACAAGAGTTGGGAGATCATGTTGTGACTGTACAGGACATTGGTTAGGCCACTTTTGGAATATTGCGTGCAATTCTGGTCTCCTTCTGGTCAGAAGGATGTTGTGAAACTTGAAAGGGTTCAGAAACGATCTACAAGGATGTTGCCAGGGTTGGAGGATTTGAGCTATAGGGAGAGGCTGAATAGGCTGGTGCTGTTTTCCCTGGAGCATTGGAGGCTGAGGGGTGATCTTATAGAGGTTTATAAAATCATGAGGGACATGGATAAGATAAATAGTCTTTTCCCTGAGGTGGGGGAGTCCAGAACTAGAGGGCAGAGGTTTAGGATGAGAGGGGAAAGATATAAAAGAGACCCAAGGGGTACCTTTTTCATGCAGAGGATGGTACGTGTATGGAACGAGCTGCCAAAGGAAGTGGTGGAGGCTGGTACAATTGCAACATTTAAAAGGCATCTGGATGGGTATATGAATAGGAAGGGTTTGGAGGGATATGGGCCAGGTGCTGGCAAATGGGACTAGATTAGGTTAGGATATCCGGTCGACATGGGCAAGTTGGGCCAAAGGGTCTGTTTCCATGCTATACATCTCTGTGACTTCATGACCCAAGGGACAAAAATGATAGTCAGATCTACAAAAAGCAAATATGAAAACAAACTGGTAAAGATTGTCAGAGTCAATATGCAAACATTTTCCCATCATGTTAGGGAAGTGAAGTTAGTTGTAAGCAATGTGGACACCATTGTTAATATTAATATTGACAAGGAGAATAAGTAACTAGTGGACATGCAGAATAATTATCTTTCATGTCCATGTATTGTAAAGGAAGAGGTTAGCCTGTTAGGCATCCCAAGAAAACTAATATTGAAACAGGGACTGCATCTCACCAAAATACTGCTATTCCTTCATCATTCTTGATTGAAACTCTGGAATATCCTTCCTACCAACTTAATTTAAAAATCAGATTGAAACATTGTGAAACCAACGTTGTAAGAGCCAAAAGGAAAGATGTGAGTGTAGATGAATTCCATGTTGAAACTTTATTGCTGGAACAGCACAGCAGGTCAGGCAGCATCCAGGGAACAGGAGATTCGACGTTTCGGGCACAGGCCCTTCTTCAGGAAATCAGATGAATTCCATGTCAAAGCTGGTACAGAAAGATAAATGAAGTGAATAAAGAAAGATTAAGACAGAAAAGGTTAAAAAGAAGAAATTGTCAATTGAAAGTATGGAGTCTTGTTCATTCAGATTATAATTGTTGGAGGTTTTAAAAATGTAATTTCTTCTTTTTAACTTTTTCTGTAAAATATCCAAGTGGTTATTTTTGGGGGTGATGTGCAGCTTCCATTCACTTTATTTGTGTTTGATTTTGGTGACTGCAAATAAAAGTTCATGTTTGAAAATGTCCAACAGCTCGCATGTAGGTGATGAACAATGGCAAGAAGCATGTCTGCAGTGGGCACTGGCGACAGAGCAGCTGTGATCTATAGTATGGGTTCAGATGGGATGCAGATAAGGACAGGTGAACATGTGGTTTGGCAGTTAAACAGGTGAGAGAATGGGGTTGCATGTTCGAGGGCATGATTGCCATGCCGGATATATATTGTCAGGAGCTTTGTGTCTGTTGTGCCATTACATTGCTGGTGAAGGGCAAGGTTGGATTTCCAACACTTGTCCAAATGAGCAGCATCCCTTCAAAATGCCACACAATCAAAGGACCAGTCTTTCACTAAATGGCAAATTGTTCTGGGAATGGCGCACAGTAAGACAGTGATGAAATCAGACGTAAGGGATGCCATACAGATGGTGTATATGGTTAATGAGAAGACTTTGCTGGGATACAGTGCAAAAACTCAGAAGACCCCTCAGCAAGAAACACTGCATAAACCCTGATGCAGCGTGCAGTGAGCTGAAAAAAATAAGATCCAGCCAGACACTTTGAAACCCATAAATTCCTGCAATTCTTGTTCCTTTTAAACAGTTTTGCAACTGCTGAATGCATACGTACTTCCACTCTTTGTGCATAACATTTTATCTTGAGGCCACAGGGGGATGTTGTGTTCCTGCTTTGAGGATGACTATGCTAATAAGTCAAGGTTCAAGATAACACTACAAGAATCATTACTGTGAGAACTCCAAGTAGCTTGACTAAGAATGTGTACATTGACTGCTCTGTTACTGCCAGTTATTAGCTTTTCTGTTAACTATTTGAGATTTTTAAGTAAATGGAGCATACTGAACCAGTATGAGAATACTAATTCTGTATTAAGGACAGCAATACAAGAATACTCCAGTGGCATCCAGCGTAATTTGCCAAATTGGATTCTAAATTGGCTTAGTGGCAGGAAGCAGAATATGATGGTCGAAAGTTTTGTGACTAGAAGCCACTGTCCACTTTCTCACCTGTTTAACTGCCAAGCTACATATTCACCTGTCCTTATCTTTTCCCATTTTAACCCACACTGTAGGTCACAGCTGGTCTGATCCAGTGCCCACTGGAGAATTGCTTCTTGCTATCGTTCAGTAAGGGAACATCACTTATAGGCAAGCAAGTGGACATTTCCAGACATTAACTTTTACTTATTGCCACGACATCAAACACAAATAAAATGAATGGAGGTTGCACATCACCCCCAAAATGGCCAATGGCTACCTTTCAGTTCATGATTATTTTTTCAGTTCATGATTATCTTTTCAGCTACAAAGGCAGACCAGATAGGCTGGTGTTGTATCCCTTAGAGTAGGTTGTGACGGGACAAGATTGAGATGTAGAAAGTCATGAAGGACTTTGATAGGGTAGCTAGGAAGCAATTTTTCCCTTGAGTAGAGGGGTCAATAACAAGACAGCACAGTTGTAAATGACAAAACCTGATCCCTACAATAGGGGAGGCTGCAGAACTAGCAACTAGTGTTGATAGAGACGCTGTGGCTTCAGACCATCAGAGTGACAATGTCTCTAGCCTTAACTCCTTGTGTTCTAAACTCAAGGTCACCATCAAGGTTCACCATGTGGGCGGCACGGTGGCTCAGTGGTTAACACGCTGCCTCACAGCACCAGGGACCCGGGTTTGATTCCAGCCTCGGGTGACTGGCTATGTGAAGTTTGCACATTCTCCCCGTGTCTGTGTGGGTTTCCTCTGGGTGTTCCAGTTTCCTCCCACAGTCCAAAGATTTGCAGGTTAGGTGAATTGGCCATGCTAAATTGCCCATAGTGTTAACCATGGTGCATTCGTCTGAGTTAAAAATAGTTTGGGGGGAATGGGTCTGGATGGATTACTCTTCGGAGAGTCGGAGTCAACTTTTGGGCCGAAAGGCCTGTTTCCACACTGTAGAGATTCTATATTAAAGAAATCATGACTGATGGCAACAATCCAACCATAACCACTAAGGACCAGTCAGAGGCTACACTGTCAAATAATTCCCTTGCACCTACCACTAATGCAGAAACATTCACCTCCTTGGGTACTACTTGTGCAATTAGGATCAGGGTCACAGCATGGTAAGCACATCACAGGCACATCCGTGCAGCCTATGGAGAATGTGACAGTCACGATTCCTGACAGAGGGCTGCTGGAGACTAAGACCATGCTGAATCCATGCAAATGACATGCCTCTGAAAATGGCTGTTAGAAATCTGACGGAACTACAACAATTGTTAATTGAAAGTGAAGAGAGGTTTATTGGCACTGATCAACACTCATCATGAAAAGGATAGTTGGACTAAAAATGAATGAGATGTAAATGTTCAGTTGCAAATTTAATTCATAGATGCAATGTAAATACAACAACATCACACCAATAAATATATCTCACTGGTGAGACAGTCAAGAAGTTGCCATTTATACACAGCTAATGACAGAGCAGCTGAACTTTGTTGTGGCCTTTAGATTTCTTTCACTGCTACCTGACTGCCACCTATATAGTTATTATCAGGAAATGAATATCTGTGTACCAGCTCTTTGGCTATTACTCATCAATCAGATAGTCTTTTCAATGCAACAGAACTGTGCATCTTGTTCAGTTTGAACACTGCATTGTGCAGATCTCTCCATACAAAGTACAAATCAGGAACATATATAAAATGTGCACAAGCACCAACTGTTTGAACAGTTTCTGAATCATTTTGACATATCCTCTCTACCACAGAGCTCTCCATTCTTGATAATGGGTTGCAGCATTCCTTTGCCTCTGATGAGCCTGGTAAGAAACCACAGAAAAGAAAGAACATTCAATTGTTTCATGACCTTGGGATACCTCAAGATATTACGCAGCCAATTAAATACATTTGAAATGTTGTCATTGTTGTAATGTAAGAAACACAACCATTAATTTGCACACAACATACACAAACAAGTTTGATAAAAATCCAGAAGGAATCAACAGCGAGGTGTTGCACCTGCCACACAGTGTGTTTTACAGTCTAGGAACAGGCCATTCGGCCCTCCAAGCCTGAGCCGGTCCAAATCTACTGTCTACATCTGTCGCCCAATTCCTAAGCATCTTTATCCCTCTGCTCTCCACATACTCATGCATCTGTCCAGATGCAACTTAAATTAATCTACCGTGCTTGCCTCTACTACCTCTGCTGGCAATGTGTTCCAGACACCCACCACTCTATGTGTAAAGTACTTGCTGCATGTATCTCCCTTAAACTTTTCACCTCTCACCTTGGAAGTGTGACCTCTCGTTATTGAATCCTTCACCCTAGGAAAAAGCTTATCTGTATCTACCCTGTCTGTACCCTTCATGATTTTGTGACTTCAGTCAGGTCCCCCCTCAATCTCCTTTTCTCTAATGTAAACAAACCAAACCTACTCAACCAGTCTTCATAGCTAGCACATTCCATACCTGGCCACATCCTCATAAACCCCCTCTGCACTCTCTCCAAAGCGTCCATGTCCTTTTGGTAATGTGGCAACCAGAACTGTCTTGTACAATTTTAACATTACCTGCCAGCTCTTATACTCAATACCCTGTCCGATGAAGGCAAACATATCATATGCCTTCTTGACCACTCTATCCACCTGTGCAGCAACCTTCAGGGTACAATGGACCGGAAATCCAAGATTTCTCTGCTCATCAACTTTTCCCAAGACTCTTCTGTTCACTGTATAATTTGCTCTAGAATTAGACTTCCCAAAATGCATCACCTCATATTTGCCTGGATTGAACTCCATCTGCCACTTCTCCACCAACTCTCCAGTCTATCTATATTCTCCTCTATTCTTTGACTGTCCCTTATGCTTTCTGCTACTCCACCAATCTTCGTGTCATTTGCAAACTTGCTGATCATACCAACAGTGCCCTTTTCCAGATCATTTATGTATATCACAAACAACAGTGGCCCCAATACTGACCCCTGTGGAACACCACTGGTCACCTTTCTCCATTTCGAGAAACTCCCTTCAACTACTACTCTCTGTCTCCTGTTGCTCAACCAGTTCTTTATCCACCTAGTTTGAACACCCTGCACATCATGTGACTTCACTTTCTCTATTAGTTTACCATGGGGAACCTTAGCAAACGCCTTACTAAAGTCCATGTATATAACATCAACAGCCCTTCCTTCATCTATCAACTTGGTCACTTCCTCAAAGAACTCCATTAAGTTGTTAAGGCACGATCCTCCCCGCACGAAACCATGTTGCCTATCGCTGATAAGCCCATTCTTTTCTAAATATAAATAGATCCTATCCCTCAGTATCTTCTCCAGCAACTTTCCCACCACTGATGTCAGGCTCACTGGTCTGTAATTACCCGGAATATCCCTTCTACCCTTCTTGTAAAGGGGGACAACATGAGCAACCCTCCAGTCCTCCGGCACCTCACCTGTTTTTAAGGATGCCACAAGGATATCAGACAGTGCCCCAGCTATTTCCTCTCTTGCCTCCCTCAGCAACCTGGGATAGATCCCATCCGGTCCTGGGGATTTGTCCACCTTAATAACCTCTAGCCTACCCAACACATCTTCCCTACTTATGTCAATGTGACCCAGATTATTCAAACTTCTATCTCTAATCTCAACATTCATCATGTCCCTCTCCTCAGTGGACACTGATTCAAAGTAATCATTGAGAATCTCACCCATTTTCTCAGGTTCGACACTCAGCCTTCCTTTATTATTCTTTAGTGGACCAATACTTTCTATAGTTACCCGCTTACTTCTTATATAAGACTAAAAGGCTTTGGGATTCTCCTTAATTCTGCTCGCTAAAGCTATTTCATGATCCCTTTTAGCCCACTTGATTCCTCACTTAAGATTCCTCCTACTCTTCTGATATTCCTCCAGGGCCCATTCTGTTCTTAGCTGACTGGACCTTATGTACGCTTCCCTTTTCCTCTTGGCTAGTCGTACGATTTCTTCTGTCATCCACGATTCACGAATTTTGCCTTTCCTATCTTTGCCTTCAACGGGATGTGCCTATCCTGCACTATCTTTAACCTAGCTTTGAATGCCTCCCACATATCAAGTGTGGGCTTCCCTTCAAATAGCTGTATCCAATCCACATTTCCCAGCTCCTTCTTAATTTTGATATCATTGGCCTTGGCCAGTTTAGTACACTTCCCTTAGGACCACACTCATCTTTGTCTATGAGTATTCTAAAACTTACAGAATCATGGTCACTGTTCCCAAAGAAATCCCCCACTGCAACTTCTACCACCTGGCTCGCTCATTCCCTAACAAAAGGTCTAATATGGTCCCTTCCCTTGTCGGACTATTGACATACTGATCTAGAAAACTCCCCTGGATGCTTCTCTACCCCATTCAAACCTCTGAAACTAAGTGTATTCCAGTCAATGTTGGGAAAATTAAAATCTCCCATCACCACTACCCTATTGCCACTATATCTTTCCATAATCTGTTTACCTATTTGTTCTTCTACCTCGCGCTCACTGTTGGGAAGCCTGTAATACAGCCCCAACAATGTAACTGCATCCTTCTTACTTCTCAGCTCCACCCATAATGCCTCATTACTCAAGCTCTCCATAGTGTCCTCCTTTAGAACAGCCATGCAACTCTACCCCCCTTTTTACTTCCCTCCCCATCCTGTCTGAAGCGTCTATATCCTGGAACATTTAGTTGCCAATCATGCCCTTTAATCAAGTCTCTGTGATTGCAATAACGTCATACTCCCAGGCACCAATTCAAGCCCTAAGTTCATCTGCCTTACCCACTATATTCCTTGCATTACAGTATATGCAGTTCATGTCACCAGTTCTTTTGCATTTATCTGCTTTCTACCTACTCTTCCCCTTATTAATGCTATCTTCATGATTCTTACAGTCTCCAGTTTCCACCTCACTGTCTACTTGTCTTCTGTTCTGGTTCCCAGTCCCCTGCCACATTAGTTTAAAACCTCCCCAACAGCAGTAGCAAAAACTCCCTCAATGACATTAGTTCCAGTCTGGTTCAGATGTAGACCGTCCATTTTATAATAGTCCCACCCTCCCCAGAACCGGTTCCAATGTCCAACAAATTTGAACCCCTCCCTCTTACACCATCCCTCAAGCCACGTGTTCATCCTGCCTATTTTTTTCATTTCTATGCTGGCTAGCACATGGCACAGGTGGTAATCCTGAGATCACTACCTTTGAGGTCCTCCTTTTTAACTTCTCTCCTAGCTCCCAGAATTCTGCTTTCAGGACTTCATCTCATTTTTTACTTATATCATTGGTGCTTATATGCACCAAGACAGCTAGCTGTTCACCGTCCCTTTCTGGAATGCTCTGCAGCCGATCAGTGACATCCCTGACCCGAGCACCTGGAGGGCAACATAGCATCCAGGAGTCCCGTTTTCTGACACAGAACCACCTATCTACTCCCCTTGCAATAGAATCCCCTATGACTATGGCCCAATGAGTCTTTTTCCCACCCTTCTGAACAGCAGTGCCCGCCACAGTGCCATGATCTTGGCAACTGCTGCTCTCCTCTGGTGAGCCATCTCCCCCAATAGTATCCAAAATGGATAACCTGCACTGCCTTCCTACTCTTTTTCTGCCTTTTGGTCACCCATTCACTGTCTCCCTCAGCAATTCTAAGCTGCAGTGTGACCAGTTCACTAAACGTGCTATCCGCGACCTCCTCAGCATAGCAGATGCTCCACAGTGAGCCCCTCCACAGCTCCAGAGCCGTTACGCAGTCAAACCAAGCTGCAGCTGGACATATTTCTTGCAAGTTTAAGAGTCAGGAATGTCAGCCACGTTCCTGAGCTCCCATATTAAGCAAGAAGCACATGCCACAGGTCTGAGGTCCCCTGCCATTGTAAGCTTAGCCTTATTACAACTAATTAAAACCAAACAATGTACTTAACTATATGAGAAAAAAGAAAAAAGAAAAACATTACTTTACCGAGTCTTTTTCTTCTGGTTAGAGGAGGGTGGTGTAGGAGGGAGATACTACATGTGTAGTATCTTGGGTTTAGCTGCTGCCCAAATATATACTAAGTCTTTACTTTCCCGGCATCCTACTGGTCTCCATGTCACCTCCGCTGTGTTTCCAGCTGCTTCCAGACAGGAAGAAGGCTGTGGGCTTCGAAGGTAAGTTTTTAAGCAGTTTCCTTACCTCCCCGGCACCCTCCTGGTCTCCACGTCACCTCCACTCTGTCTCCCGCTGCTCCCGGATAATTAATATTATACTGTTAATTATACATAATTAATAGTATAATAACAAACTAACAAGTAATGCTATAAATCTAATTAACTATTGTAGTTTTTTTATTTCAAAAATATACTTTATTCATAAAATTATTTGGTCATGCCATTCTTGTGCACACATTACATTGCTTTACATACAGACATCGACATTTATTTTTCATATATACAAGTCTGTACATTTACTATCTGGCTCTTCTGCTGAGGCGTCAGCGGAGCCCAAATGACTGCATGGGCCCCCTGTTCTTCTTAGGCAGGCAGATGTTACATGGTGGTTTTTTCCCACCACGCCTTGGCGGCAGCTGCCCCAAGCTTCAGCGCATACTTTAAATGATCTTGACCTAAATCCACGTGGCGGTGATTATCTGGTCTTCTTCTGGGGGTCTCAGGAAGTTGTCTCCTCTTCACAGTTGTTGATCTCGAGTTATTACTCCTGAGGATTGTGGCGATTCTTATACCTGGATGCTTTCGCAGCCCTTCGGGAAGGTCTTCAATTGCTACCAATGGGATCAATCAGGGCTTGATCACTCTGATCAATCAGGCCAATCAGGCATTTATGTGTTGATGGTGGGGTGGTCCTTGGGCCTCCATTCCTGAACATGTTAGGGCCATAAAGGTCAGGTAGCCTTTCCCAAATAAGGGTGTGAGGTGCCCCTTTGTTCTGGAAAACAACTCAATGTTTCTATTGTCCTGGGGATGGGCTGGGTTATATGTATATTGTGCTGTCTCTAGCTGCAGCCTTTCCGGCTCTGTGGCTTGTTTATTTCAGTGTTTTTAGCACAGATACTTTTGGCCAATGCTTAGCTCGATTTCCCAGCATGCTTTATTTATTACCTGGCTTTTCGTAATTCCACCACTTTGAGTGCTCCATCCGGCCACAGAGTAGAACTCCCTTGCTTTTTTTTTATTTATTCTCATAACATCTCTTTGCCAACCTAAGCAAGTAAACAGGGTTTCACTTAATGTCTCAGCTGAAGTTTTGTCACTTTCCAATATTGTATGACCTACTCCAGAATGTCAACCTCGATGCCATGCTCTAGTGCTGGAGCACGATTTGAATTCAAAGGTCCAGAACATATGATTACTACTTCCAGGTGCCTATATCACAGCCTACATTGAGGTCTCACTGCAGGGCAAGTGAGGCAAAAATGTATGGTGACATGCTGACCATGAGACATGACACAACAGGCAAAGGTGGCAGTGTCCAGTTTAATAGTTAGCCAGGAGTTAGAGCTGGGTTTAATATCTCTACTTTTGTCTATGGTAAAGATTACTTTCCAAAGCCTCTCCCTCACTCAGAGGTGGAAACTTTTTGGGAGGTTCCAGATGTTGCATAATTGCCCTTCAGAAGTTTCAACTTCCTGGACAATTCCTGCAGAGTCAACTGCGTCAGGACTTCCATGTGGTCCTGATGTGTAACTCCTATTTACACAATTGTCATGAATTTCTTCCTTTTAGAAGATCTGTGCCATACTCTTTTCACATGAAGACAAGGGTATTGCACACTGAGGAGTGCAGGCCTTGCATAATTTTTTTTTGGTAGTTCCTCTGCTTCAAATGCAATATTGCATGTTTTTTACTGGTCTTGTCTTCCTGTGTAGTCCAAGTACTTCATATCCATGTTCTCTGCTCCGTGTGTCCCTTTGTCAAACATTAGTGGGTGCTGTAGTCAGCATAGGCATTAACATCCTACTGAATAACCCGGAGTCAAATCATCAAGCATTTTCTGTACAGTAAGCTGTAAATAGTAACGCAAAGCAAATTATTTTAGTCAAGGGACTAATTTCTGCTCTGTTAAGATCGTTGGACCATAGAATATTACAGCGCAGCGCCTTTGACTCTCGAAATTGCCCCGACCTGTGAAACCAATCTGAAGCCCACATAAGCTATACTATTCCATTATGATCCATATGCTTATCTAGGACCACTTAAATGCCTTTAAAGTTGGAGAGTCTACTAGTGTGGAGAAAGTGAGGACTGCAGATGTTGGAGATCAGAGCTGAAAATGTGTTGCTGGAAAAGTGCAGCAGGTCAGGCAGCATCCAAAGAACAGGAGAATCGACGTTTCAGGCATAATCCTGAAAAAGGGCTTATGCCCGAAACGTCGATTCTCCTGTTCCTTGGATGCTGCCTGACCTGCTGCGCTTTTCCAGCAACACATTTCGAGTCTACTAGTGTTACAGGCAGAGCGTTCCACACCCTTACTATTCTCTGAGTAAAGAAATTACCTCTGACATCTGTCCTATATCTATCACCCCTCAATTTAAAGCTATGTCCCCTCATGCTAGCCATCACCATCTGAGGAAAAAGAGTCTCACTGTCCACCTTATCTAATCCTCTGATCATCCTGTATGTCTCTATTTACCTCTCAACCTTCTTCTCTCTCATGAAAGCAACCTCAAGTCCCTCAGCCTTTCCTCATAAGACCGTCCCTCCATTGCAGGCAACATCCTAGTAAATCTTCTCTGCACCCTTTCCAAAGCTGCCACATCCTTCCTAAAACGTGGCAACCAGAACTATACTCAATGCTCCAAGTGTAGCCGCACCAGAGTTTTGTACAGCTGCAGCATGACCTCATGACTCCAAAACTCAATCCCTCTACCAATAAAAGCTAACACACTGTATACCTTCTTAACAACCCTATCAATCTGGGTGGCAACTTTCAGGGATCTATGTACATAGACACTGAGATCTCTCTGTTCATCCACACTACCAATAATCTTACCATTAGCCCAGTACTCTGTAATCCTGTTACTCCTTCCAAAGTGAATCACCTCACACTTTTTCACATTAAACTCCATTTGCCACCTCTCAGCCCAGCTCTGCAATTTATCTATGTCCCTCTGTAACTTGCAACATCCTTACGCACTGTCCACAACTCTACCAACCTTAGTGCCATCTGCAATTTCTTCTATTCCTTCATCTAGATCATTTATAAAAATGACAAACAGCAGTGCCCCCAAAACAGATTGTTGCGGTGCACCACTAGTAACTGAACTCCAGGGTGAACATTTCCCATCAACCACCACTCTCTGTCTTCTTTCAGCTAGCCAATTTCTGATCCAAACCGCTAAATCACCCTCAATCCCATATCTCTGTATTTTCTGCAATAGCCTACCATGGGGAATCTTATCAAATGCTTTACTGAAATCCATATACACCACATCAACTGCTATATCCTCATCCACCTGTTTGGTCACCTTCTCAGAGAACTCAAAAAGGTTTGTGAGGCATGACCTACCCTTCACAAAACTATAAATCCTACCTCTCATAATCCTTTCCAACACTTTACCCACAACCAAAGTAAGACTCACTGGTCTATAATTACCAGGATTGTCTCTACTCCCCTTCTTGAATAAAGGGACAACATTTGCTATCCTCCAGTATTCTGGCACTATTCCTGCAGACAGTGATAACATAAAGATCTAAGCCAAAGGTTCTGCAATCTCTTCCCTAGCTCCCAAGAGAATCCGAGGATGAATCCAATCCAGCCCAGGGGACTTACCTTCACACTTTGCAGAATTGCTAACACCTCCTCCTTATGGCCCTCAATCCCATCTGGTCTAATAGCCTGTGTCTCAATATTCTCCTTGACAACATTGTCTTTTTCCAGTGTGAATATTGATGAAAAATATTCCTTGGACTCCATGCACAACATCCCACTACCGTCCTCGATTAGCCCTAATCTTATTCTAGTCATTCTTTTATTCCAGACATACCTATTGAAAACTTGAAGCTTTTTCTTGATCCTACCTGCCAAAGACTTCTCATGTCCCCTCCTGGCTCTTCTTGGATTAGATTCCCTACAGTGTGGAAACAGGCCCTTTGTCCCAACAAGTCCACACCGACCCTCCTAAGAATAACCCCCAGACCCATTTCTCTCTGACTAACCCTATGGGCAATTTAGCATGGCCAATTCACCTGATCTGCATATCGTTGGATTGTGGAAAGGAACCGGAGCACCCGGAGGAAACTTACGCAAACACGGGGAGAATGTGCAAACTACACACAGACAGTCGCCCAAGGCTGGAATCGAACCCGGGTCCCTGGCGCTGTGAAGCAGCAATGCTAATCACTGAGCCACCGTGCCACCCTCTCTTTAGCTCTCTCTTTAGGTCCTTCCTGCTTAACTTGTAACTCTCAAGCGCTCTAGCTGAATCTTCATGTTTCATCTTTACATAAGGCTTCTTCTTCCTTTTAACAAAAGATTCAACTTCTTTAATGGCTCCCTTGCTCGACCACCTCCTCCCTGCCTGACAGGTACATACTTATCAAGGACACGCAGTAGCTGTTCCTTGAACAAGCTCCACATTTCAATTGTGCCCATTCCCTGCAATTCCTTCCCCATACTAAACATCCTAAATCTTGCCTAATGGCATTATAATTGCTTTTCCCCCAGCTATAACCCTTTCCTAAGTAGTATATACCTATCCCTTTCCATCGTTAAAATAAACCTATCCAAATTGTGATTACTATCACCAAAGTGCTCACCTATCTCCATTTCTAACACCTCACCTGGTTCATTATCCAGTACCAAATCCAATGTGACCTTGTCTTTTGTTGGCCTACCTACATACTGTGTCAGGAAACCCTCCTGCACACATTGGACAAGAACTGACCTATCTTAAGTACTCGAACTATAAAGTTTCCAGTCAATACTTGGAAAGCTAAATTCCCTCATAACAACTACCCTGTTACTTTCGCTCCTATCCAGAATCATCCTTGCAATCCTTTCCTCTACATCTCTGGAACTTTTTGGAGGCTGTAGAAAACTCCCAACAGGGTGACCTCTCTTTTGCTGTTTCTAACCTCAGCTCAGACTACCTCCATAGACAAGACCTCATCAAACATCCTTTCTGCCACCGAAATATTGTCCTTGACTAAGTTAAAAATCACACAACACCAGGTTATAGTCCAACAGGTTTAATTGGAAGTACACTAGCTTTCGGAGCGACGCTCCTTCATCAGGTGATTGTGGAGGGCTCGATCGTAACACAGAATTTATAGCAAAAATTTGCAGTGTGATGTAACTGAAATTATACATTGAAGAATTGATTGTCTGTTAAGCCTTTCATCTGTTAGAATACAGTGATAGTTTCACTTCTTCCATGTGTAAATCACAAAACCCTTTTTTTAAAGTTGCATTCGCGGGTTAGCTGTTAACAATGGTGATAGCTAGACAATGTGTTGACATTGTGTTAACATTGTCAACACATCTTTTACCATCTTCTCTTTTCTAACTGATACATCTAAACCCCGGAACCTGCAACAATCATTCCTGTCCATGCTCTCCGAAATGGCCACAACATCGAAGTTCCACATACCAACCGATTCTGCAAGTTCATCCATCTATACTGGATGCTCTTGGCGTTGAAGTAGACACACTTTAAACCAGCTTCCTGCTTGCCGGTTCACTCTTGTGACCTCAAAACCTTATTTATGATCTTACTACTCTCAACCTCCTGTACACTGGAGCCTCAATTCCGGACCCTGTCCCCCTGCTGAATTAGTTTAAACCCTCAATCCCCCTCTGGTTCAGGTGTAGACCATCCTGTTTGTAGAGGTCCCCAGAATGAGCCCCAATTATCCAGGTATCTGAATCCCTCCCTCCTGCACCGTCCCTGTAGCCACGTGTTCAACTCCTCTCCCTCCCTGTTCCTTGCCTCACTGGCATGTGGCATGGGTAACAATCCAGAGGTAACAACTCTGTTTGTTGTAGCTCTAAGCTTCCACCCTATTTCCTTAAATTCCTGCCTTAAACATATGGATGGAAACTTACCATTTTTAAAAATTCAGCTTTAACTTACCCTACATTAAGAAACACAGTGATTTTACAATTTGTAATTACTCTGTGTTGATAATGAAGTAGCTACTGTAAAGACCTGTGTCCCCCTGAACATATCTATGGTAACTACATTGGTTGTCATCTCAGTTTTTGTTTCTGGTATGAGAAATTATGTCAGTGATTCATAAGTTTGTTCATCACAAAAAAATTGTTTTAAATTTATCTTTCACCAGATACTGTGCACTATAAAAGATCTATGCCTGAAGGCATCTTTGAATCTTGCAGAATCCTTCATAACCAGCCTGTGATATCTGTTAAATATAATTTGTTTAATCTTTTTAAAAGAATATGCAAGGCAGCTGAAGATTGAAAAAAAATGATCCAATAACAGCTCAGGACCAATGCAATCAGCTAATTTTGATTGTTATGCTGCATCAGATGGAGGAATATTTTCATGTTTTAGCTTTTCATTGGAAATATTTTACCATGATATGTTGTACAAATTGGGCATCAACAAATTGCAACAAGATTGTGTCATCCTGTGAAACTAGTTCATATTTTTACAAAATAGGAAAAACTGCCAAGTGTATTTGAAGTGTCTAGTTTAGCCATAAAATAAATCACTAGCTGTTTTATTAATGGCAACACTTACTTCTTTCAAGTTAATATTTGCTCAGGCACCAATTCATTCTCCACACATTAATTAACTCCTGCCTTATTACCACAATTTTGACTGACTATGCTGCCTTCAATGTACAATTCATAACCCGAGCAGTGGATCCATTATTTTCTTAAAGCCCTTGGGGATGTATACTGGGTATGTTTAAGCAAAAGAAAGTCTAATTCATGACAAATTGATTGGAATATTTGTACCAATCATGATCAATACCTGAAATTAAGAGCCTAAGTTCACATTTGACCTTCAGACTTACTAACCAAAGGATAATCAATATTAAACATTTTTTTAGCAGAGTAAATACAAATAATAGAGTGAAAACCAAATTTATAGAAAAGAAACTTGACTGATATCAAATAATCAAAGATTGTTAGGCACTTAAGTAATGGGCCTATTTCCTGCCTTTACATTTGAGATTCAAAAAGCAAAACTTTCATAACTAGAAGACAGCAGGAAATTAAGAATAATCCTCTATGTTACTGTTATTATATGTTTTCAGTCCTGTGGAGATTTTGATTAGAATTATTTTCCTTGGATACTACTTTTGGCATTTCAATAATGCTGTTCAGTAACTTTAATAACTTCAGTTCCTTGCGTACTTGCAGAAGCAGTCTATTGTCTACAGAGTGTGAGATAAGAAATATCTTTACAAAATGTATCATAGCCCTAAGCAATAAAAATCAGGTACCTCTAGAAACTTCAGTATTATTGTTTACATATAAGGGAAAACTCTCTTATCAAAACTATCCGTAATGATACAGGCTGTGGATTTTAAAGGTTCCTTGTGGAAAAGACAGATTGCAGAGTCGAAAGTAAATGATCTAACCGTGCTCTTATGTTTATTCTCTAATCCACTATTACTATTTACAATTGATGATTAGCTTATTAATCAGTTTAATGACAGAGCTGAAAGTTTACCAACAAGGCTAATAAACTTGATAATATGGCAGCAAATAGACGGGAAGTGAAAGAATCAAATGTACTGTTTTCATAGCTTCTTCCTGGTGTATTTTATAATCTGCTGTTTATGCCTAATTAGCTGCTTTTTTGCTTATTCCCCAGGAAGAATTACACAGGAAAGAGCATCAATGGTTGAAAACATCTCTTGAGCAATGTCACAAACAGGTAAGCACTTGCTGCTATGTAGTACAGTATCAAGTAATAATACTGCAGTATGTAGTACAGTATTGGGTAATAATACTGCAGTATGTAGTACAGTATTGGGTAATAATAAAAAGTAAAACATCTACAGTGGGCTAGTCCACATTAATAAAGCAGAAAGATAAGGTTTGATAATGTGCACGCTTCATCCGAACATCAATAACTATATTTCTTCTCTCTTGTGTGTGTGTGTTCTGTAAATTATACTTGCATGTAGTTGTATGTGACTCTTGCAGTCAGTAATAAGCCACTCCTTCATACCAGTGGATGTTGCTACATTATGCAAAATATAACCACTACATGAACTTGGGAGCCAAACCTGTACATTTGTGCCACACCAACAATTGCATGTTGTTACTGTTATTATTGAATATTGTTATTAGGTAAGTAATTATGTATTAGTTGTAAATCACATTCCATTTTGTAACTGTAGGTAATCAGGAAGATGGAAACAAGGATTAGACCCTTTGATTGAGTCTGTTCCGCTATTGGGTTAGAACATGACTAATGTGCATGCTTTTATTTGTCCACTTAAGCTCCATACCTTTAAAAACCTTACCTTACAAAGCTCAAAAATAAAACAAAGAACCACAGATGTTGGAGATCTGAAACAGGCAAAAAGCAAATGTTTATTTTCACAGATGGTGCCAGGCCTGCTGAGTTTCTCCAGCAATTTTTGTTTCTTGTTTCTAACAAAACTCTTGATCTCAGTCTCAGAAACTCTAAATACCCGAGCAACCATAAATTTTTGGAAGAGATATTCAGAATTCCACAACCCTTTGTCTGGAAAGCACTTTCTGTTGACACTCTTAAATAGTCTAGTGCTAATTTTAAAATTATGTTCCCTCATTCTTAATTACCTCACCAGAAGAAGTAATTTGTCTCTAATCAAGTCTCATTAAAACTGAATGTGGGAGCAAGGGATCAAATTTGGGAAGATATTGTAAATTATAGGCCACAAAAAAAGTTTTGTAAAAATGTTTCCATGGAATGTGAGCATCATTGTCTAAGCTAATACTTATTGCCCATCCCCATTTATCTAGAGGGTAGTTAAGAGTTAGCCACATTTCTAAGGGTCTGGAGTCTCACATAGGAAAAAACAGGCGAGAACAACATACTTCCTTCCCTAAATGACAGTAGTGAACTGGAAGGTTTATACAATAACTAACAATTGTTATATGGTCACCACTCAGTTTGGGTTTGATTCCAGATTTTTAATTGAATTCAAATTTCACTATTTACTATAGTGTGGGATTTGAGCCTGTGTCCTGAGAACCTTAGTGAGGAAGTTCTGGATTATTAGTGCAGTAACATTATCACTATGCAACCACAACAAACAATAAACAGACCATGACATGAAAGGGTCGAGGAATGTGGTACTGGAAAAGCACAGCCGGTCAGGCAGCATCCAAGGAGCAGGAGAGTTGACATTTCGGGCATAAGCCCTTCTTTGCTTAGAACTAGTGGTGTGCCACAGGGTTCATTGCTGGGCCACAATTACTGAAAATAAATATTAATGACTTGGATGAGGAAAGTAAATGTACTATAGCCAAGTTGGTGGATGACACCAAAAGAGGTGGGAAGCCAAATGGTGAAGGTGACACAAAGCATCTGGAGAGTGTTAGAGATATGTTAACTGAATAGGAAAAAACTTGGCACGTGGAATATATTTTGGAAAATCAGAGGTTATGCTCTTCAGCAGGAAGAAGAAAAGAGGTGAATATTATTTAAATGGAGAAAGAAAACAAAGAATTAGAGATCAGAGAGATTTGATTTTTTTTGTGCATTCATCCCAAAAAGCTAGCATACAGGTTTACCAGGCAAAAGATTAGATTAGATTAGATTGATTAGATTACTTACAGTGTGGAAACAGGCCCTTCGGCCCAACAAGTCCGCACCGCCCCGCCGAAGCGCAACCCACTCATACCCTACATTTACTCTCCTACCTAACACTACGGGAAATTTAGCATGGCCAATTCACCTAACCTGCACATCTTTGGACTGTGGGAGGAAACCGGAGCACCCGGAGGAAACCCACGCAGACACGGGGAGAATGTGCAAACTCCACACAATCAGTCGCCTGAGTCGGGAATTGAACCCAGGTCTCTGGCGCTGTGAGGCAGCAGCGCTAACCACTGTGCCACCGTGCTGCCCAAAGAGAAAGAGAAGACAAATAAAATAATGGATTTATTTCAAAAGGAATTCTGAATAAAAAAAACTATTCAATGTACTAGTTAGTCCACACCAAGACTATTTTGAACAGTTTTGGTCCCCTTATCTAAGGAATGATGTGGAGGTGCCAGTGTTGGATTGGGGTGGACAAAGTTAAAAGTCACACAACACCAGGTCCAACAG
Organism: Chiloscyllium plagiosum; assembly: GCF_004010195.1. NCBI lineage: Eukaryota > Metazoa > Chordata > Chondrichthyes > Orectolobiformes > Hemiscylliidae > Chiloscyllium > Chiloscyllium plagiosum. Next base: position 31,699,641 of record NC_057716.1, on the reverse strand, counting down.
GTTTATTTGGAAGCACACAGCCATCTGATGAAGGAGCAGTCCTCCAAAAGCTAGTGCTTCCAAATACATCTGTTGGATTATAACCTGGTGTTGTGTGATTTTTAACATTATCTCAGGAAAGATATATTGGCATTGGATGCAGTCCAGAGAAATTTCACACGATTGATCCTGGGTATGGAACAAGTTTCTTTAAGAGATGAGCTTGAGTAGACTGGGTCTGTACTAATTGGAATATAGAAGAATGAGAAGTGACCTTATTGAAACATATAAGATTCTTAGTGGGGTAGATGCAGAAAGATTGGGAAAGTCAAAATCCAGAGGATATAATCTCAGACTAAAGGTTTGTTCATTTAGGACAAAGATGAGGAGGAATTCCTACTCTCATAGGATAGTGAATCTGTGGAACCTTTCACTGCACAGGAGTGTTGAAGCTGGATTGTTAAAATATTCAAGACTGTGAGAGATAGATTTTTAATCAGAAAAGGAAATCAAGGATTAAGAGGAAAAGGCATGGAAGGCGAATTGAAGATTATCAGATCAGCCATGAATGGTGGAGTAGACTCAAGGGTTGGGATGACCTACTTCTGTTCCTATATCTTATGGTTATACAGAGATAAGAAATGATAAAGGTACAAACTCACTTGTGGGAGTGGTGTAGAAGGCCCCCTAACAGTAAACATATAATAGGATGGTGTATAAAGGAAGAAGTAATGGATATTTGTCAGAAAGATGTGGTGCTAATCATGGGAGGTGTTAAGCTACACGGGGACTGGAAAGATCAAATGGGTAAAGATAACTTAGTTGAGGGACTCATAGATACTTTCTTAGATCAACATGTTCTGCAGATCAGAGAGCAGATTGCACCAGACCCAATACTGTGCAACAGGGTAGGAATAAATGCTGTCATGGTGAAAAGCATTTTGACACAGACTTGAGTGTTCACAAAACTAATTTCAAGAAATTGAATAAAGGTAATATGAGCGCTTGTGAGTATAGCTGGCTAAAGTGGCAACTCTTCCAAGGTTAACATATCCTTCTTGAATTGTGGTGCCTAAAACTGAATAAAATGATTCATTTGGGTTCAACACAGATTCTGCACAGCTGAAGCATAACTTCTTTCCCACCCCCTGTTAGATAAAGGCCAGCACTCTATTCAACTTTTGAATTTTTTTTTATACTTCCCACTAGCTTTAAATGATCTGTGTACTTGAATTCTAAAAGACCTTTATTGCTTTTCAATTCATAATTTTTCAGCATTGAGAAAATACTCTGATTTATCTTCTAGGCTCCAAAATGAATGACCTCACTATTGCCCACATTGAACTCTTGGCATTATTATGACCACTCAATTAATCTAATGTGCATTTATAAATTAACCTGAGATGCACTACTTATCCCTCAAAATAGCTGGCTGGTGGTAACTCCTATAAGGCACAGTTTTAGTTGCTATAAATCAAAACATCAACTACAATCAAGAAAATTACTTTGGCTTTAATGATTTAGAGTTAATAAGGCATTTTAATGAGTTCATCTAATTTAAACTTTTTGCAAAATGAGATGTATTTTGATATCATAATACTTAGAGTAAAAAATATGGTATTAACTGGCTGTCATAATCAATATACAAAGAAACAAACAGATTTTTAACTGCCAAGAGTGGAATGGATTTGTGTGTGGTTTGGGTCAGGTTAAATTCCTAAAATTATCTATAGTGATGGAAACAATGTCATCAGGGTAGAACTCATAGCACATGAGTTCACTGATTGGGGGCTGATAACCCATTCCAATCAGGGAGCCCTGGCTGTCAGATATAAGCAGGAATGTCATGGGTTCTGGTCAATCTTGGACCCGATTTTACGCTAGCTGGGTAAGTATCATGTTCTAAGTATGTGTAAATAAAACGGGTGACTTGGTGATGGGGTATTGACCTTCATAGAGTTATTCCCTTAACAAGCAGAATGGAATCGCAACATCGTCATTTTCACTCTGGATGACATTGGTGTGCATTGCAAGGCAAAGGATAACCCCCCAGAAACCTGTTAGGTCAGTCATTTAAATATTTGAAAATAGAAACAATGAGGAAAAGCAACAAAGAAAATGCATACCATTCTATAAGAGGTGTAAATACAAGGAGACTTGTGGTATCTGTAAACAAATCTTTTGAGGATAGCAGGGCAGGTGAAAAAGGGGTTAAAAATGCAGACAAATTCCTCAGCTTCATAGATAGAGGACAGGAGCATGAAATCAAAGAAGGCATGATGAACTGCTCTGAACAAAAATGTCTCAGGCTCAATTGGAGAATTGTACATAATTCTGGACACTGCATTTAGGAAGCGTATAAAGGTTTTAGGGAAGGATGTAGAAAGGATTTATGAGATTCATTTCATGGTTGAAGGATTCAACTAGATAGATAGATTAGAGAAGCCAGGATTGTTCTCCTTTGAGAAGGGAAGGTTGGGAGGAAATTTTATAAACGTGTTTGAAATCATGAGAGTTCTAAACAGCACAGAGAGAGAAAAACTGTTTCCATTGGGGAAGGGTTGAGAACCAGAAGACACCAATTTAAGGTGTTTGGCAAAAGAATCAAAGACGATATGTGGAAAAAGTGCTTCCGCATATCACCTTTGATTCTTAGAGTTAGGATCTGCAATGCACTGCCTAAGAATGTGGTGGGAGGCAGCTTTGATCATGGTTTTCAAAGTGGAATTAGATGTGCACCCAAAGAAAGAAAATTTACACAGCTATGGGAAAGGAGTAAGAGAGGGTCAACAGAAACTTGCAAAGAAGTCAGCAGGTCCAGGATTCTCCTGGAAGAGGGCCATCTTCATAATGGAGCAATTGAACATACATTGTCAGTGGCCATCAAAGTGACTATCATTGACAGGACACACTCAGTTGTCTCTCCCTGGAATCATATGCACTTGTCTCCAGGAGGGAGAGAAAGCAGGAGTTTGAGCATGATAAATTCTTTTATGGAGACAAGGGAATGACAGCAATTAATAAGGATGTCTGTGAATGATAATAAGAGTGTTAACTATTTGGTTGAGGGTGTGAGATGTGGATGTCTAGAGAGAAAGAATTGAGTTTTGCTGCTCCAGGTGTGCTGTTAGGAAAACTACTCAGGAATTAAGAGGGTAGGTGTTAGTACCTGCAGCTGGAATGACTCTCATTGTTTGTGGCTGAATTAAATAATTGAGCTTCTTGGGGCACTGTTTCCAACTTCAAGGGGCTACACTCCTGATGCATACTTCAGAAATGTAGGATCCCTACAGTATGAAAACAAGCTGTTCGGCCCATCAAGTTGATACAGCATCCAACCCAGACATGCACCCCAATCTTATGCCTGTAACTCTGCTTTTCCCATGGCTACTCTACCTAGCCTGCACATCCCTGGAATTGAAGCCAGTTCCCTGACTCTGTGAGGCAGTAGTGCTAACTGCTGAACCATGATACTGCCTACTTCTTCACTCACTTCTGTCCACATTTGCTTGTTTCAAAAGAATGGCCTCTTCCTCCTGTCAATGGGAAATGACACTTCAATTTTAGTTCCCTAAATTCTGCAACAAGAAGAATACAGCGCAGTACAGGCCCTTTGGCCCTCGATGTTGCGCCGATCCAAGCCCACCTACTCCTGTCAATGGGAAATGACACTTCAATTTTAGTTCCCTAAATTCTGCAACAAGAAGAATACAGCGCAGTACAGGCCCTTTGGCCCTCGATGTTGCGCCGATCCAAGCCCACCTACCACTATCCTCCATATACCTATCCAATGCCCGCTTAAATGCCCATAAAGAGGGAGAGTCCACCACTGCTACTGGCAGGGCATTCCATGAACTGACGACTCGCTGAGTGAAGAACCTACCCCTAAATTCAGTCCTATATCTACCCCCCTTAATTTAAAGCTATGCCCCCTTGTAATACCCGACTCCATAAGCGGGAAAAGGTTCACACTGTCAACCCTATCTAACCCCCTAATCATCTTGCCCTCATCAGTAAGGCAGTATTTAAATTAATATAGTAGCAAGGAGTCCTAGGAAGATTGAAATAAATCGGAAAAGAAGGAAAACTCATCTTTGGTTACAGTCATACCTAACACCGAAGAAAATGATTGTGGCAGTTGGAAGCTAATCAATTCAAATCCAGGACATGATGAGGATTTTTTCTCAATGATCAGTTCAATTTAAAAATCCTCTGAAGCTGCCTATGCTGCAAGACCAGGAGAACACCTGCTTTAGTTAATAAGAGGCAAGTTTGTGCCTCACAAGTGCCAGGCAATTACCATCTCCAACAAGGGAGAATCTAACAATCTTCATTTGACATTTAATTACATTACCATCACTGAATCCCTCTCCATTGACATCCCAGGCATTACTATTGAACAGAAATAAACTGACTAGACAAATAAAAACTGTGGATGCAGGAGCAAGTGAGAGGCAGGAAGTTGCGCAGTGAGTAATCTACCTCAGGACTTTTCAAAGCCTGTCCACCATCTGCACGGCATAAGTCAGGAGTGTGAAGGAAGTCTCTCCACTTATCCAGATGAATGTAGATCCGCCAACACACAAGAAGCTTGATACAATACTGGATAACACAGCCTATTTAATTAGTATCCCATCTATAATCTTAAATGTTCACTCTACACCATTCTCATTACAACATTCATTACAGCAACTTGCTAAGGCTGCTTCAACAGCACCTTCCAAATACATGGCTTTTATCACCTAGAAAGACAAGGGGCAGCAACATACTACCACCTACAAGTGTCCCCTCAAAGCAGACACACTGTTCTAACTTGGAATTATATGACGTTTCCCCTTCACTGTTTTTGGGTCAAAATCCTGGACTTCTCTTCCTCATCATATTATACATGAATATGCATCTGGTGGACTGCAGTAGTTCAAGATGGTGGTACACAATCAACTTCTCAAGAACAATTAAGACCCACCAGCAAATGATAGCCTTAACAGAAATGCTCATATCCCACAAGGGAATTAAAAATAAAACACCTGAGTATCTTCATAACGTGTGGAAGAGTGATAGTTTATTACTATTATCCAGCTAAATTTACCATATACCACTTTCATTTCTTTGCTGCCAAATGTCATGGCACTTGACATACTCAGCTTTGCCTTTAGTGCCAAAATGTGCCATGTAATTGTACATACAGCATTTTTATTGAATTGTACACATTCTACAAGACAGTACAAGGGCCGTATCATATCAAGAAAATTAAATGATACTATTGGTTGCAAGCCCTGACAATAAGACAACAAACAAAACTAAATTTAGAAAATAAATTACAGACAACTCGCACAATATAAAAGTCTTAGAATATCATTGTTGCTCCTCCTTGTAACCAGAATAAAGCTTCACAATGATACTATAAAGTCAGCAGTACTCTTATTTTCTTAAACCTTTGCTGCTGCAGACATATCTCAACCATTTAATTACACAACAACACATGATAAATTGGTATAATTACCACATCTCATAATAGGTACCTATAATTAAATTTAAAACAACAACCTGAAATCAGAGTTCAGACAGTTTACAAAGGGTTTTTGCCTTCTTACATTTTTTGCTGTCATCTGGAGCTAATTTTTCTCTTCTGGAGACAGCAGCAATGATTATTTACACATTTAAAAATACTAGTACACAGCATGAATAAAACTATTTTCCTAGCTTCCATGTTTTTTATTAGCTGATGTCTTCTTCTTCACTTCTCTCTCCCAAGGCATGTCCTTGAAGATTTTTCACTGAACCACAGGTAAATGCTGTGATGTTTGTTTACTTTGTGGTGGAGCAAGGATGCAGGCCACAAGTCAACCTCAATCCAAGCAGGAATTAAATCCAGCCCTCCATTATCACTTGAGGCAGTGACAAAAAGGGAACAATTGAGGAGTATGTACTATCCACCTATCATAAACATTCTTATTAATAGTCAAACACAGATTTGGGAAACAGAGTCTTCTGTAGCATGATAACTAAATTTCTCCTTGCTTACTGTACTTTTGTGACTTCTACCATGAGGCACTCACTCTTGGCATCCATGTATAGTGATTCAATGAATAAACAGTACAAGCCAGATTGTGGTCCCATGAACTCTTGACATGATGTTAGAGTATAGCTGGGATCCATTGTTGAAGATTCTTGCCTTGGAGTCTACTTTTCCAAGCCACACATCCTAAGTCATGCCTCACCGCATCATAATTTCCCTGACCCCAGCTATAACTCTTGCCCTGTAGTACACACTTATCCCTCTCCATCACGAGAGTAAAAATCACCGAATTACGGTCACTATCCCCAAAGTGCTCACCTACCTCTAATTCTAACACCTGGCCTGGTTCGTTACCCAGAACCAAATCCAGTATGGCCTATCAACACTAACTTCCCCAAGTTCCCATGTCTTCATGTCTTTCTCCACAATAAGCACAGAGGAGAAATATTCATTGAGGATCTCGCCCATTTCCTGTGGTTCTGCACATAGATGTCCACTTTGAACCTTGAGGGGTCCTATTCTCTCTCTAGTTATTCTTTTTCATTTAATATATTTAAAGAACCTCTTTGGATTCACCCTAATCTTCTCAGCCAAGGCTATCTTGTGCCCCCTTTGCGCCCTCCTTATTTCCCTCTTCAGTAAACTCCTGTATCCTGTATACCTATAGGGATTCCATTGATCCCAGCTACCTGTACCTGAGCCACGCCTCCTTCTTTTTTGTGGTCAAATCCTCAATATCTCTTGTTATCCAGGGTTTTCTACTCCTGCCAACCTTGCCCTTCACCCTCACAGGAACTTATAGACCTTGAACTCCAGCTATCTCACGTTTGAAGGCCTTTCACTTGCCAGAGGTGCCTTTCCCTGCAGACAAACTACTCCAGTCAACCTCTGCAAGCTCTTGTCTAATTCCATCAAAATTTGCCTTGCCCCAGTTTAGAACTTGAGCCTGTGGACCAGTTTTGTCCCTCTCCATAACTATTTTAAAATTACTACAACTATGGTCACTGATCCCAAAGTGCTCCATCACTATCACCTCAGTCACTTGTCCTGCACTATTGCCAAGAGTAGATCGAGCCTTTCCCCTTCCCCTCTATATACTGTTTGAGGAAACTTTCCTAAAAGCAATGAACAAATTCCACCCCATCTCAGCCCTGAACGCTCTGGCAGTCCCAGTCTATGCTAGGAAAATTAAAATCCCCTACTATGAAAACCCTATTGCGCCTACAAGTCTCAGAAAATCTCCCTGCATATTTGTTCCTCTAATTCCCATTGACTATTTGGGGGCCGATAGTCCAACCCAATAACATCACTATCCCCTCCTTATTTCTTAGCTCCACCCACAAAGCCTCACTGGATGATCCTTCAGTTATTTCATCTCTGATTACTGTTCTGATACTCGCCTTAATCATTTCACAAATACAAATCCCTAGAACCAAGCGATCATCTCATTGCTGAATTAGACATTTGCCTGCAGCAGGGACACTCCTTAAAAGGTGCAGTGTCGCTTGGCCTTTCCACAAGTGCATAAGGGGTTTGTACTGAAGCTCCAAAGGATGAAATTGCCTGCACAGGGTTCCAGGCCTGTCCTGAATTCATTGAGTAAGAAAAATTATCACTATGATAAATCAAATACTGCTATTGGAACAATGGGCTTGCCACAGGTGAACTAACTCCAGAGAGGCTAGTATCCTGTCACCAAGTCGCCCTGTATTTATAAATGAACAGTTCCTGGCAATAGCCCTGCCTCATACAGAGTAAGGCACTAGAATATCTCTGACACTCCCCATTTTGTGTCAGCCAGGGCTCCCTGATTAACAGCCCCAATCAGAGAGCTCATATTCTATGAGATCCACCTGGCTGACCTCATTATAATCATTGTATCCCTCCCCCTCTGAGTCAAAGGACATAAGTTGGTCCTTGTTCGAGAACCTTCTGGGGCATTTTAATACTCCAACTCAGGGAGTATGTAATGAACAGAATCTTGCTTCCTGCGCCAGGAGCATCTCTTCTTCTGGAGGCAAAGATGTCCAAGCAGCTATTTCTGTTATGTCCATCTTTGATTCTGAGGACACATCCACACTTGATGGAGGTGGTGAACCCACAGATCCTGGCAGCATTTTCGAATGTTCCAAGGAGCAGTAGACGTTTTGCTCCCACATTGTTTTCAAGTTTTCATATGGTCCACTTGCATATGCAGGACCATCACCACTACTTTATATATCACTAGTCCTAACCTCATACTGACCATGCCTCTTACCAATACAGGGCCATTTCCATGATATTTCCACCAAACTTCATCCCCTGTTTCAATTTCTCTCACTTGCTTGCAGAGTCTTGGGTCTGGCATTGGAGTTCCTAATGCCATTTCATCCTCCACCACCCTCCCAGGTCCGGGAATGTCAGACTTAACCTGAAGTAGAGTCTTCTACCTATTAGCAACTCTGCTAGTGCTCTCCCTGTAGTTGTGTGTGGGTGATCATATGCGTAAACAAGAAAAGTGAGAGTTTAATATCTCGCGAGGCTGTAGGCTGTTTACCCAGCCATTCCCTTGGGGATGTGGGAAAGCTGCTGGCATTAGGTTTTGTCCTTGTTGATAGTCTGGGCACTGCCCAGTCAATGCAGCTATGTCTGTATCCAAACCTGATGGCATAACATTGTGCCAACATTTTCATTCTGGAGATCCCTGGATGGCCCTTGTGGTGTTCAGCCTGTATTTGACAGTGACCTTTGCTCAGGAGAATCACACTCACTTTCCAAAACAAAGTTAAAAATCACACAACACCAGGTTATAGTCCAACAGGTTTAATTGGAAGCACTAGCTTTCGGAGCGACGCTCCTTCATCAGGTGATTGTGGAGTGCTCGATCGTAACACAGAATTTATAGCAAAAATTTGCAGTGTGATGTAACTGAAATTATACATTGAAGAATTGATTGTCTGTTAAGCCTTTCATCTGTTAGAATACAGTGATAGCTTCACTTCTTTCATGTGTAAATCACAAAACCCTTTTTTTAAAAATTGCATTCTCAGGTTAGCTGTTAACAATGGTGATAGCTAGACAATATGTTAGCCCCCCCGTGTTCTCTGTCTATGACCTGATGTTTAGATTGATTCCAATCTAAAAAGTAAGATAACAGAGTTTTACATAAATTCATGCAGTTTTTGAGCCCAGAGTTCAGGGTGTATGTGGGTGTCTGTGCGCCCGTCTGTGTGTACCTGTGTCCGTGTGTGTGCATGTGAGAGAGTGTGTGTGTGTAGGAATATCTGTGTGTGTGTGTGTGTGTGTAGTGCAATGGTGATCACCTGTAATGTGACATGAACCCAAGGTCCCGGTTGAGGCCCTCCCTATGGGTACCGAACTTAGCTATCAGCCTCCGAATCATTTCCATAACAATACTGTGAGCTGGTATCTCTCGATCCAAAAATCTAGTTGTGACAACTCTTTGATTTTTCCATTAATACCAACTGTTTCAGTTTGGAAAGGACTGGATCATAATGTGTCCAAAGTCTGATATCATTTGTTGTGACTGGAATCGTGTCCAGAAAACTTAAACAAAAACAGAAATTGCTGAAAATCTCTCCAGGTTTGGCAGCATCTGTGGAAAGAGATCAGAGTTAATGTTTCCAGTCCAGTGATCTTTCTTCAGAACTGATGGAAGCTAGATAAAGGATTTTATACAGAAAATGGAAGTGGATGGTGTGTATGCGTGTGTATGTGGGGGGGGGAGTGCAAGGGAGTAAATGATTGTTGAAGATAGAGCCTGAAGAGAGAAAAACAATTGGACAGACAAAGGAGCGATTAAAGGTCGGTCTGCAGAGAATGAATGTCTGCTGAAGGGGATTATTAATATCTGTCAATGGGTAGTGAGCCCTTGTGATGACAAGGTGCTCACATACCAGGCCTTCACTTCTTTACTTCGCTGAAAGCTAAGCTCCTGGACAAACTTGAGAGTCGGAGCACTTTTGATCGCCATCACTTCATCTCCAAATAGGTAGATGGGAGTCCTGGAACATATTTTGTTCCTGTCTTAGGCATATGCCAGCCTTGGAAAAGCATCTTAGGACCATATCCATCTTCTTTAAGTGTTTCTAATTAGGTTTCCCTGTTATCAGGACATCATCTAGGTAAATAGTGACCTGAGGTACACCTTGAACCTCTCCATCATTTGCTGAAATATTGAATAGGCTGATTATGCCCCAAGTGACAATTTTGTATATTGGTACAAACCCTTATGGGTATAAATTGTAGGATACTCTGAGAATCCTTATCTAAACGCAATTGCAAGTAAGCATGGCTCACGTCCAACTTCGTAAGGACAGATCTCCTGCTAGCTTTGCATATAAATCCTCTATCCGAGGGATTGAGTATTTATCCAGCTCAAGAAATGGTTTATTATTGTTTAAGATCCCCACTAAGGTGAATTGCTGCCTTTCTGCAAATTGGACTGGTTTGATAATTCCTTCACTTTCCATCCTTTTGGTTTCTGCTTCCACTTTTGCCCATAAGGCTAATGGCACTGGGCAGTCTTTGCAGAATTATAGAGTTACTTCTTGGTCAAATGCAAGTGATCTTGGCTCCTCTAATAGTCCTTAGAACCCCCTGGAAGATTTCTGGGTATTTAATTAGGACTTCACTCAGGCAACCATTTTCTAATTGAAAAATATTGAACTAATCTAGATGAATCTCTTGCAACCAGTATTGACCTATAAATCTTGGGTGAGATGAAAATGTGTTGCTGGAAAAGCGCAGCAGGTCAAGCAGCATCCAAGGAACAGGAGAATCGATGTTTCGGGCATAAGCCCTTCTTCAGGAATGAGGAAAGTGTGTCCAGCAGGCTAAGATAAAAGGTAGGGAGGAGGGACTTGGGGGAGGGGCTTTGGAAATGCGATAGGTGGAAGGAGGTCAAGGTGAGGGTGATAGGCC